>NW_025999842.1:56416888-56516148 GCF_001458135.2 Marmota marmota marmota | reverse complement strand
TTTTTTTTTTTTTTTTTTTTTTTTTTTTAGTACTAAGGAATAAACCCAGGGGGTGCTTCACAACACCTCAGTCCTTTTTATTTTATTTTATTTTGAGACAGGGTCTTTGTTAAGTTGTTGAATCTGGCTTTGAACTTGTGATCCTTGTGTCTCATCCTCCTGAGTCACTGGGATTAAAGGCATGTGCTACTGTCCTTGGCAGAGTTTTCTATCTTTTAGCTCTACTGAAGCTGCAGAATGTGTATTGTTTCTTTTTGTTTTTGTTATTGATCTGTATCGTTTTAGGAATACTATTTAAGGAGATTTATATTTATTCAAGTAGCTCAGCTATGTGAGCCTCCAACTATTTAATTTTAAGTCTTACTATGCTGTTATGGATGAATAAACTTTGTTAAAATTCATGAAAATGTACATGCAGTAATATGTACATATTATTTTGAGTTACAATTAAATTTAAATGTTTTTTTAAAGAAAAGTAAAAATGATATTTTGTTATTGTATAGTTTAGATCAGAAATCTAACAGTGTTATCTAGTGAGACATCATTGCAATGGTGAAATCAGCTGATCATATTGAAATGGTAGCAATGAAATTACAAAGAAGTACATGATAGGGCAGGAGTTGCAGCTCAGTGGTAGAGAGCTTACCTCACACGTGTGAGATGAGGCACTGGTTTCGATCTTCTGCACTGCATACAAATAAGTAAATAAAATAAATGTCCATCAAAAACTAAAAAAATATTAAAATAAAAAAGAAGTACATGAATTTCTACCATGTCTTCAATATACAATGGACATAATTTGATAATGGATTTGATATATGCAATGAGATATATACAATGAGAAAAATCAATTACAGTTCTTCATTTTTATTCCATGAACTGGGTTGGTTTAAGTTATTGTTTTGTGTGTATTTCTTGTATAAACGATATGAAAAAAAGGAGGATAAAATCCATGGCCTCATATATGTTAGGTGGGTGCTATACCCTGAGCTATATCCCTGGTCCCTGACTTAAACTACGGATGATGGAGATAATTGATGCAAAGAGCATAGATGTATGTAAACATTAGAGGGTGGGCAATAAATCCAAAACCAAACTGAACAGTGGGCGAAAATATTACAATTCAAATAATAGTGAATAGATTAGACATCTGAAAGGTCTAAAAGCAGCATTATAGAGAATCAGTATTCAGCTTGATTATTTAACTTCAGAATTTATGGTTAAGAGACCTGTATTTCCCCTGCTTTGACCAAGGGATGACACCCAAGATTCAAACTGTGGCTTTCTGAGCAGTATATCTTTGACCTTCAATCCTGATCTGTCATATCTTTAGTGTTTCATGAAAACGTCAAAAGCTGAATTCCTTCCAGAAGGCTAATTTACCAGAAATCAATCATGAAGAAGTCAACACTTATCTTTAAGAAGTGTGCAACGTAGTGTATCAGAAGGCCTGATATTACAATGAGGTAATAATATTTTTTTTAGCTTCAAAAGACTTGAGGAGGGTTGAACAAGTGGTAGAAAAGTAAAGAATGTCAGGAATGTGTATATATGTATAAATTTTAATTATACATATGTAAATACTAGCATAGAATATTTCTTATACAATATATAAATACATGTATGTGTATGTAATACTTGCCTGACTTTTTAGTATTACCTCAGAAATTAAGGAATTGACTGAATCAGCAGGCAAAAATAAGGTTTTGTGTACCAGAATAAGCAAATATAAAGTAAAAAAAAAAAAAATAATAGTTTTGGCAAATATGTCAAGTTGTCACTATTTTCAAATGGTTAAAAGGATGGGGGGAGATAAAGAGCTAATGACCAAAGTCTATCTATGAAACTGAAAAAATATAGATATTTAATATTCTACTGGGCACACACAATACATTTTCACTTTCTAATTTATATTTTTTTATTCTTCTTTTTGCTTCATTTATTTTAGATTCTCATCATTTTGTTAGTTTCCCAGCTTAAGATCATTGGTGTCTGTTACCTCTTCTCCTAATTCCTTATGTTATTCCTTTGAATATAAAAAGACCCTTTCTGGGTCTGTCTTTAATTTATATAATTTCTCCTGAGATAATATCAGGTGTAGCGGTAAAGAGCCAACTGTGCAATTTCTGCAGAGCTCTGCAAATTATGTAAAGGCAGGGAAGGGTTAGATTTGTTAAGTAAAAGTTTAAATAGGAAATTTTTGAGAAAATTTTTTCAAAGACCACTTTAAATTTTTTTTAAAACTTAGTTTTTGTAATAGGATATATTGTATAAGAGAAAGATATGATGAATTTTAAATTAACAGTTTCAAATTTTGCATTTTGACTCATGATACACTATTCTTAATAGTTATGCAGAAAGGAAACATTCTGATAATAAATGTGAAGTTTCCACTGTGTTTCAACTCTTAATATATGGGTTTCTATCTTAATCATTGTGCATTATTTGATCCTTATTTCTTCTCTTCTCCCATGGCTGTTCCTATGCAACTGTTTTGTATATACCATGGAGCACTCCCCTCATGCATAGACACACTCCTCATTTGAACATCTTGCTATTTCAATCACACGAGGAAAACCATTATTGCTTCAAAATAATGCCTCATGCATCATGTCGCTGTTACTGCTGTTAAAGTTTTATACCATGGTTTAGTTGAACTTTAAATTTAAATGAAAGTTTCTGGTTGTAATATGGATGTAATTTTAGTCTGTTTCTGAGAGCACAGGTTAATTGGTTAAAAAAGAGAAGCAAAGGTTTAAAAAAACATTAGGTGCCTAAGGAATAAGGAATATCACTTGGGAAGGAAAGGAAATCACAGTAAAGAATCCAGGCAGGTCAAAAGACTGGTTTCCCCTACATGCAATTTTGGAGGCCTCCGAATGTGGAAGAACTCAGTCATAATATTTTTGGTGGCTGATCACTATCATAGTTTTTAGTAACTAAGGCATTCATTTCTATTTTATAATGCCTTTTCATAGAAATATTGCAAAATGAAAATACAGGTCTGGTAAACAGGAAGGTTAATCATTGAAATGAAAACAGATTTAAGAGTTTGGAGAGATATAAATTTAAAGAAATTTCTATTGAGTAGTGATGGTCTCACTTCACTGTTATACACAATGCACATCAAAATCAAGAGTGCTCTCTTCTTTTACTAGATGAGCAGAGAATCTTCCCTTAATTCCCATATAAAAATGATTCCCATTTATATGACACATCAAAAGTAGTCAAACTTTTGAAGAAGCAGAACAATGACTGTCAAGAGCAAGAGGCCAGGAAAATAGGAGTTGCTTAGGAACAGATAACAATATTATAGTTCACTTAAAAGTTTGTAAAGAGGGTAGATCTCATGTTAAATATTCTTATTACAGTATAATACAGTAAATATATTTTTAAAAAAGGAGAAAATTCAATGTCTTTAGAGCAACTCTTGAAAGATTAATATTAAGTTCCTGTGTAAGTTAGAAATTACTATAATTCCAATATCTGAGTTAGTGCTTAAAACTTCTATACAAAGTTCAACTCATGCAATTAAATCCTTGTGAAGCATAATTTTGCATAGTCACCCTTGTCTATCTCCCTTTGCACATTAAAGAAATACAATGTAAATACTGATTTTTAAAAAGAGACTAATGGATTAGAGGTTTAATTTATTTTCTTGAAATTGAAAAAAACTGGATTTTTTATTTTATTTTTTATTAAGAACTTTTATTGAAGTTCATAGACATCTTCCCAGATGTTCAGATATTGTGTAGGTTATAGTATGAGGTGCCCAACTCAGTCTCCAAATGAGAAAGGGTAAATTAAAGGAATAAGCAGATTGGTTCCTGAACCATATAATTAGACATAAACAATTTATAACTAAAGTCCTGACACTTTCCCATCTATTCTGGAAATTTTTACTCCACATCATAAGTCCCTTGATAGCAGCTACTTTATAGAATTAATCCTCACTTTAACTTTTTCCCTGTGAAGGGTGTCCATTAGCCAAAGTCTGTATGCAGATGCATATAACATTTTCGATTCATTGAATTTGCACTTAGGAGACCTATGTCATAGATTGATTATCCCCATTCTATGTCATATTTGATGATTTCATGATGCCACATAATGGTAAGAATGGATTAAGGTAATGGATGCCAAATGACATGTATTTTAAAAGTCTCATTTACTTCAGAAATACACTTTCTAAAAACTGAAGTAATATAAGTTGCTGACTTGACTTAACAAGGATTTTTGCTTTGGGAATAAAAAAATGTACCCAAAGAACAAGTGTTTAAAGTTTGTTTGTTCTAAACCCAATTATAAGCTGTGAAGTTTACTTTTAGGTCTCAATTTGTTGGATTAAGTAATATCTAGGGAACTAGTAAAGTATTTTCTCTGGGTGTTTCTGTGAGGGTGTTTCCAGAGGTTGACATGCGAGTTGGTGAACTAGATGGGGAAGACTGCCATCCAAATATTTGGGAGCCTGGACAGAACAAAACAGCAGCAAAAAAGGCCTTTTTCTTTTTCTCCTGTCGCTGCACTCCCTGCTTCTCCTCCCTTTAGACATCAGAACTCTCAGACATCTATTCAGCCTTTAGGCTCCAGGACTTATACCAGAACCCTCCCAACCAATGTCTCAGGCCTTTAGCTCTAGATTGAGAATTACACCATTGGCTTCTCTGGTTCTGAGGCCTTTGGACTTGGACCAAATGATGCTACTAGCATCTTCAGCTTCAGCTTCTGGAAATCTGTCCTGGGATTTCTCAACCTCCATGACTGTATGAATCAATGCCCCAGTGAATCCTCTTTTATTTATCTCTCTATCCAACTACCAATATGTCTGTTCTATTGATGCTGTTTTTCTGGAGAACTTAATTAATACAACTTTACCTTGGATTGATTAACCAAACAAATATGAGATAATATGTAGATAAATGTACAATTTGTTAGTCATTAATAGATACTTTATATAGGTTCATTGTACATTCTACATAGTAATCCCTTGTTATTAATATAAGTTTAAAATGCCTCCCCTTCCTTATGGCTTGCCTTTGTCCTTATTCTTTTTACATAGATTGTAAAGGATATTATTTGAATTATTGCAATTAATTAATAACTTATAATTTACATAGTGCTTAATAAATCTTTGCTTATACCATATACACAAAATTGTCTTTATGTATTTTCTTTTAAATTTGTGCAGTTTTATTTTTCCAACCTAATTCCCTCACCATTCAAGTATGTAGTTCAATTTGGTAAAATGGAATGAACACATTATTATTTTTTTAATTTTTCTTTTTTAGTCGTAGAACACATTATTTTTAACCAAGAATTTATTTTAGTCATAAAGATATATTAGCTTTAATTTTTATTTTTAATTTATTTTTATTGGTACATTATAATTTTACATAATCATATACTTCATTATGTCTTATTCTTACATGCATGTAATTTGATCAAATTATGCTTAGCAATAAATATTTTAATAGAAAACTAATTGTCCTAATATAATTTACTGAGTAATCTAAATTTTATTCTTTTGTAATGCTAACCCTATACATTCATTTTCCATCTATTTGTGATTCCATTTTGGTATTATTCTGTTTGAAAAGAAATTGTATTAAATGTTAAATCTATGAGAGTTTGATTAGAGACACAAAATTACTAGAAGTGATATGGGGAAAGGATATGTTTTCAAGTGTCAGTAAATTTTTCTGCAATAATTAAAATGTTCTGTGTTGTCAAATAATGCAGACAATGGTTAGATGTATTTATTGAGCACTATTAACATGGTTAGTGGGACTAAGGAACTTAATTTTAAGTTAAATTAAGTTTATTTGAATTTAGAAAGTCCTACGTGGCTGATGGTACTACAGAACAGAAAACAATGCTAGACCACAGGGAATTGTGGGGACTGGTGAAAAGTCCATAAAAGGCTGCTGAGTTGGCACCTGGGATGGCCCCAATAACACTGCAGGACCACAAAGGCTGGTAGTTGGGAGGAACCATAGCAGTGGAGAACCAGGAGGACATCTGGAACTGATGAGACAAACTGGGATTCTAGAGCCGCTAACTCCAGTATATGAAAAATGTGAGGAAGGACTGTCCACAGTATTCTGGCCCAGGGCTGGAGAAGCTGCAGCTCTGGTAGGAACTGAAGGAGGGAGATCCATATCCTGTGTCCTTCAGATACCCACTGCTCTACAGTTACCTTCAGAGCACACAGGCTGCTACTTTATTTTGACCTTCCACACTGAGAAAAATCCTCTTTCTCCAACCATATTTTAGAAGTACATAGGAAAGGGGATTCTAAGAACTGTCATTTTGATTTACCTCTATGGACAGTTCACAACACCTATGCAGGATAAGTCATATTCCCCTTGGTTACTCGTCCTTTTTCTTTTCAGCCCCATAAATTTTGTTTAAACAAAATTGTCTCTTTCCACAAAAGTTTTAATGAAATTACAGTGGAAGTGGTTTCAGACTTGTAAATATATCTTCATTTATTTGCACTTTTCAATAAAATTTTAGAATTTTCTTAAGATCTGTGATTGCTTTTACTAAATTTTCCACAATACTATAAATTTTTATTATTATTGTATATAGGATATTTTCAGAAAGCATCTTAGAAATAATTGAAGCTGATGTTTAACAATACTCTTCATTTTTTCTTATTTAATTTAGCTACATTATTGTATTTTCTCATAAAACGTTATAAATAGATGTGTTGAGTTTTCTCTGTTGATAGTTACATTATCTAAGAATAACAATAATTTTTATCTTTACCATAATTTATCTTTATCATGTTTTAATATATTATCATTTGTTTGGTTAATAAAAATCAGATATGTACAAGTCCATTTCTGAATTATCCTGCTTCATAGGTCTTTTTGGAAATCCTTGAGTCAATGCCATGCTATTTTATTTAAGATGGTTTTAGAGATTGATTTCATACCTAGAAAGGCAAGATCTTCTTTGCTCTTTTTATTCCTTCATCTTTTACAAGAATGAATTAGTTAATCTGGACTATTTATTTTCTTAAACATCTTGTGAATTTCCACAAAATTATAGAAGCAGTTGGAATTTGAAATTGGTTTACTTTTAACTAATTTAAATTTGGAGGTATTTAATATCTTTTAATTTCAGATATTCAATTTATCAACATTCAGTATATACTAATGTTTTAGAATGTGGAATATTTGTAAACACTGTGGTAACAGCCTGTTTCTTGGTTTTCCTCATAAATTTTGCTGAATTTTTAGAAATTCTTGATTTTTATTTTTATGCTTTCTCTCCTTTCTTGATAATTTTCATTAGATCAAAAATCTTTAAAGATTTAAATTTAAGCTACATAAACTTTCTATTGCACATTCATTTTCTATCACACTAATACATACTTTTTTATTTTAACTTTTCCCTTCTTATATTTTCTGAAATATAAGAACATTTTTTAACTTATGAAGATGTTAGTTCTTTAAGAATCAGTTTTCATTTTTTTCTCAAATATTCATTAAAGTCATAAATTTTCCTCATAAAACAACTTTTTTGAATCTCATAAATTGTGATGTGTAGTAATTCACTATGATTAATCCAAACAATTATTATTCCCACTTTGATTTCATTTTGATATATGGCTTATCTATAAGCACATTTCTTAATTTCTAAATTATGACTTTTTGGGTTATCTCTTTGTTTTTTATTTATGGCTTAATATCTTGTGCCCATAAAACATACTCTAAAATTTCTCCATTATAATTAATTAAGACATTTTGTGGTGAAGCAAGCAGTCAATTTCTTTAAATTTGAACAATCTAAACTATTAAGTACCTTGTTTTTTGCGCATGCACAATGTTTCAAATATATCGAGTCAAATTTATCAATTATGCATTTAAATTTGTCATATTCTTGTTGAATTTTTGGTCTAATCTATTAGCATATACATGTACTTATCAGTTTTCTAAATATCTGTTTTCAAACTATTTGAAGATAAGTTAGAAGGGTCATAGATTTTAGAATGTTTATATATTCATGGTGAAAGAATATTTTATTATTATGGTGTGTTTCTTTTTTATATATGTCTCTGCGTGTGCATGTGTTTATTCTAATAGCCATTAGCTTCTAATGTACATATTAGTTTAATTTGAAATTCATGTAATTATTCATATATTTAAGTTGAAATCTATTCATCTCAATATTTGCTTTTTATTTGTTCCACATACTTTCTTTTCCTTTTTTCCCCCCTTCTATTATTTAGGGTTTATGTGAGTGTGTGTGTGTGTGTGTGTGTGTGTGTGTGTGTGTAATTAATTATGTTTCCCTTCTGTTATACTAGAAATTTTTTACCA
Source organism: Marmota marmota marmota (assembly GCF_001458135.2). Classification (NCBI taxonomy): domain Eukaryota; kingdom Metazoa; phylum Chordata; class Mammalia; order Rodentia; family Sciuridae; genus Marmota; species Marmota marmota. The sequence goes on along the minus strand of NW_025999842.1, from coordinate 56,507,818 downwards.
TTTCATTATTGTTTTAGTGCTTAACCAAGAGATTACTACACACCTTCTTAAATAACTTACTGTATAACACTGAGAGTGCATTAGGCTCATTCCTGGGCAAAGTAGCAACACAGCACAAATTAAGCCACTTTCTCACAACTTACATGCCATCACAAATTTATATTTAATTTAGTATATACTTTAAATAAGACATAATTTTTACATATATAATTCTATATTATTTAGATTTCCCCTTTCATTCTTCTGAGTTTCTAAAAGGGGTAATTTTATTTATGCTTGAATAAAATTAATATTAGTATTGCCTTCGGTGTGGATTTCTTGGGGATGAATTTTCATACCCTTTGTCTATTGTATTTACTAACTTTTAGTTTTCCTAATCAATTTTGCTGAAGAGTAATTTATGTACAACTAATCACATCTATTCAGAGTGCATGACTTTGTTAAGATGGAAACTCTTGTATTCATCACCAGAATCAAGGTATAGTACCTTCACATCTCCCCACCAGTCAAACTCCTCATGTGCCTTTGTCCCCCTCTGTGTCCCTGGATCTAAGAAATCATGAATAAGTACACTGCATCAAATTAGGTTAGTCTGTATGTTGCATATATTATAATCTATGCTTTAAATCTAGTACCCAATCCTCTTCTGCCTCATATGTAATGGATCTATTCAGCAAACATGTACTTTTTAATATTAAATTTATTATTTAAAAGAAAACTTATTTTTGAATTTGTATTAATCTATAATATTATTTTTACACATGTGTTTTATGGCTCAAGTTATTCATTATCTTGAATAAAGTTCTTTTTCTGCTCTAAAATCCCATGTCAACTTATGTAAACATTGTTTACATAGATTCACAGTATTCATTTTAAGAGTAGTTGATTTATTATTATTATTATTATTATTATTGGTACCAGGGATTAAACCCAGGGGTGCTTAACCACTGAGCCACATCCCCAGTCCTTAAAAATAAATAAATAAATTTGAAACAGAGTCTCAGTAAGTTGCTTAGGGCCTCACTAAATTGCTGGCTAGGATCTCACTGTCCTACTGCCTCAATCCCTCAACCTCCTCAGTAACTGGGATTACAGGCGTGCACCTCTGTGCCCAACTAGAGTTAGATCAGCATCTGATAAATAATTATGTTAAAAAAAAAATCATATCTAGACCAAAGCTCTACAGTATCATAAAGCTGTAAGAATATTTCATAACATTTTAAGTAGACTCAGGATCATAAAAAGAAAAAATCTTATTTAAATTTTTGCTTTTACAATAAAAACATCAGATAAATAACACTTAAGCTTACAAGCTATTACTCAGTTTTTTTCATATCAGAACCATGATGAATATTCCTTTATTCTTTTGTCAAATATTTATAAGTACTTTCTATGTTCCAGAAACTATTTTAGGTATTGAATATGGATGGATAAACAAAGCAGACAAAAATCCCTGCTTCATGAAACATATTTTAACAAGGAGAGATAAGCAACAAACACATTTATACACAAATTACATGATGTATATGGGAGAATAAGTGTCATAGCAAATAGGAAAAATGAAGAGAATTGGCAGAATATTTCAGTTTAAATAAAATGGTCAGTATTATTGAAAAGTAACATTTTTTTGAGGGACAGATTTATTTGCACTATCAACATGTAATAGCCCAGAAATCAAATTGCAGAAAAATGTGTTAGAATCATCCAATTTTAATATAAACTGGTCCTGTGCTTTTAACATCAGTGATATAGATTTCTTATAAAATGTTCACATTAACAAATAAATACTAGTGGCAATATCAGCCAGACTTCTGATTAGGGGTTCCTGGTATGCTTCCTTCTACAAATAAGGGACCAAAATGTGAAGTACAGAGATAGTTACACTCAGCAGCTCAGCTAACCCAGCTTGTGAATTAACCAGGTGGCCTTGGCTAATGGGTTGCCTGAAAAATAATTCATATAATGATTTTAAGGAAATTCAATGAGATATAAAATAATATATAAGACAATTCCATTAAATTAGAAAAACAATGTTTTGAGTGAGGTACTCAGAAAAGGGACAGAGAACATAAAAATAATGAAACAGAACTCTTGAAGTTAAAAATACCACTAAATGTAATGAACAATATGGTTTTAATGACTGACTAGATCAAAGAAGAAAGAACAAATCTCTGAGCTTAAAAAAGTTTCATTTGAGATAGTCAAAACAGAAGAAAAAGAATAAAAATATCTACAAGACTTATGAGACACCATTATGCACTCAAATACTTATATTATAGATGTTCTAGGAGAAGGAATTGGGAAAGACACAGAAAACCTACTCAAAGAAATAATAGCTGAAATGTCTCTAAATCTTAGAAAAGATAGTTATTCGGATACAAGTAATGCAAAGGACCCTGACAGATTTGACCTAAAAATGTCTTCTTAAAATCATATTATAGTTTAACTGCAAAAAAAATTATGACAAAGAGAATTCTTAAAACAGCAAGAGAAATGCATCAAGAAATGCATAAGGGAATACCCAGCAGTTTAGCAGTAGATTTCTCAGTAGAAGGCTCAGCAGGTCCGGAGATAAAATGGAACTCTAAAAACAGAAAGAGAAGATCAGTATATAACTAACTATTAAGGGGTCAATACAGCAAATGTACAAAATAACTGTAAATGCTGGACCACCCAGTTATGTAAAGCAAACACTACTAGACCTAAAGGGAAAGGAAAATTCAATAAATATGATACTAGTTTAGTACTTTACAAATCTGCTTCATCAATGAGCAGATCATTATCAACAACAACAACAACAAAATAAACAGAACACAGAAACCTCAGTTAGACTTTACTGCAGGTAAACCTAACAGACCATTACAGAACATATCATCTGATAGATGGGGTATACATGTTCTTTTCATAAGCATGTGGAACATTCTGTAGTATAGATCATACATGAGACCCCAAAACAAGTCTCAGCCAAATTCAAAAGTGCAAAATCATACTATGTATCTTCTCTGTCCACAATGGATAAAAATATAAATAAGCAACAAGAGGATCTTTTGAAATTTTACGACAACATAGAAATTAAACCTAATTCTCTTAAATGGCAAATGGTGAATAAAGAAATTAAAGGGAAATTTAAAATCTTCTTTCAGCAAAGGAAAAGGAAAACATACCATGCCAAAACCTATGAGATATATAAAAGAACTTAGGAGAAAATTCACAGCAATAAGTGGTTACAAGAGAAAGATTTTAAATAAACATTTAAATAATACAATGATCTAAAAAAGAAATAATAAATTTAAATGACAGTAGAAGGAACGAATAAAGAGCAGACACACAAGAGATTTAAAAAAATAAAACAAATTAACAAAATAAAACATTGTTTTTTTGTTTGTTTGTTTGTTTTTTGTTGTTGTTGTTTAAGCAGATAAAATTGAGAAACCATTAGGCAGGCTAATCAAGAAAAAAAGGGAGAAAAGACCCAAAGAATTAATTTACGACTTATACCACAGAAACACTAAGGATTATTAGGAAGTGTTATGAAGAACTATAAACTAAAAAATTGTTGAACACAGGGAAAACAGATAAATTTCTAGACACATATAATCTACCAAAATTGAAACATGAAGATATAAAATGCTAGAACCGAATAATAACCAGCAACAAAACTAAATCAATAATAAATCTCTCAACAAAGAAAACCCCAAGACAGGATGGCATCACAAAACTTTTAAAGAAATAACACCAAATTTTCTAAAACTGAAACAATGAAAAGGGAGGAATCCCTTCCAAACTCATTCTATGAGATCATGTTACCCTGATTCTAAGATCAGACAAGAACATTAAAATGAAGAAGAAGAAGAAATAAAAAAAAATAATGAAAAAAATTTTTATATACCAGCAGCCTAATAAATATAGATGCTTCAAAAACAATAAAATACTAGTAAACCAAATTCAACAGCACAACAAACATACTACATATAATGATCAAGTAAAATTTATCCCACAGATAGAACAATTAGGTATGCAAGGATGAGTCAGCATGCACAAATTAGTAATTGTAATATAGCATGACAGAATGGAGAACAAAAAAATGTGATCATCTCAATAGATGCAGAAAAAGCATTTTAAAAAATTAAATGACTCTTCATGGTAAAAACTCTCAACAAATTAGGGACAAAAGGAACATATTTCAACCTGATAAAGACAATCATATAGTCATCGCCAACATCACACTGAATGGGGAAAAGCTGAACTATTTCTTTAAGTTGAAGAAGAAGAAAAGTTTCCAACTTTGCCATTATTATTGAACATAAAATTAAAAAACTTTGAGCAATAAGTCAAGAGGAAAACATAAAGGGCATTCAAGGTGGACAGGAAGAAGTCACATTATCCCTTGAAGACATAATATTGTTAAAAGTTGCATAGAACCCAAAGCAATCTATATATTCAGCACAAGACTCAAAAATATCAATGGCATTGTTCACAAAAATGGGAAAAAATATAAAATCTAAATGGGAACATGAAAGACCCCAAATAGCTTAAGCAATCTTGAGCAAAATGAACAAACCAGAGACATCAGAGTATCTGACCTCAAAACATGGTATACAGCTACCATAACCAAAACAGCAACTTATTAGAGTATAAAGGAACACACAAACCAAAGGAATAAAATAGGAAACCCAGAAACCAACCCACATGTCTACAGTCAACTAACCATTAATGAAGATGCAAAAACAAACAAACAAATAAGTGGAAAGAGGGCAGTTCAATACATGATGCTGAGGAAAGTGGATATTCAAATGCAGAAGGCTGACACTAGAACCCTATCATACCCCCAAAGCAACTCAAAATCGATCCAGGAACTAACTGTAAGACTCAACACTGTAAAGCTCCTAAGAAAAAAATGGAAAACCACTTTTAAGACATCAGAATAGGTGATGATTTAAAAAAAAAATTAGTAAGATGTGAAAACACAAGGGGACAAGGTAAAAAGAATCAATATAGACAAGTTGGATTACATGATATTAAGAAGGTTGAGAAAGCAAAGAAAATGGTCAATGTAGTGAAGAGGCAACTTTCAGAATTGTGAAAGAAAATGTGCAAACCATATACCCAAAAAAGGATTCATATTTAGAATATACTTAAAGAAAAACCTCAAAACACTCCACAGCAAAACTGTTTCCTCATAGCAATCAAATTTTTAAATAGGCAAAAGATTTGAATTAACAAAAAGAAGATATAGAATTGCCCAACAAGTATGTTTAAGAATGCTAACATCAATAGTCATCAGGGACACTCAAATGAAAACTATGATGAAATATCATCTTACCCCAGGTAGAATGGCTTTTATCAAAAAAAAAAATAGATGCTGTAGAGGATGTACAGAATGGGAAACACTCATACACTTGTGGTGTGAATAAAAATTAGTACATCTTTTTTGAAAAACACTTTGGAGGTCCCCTCAATAAACTAAAAATGCAACTAACATGTGCATCTTTTATCCCAGTACTGGGTATAAAACCAAAAGAAAAGTAATGGATATATTAAAAAAAAATTCACTCCATGTTTATTTCAGCAATATTCACAACCATTACCAAAGTGTCCACTTATAGCTAAATGGATAATGAAAATATGGTGTTTATACACACACACACACACACACACACACACACACACACACACATATATAAACAATGAACTATAATTCAACCATAAACAGAATGAGGCCCTCCCATTTGTTGCAGCATAGATGGAACTGGAGGACATTGTGTTAACTGAAATTAGGCAAGCACAAAAAGACAAATACCACATGTTCTCACTCATATTTAGTTGATTTCGTTAAAGTAGAGGGTAAAATAGTGGCTGTTAGAAGTAAGGACAGGTAGAAGAAAGAGGGAAGAGGGGGAGGTTGTAAAATAGGTACCAAAATAAAGTTATATAAGGAGGAATACTTTCTGATATGGCACAGTGGGGTGACTATATTTCACAATGATTTATTATATACTTTATAAAGAACTAGAATAAAGAAGTTCAAATTTTCCCAGCACAAGGAAATGATAAATATTTAAGGCAATGAAAACGCTAATTATCCAATATGATCATTACTCTCTCTCTCTCTCTCTCTCTCTCTCTCTCTCTATATATATATATATATATATATATATATATATATATATAATATATATATTATATATATATACATATGTATGTATATATATATATATAATATATATAAAATATATATATAATATATATACACACACACACATCTCTAATCATCACAGTGTACGTCATAAATATATTTAATTATTTATGTCAATAAAAACGAGTCCTTAATAATAACATCAGATGACACAAACTAAAATCATCTGATTATTTACTATTTTCAAATAACTAATTTCTTTATGGAATATTAAAGAAATGATCAAATATAAGAAAAATAAATTCTAAGACAAAAATACATGGATCAAACCAGACACAAAACAAACAACAAAATTGAATGCCCACACCCTTAACACACATTTGTAGGATAAGGCTACAATATATTTTACTACTTTCACATGACTTTAATGAAAACTCTGATTTTCTTTTTATAGGCTGAAAGCAAGGGCTGGAAATCATTTGGTCATTAAGATCCTTCATGATAAATATATATGATAATATTTAAATTTTCTAACTTTTATGGGCAATTTTACATGTGGCCAGTGAATTAAAAGCATGAAAGTCTGTGTTGTTTTAGTAAAATATGGATCAGAATATTATTTCTACACCATTAAAATAAAGACTACTCTTATTTTGAAAATATTTTACCAATATATAATTTCCAACTTTAAAACTGTTTATCCAGTTCTCAGGCAATATAATATCTTTTCTTTTAAAATAAAAGAAAATTAGCTTCATTTTATATTAATTCAAACTCTGAACACTTTGAGGCAAGTCCTTTATACATAACCACTCCAGCTGACACCTTCTCCATAAGAAATATTCATTGAGTTCTGTTTGAATACCATATATCATGTGAACATGTAAGTGTCCTCATTATTCATGAATCAGACAGCACCCCAAGTGTACCCAGCATTAAATTGCTTTTGAACCATCTATAATCTCTAGAAATGTCTCCTTCCAGAACACATTTTGCAGTGAAGCTCAATTTGAATTCTGCATTTACTGTAGCAACACACAAAAGTCTATAGATAGGCCTGAAGGTCACTTTGACATTGTTCCTTAAGGTAAAACTTTGCTATATATATGGAACAAAACTCAGGAATGCTCTGCATGTCACGGAATAAGATTAGAATAGGCCTGCCTGCTTGGTGCTTTTCTGAATAATAACTCACCCTTTTGTTAAAAATAGATGCTTGTTTTTCTGAAACGGAAACAACACACAGCTTTTAAAGACACATGCAGAAAGCCATGAAATGAGTCATCAGCTGTGTTCGGTTACAGTGGGTTTATCTGTGACTGTTTGTGAAGAACCACTCTCAAGGAGTCAGCAAAAGTGGAGCCAATTGCTGAGAGCTAATCATGCTGGGTTATTCTTGGAGGAACACAGTGCGTGTAGGTAGCCCCGACAGTTACCAATTATTGCTTCTACTTGGCAAAATGAATGGGTGTGAACAGTTATCGCAAAGGTGTTCTCAGCAAGAGCTATATTTAAACTGCTGACACCAGTAATTGTGTATAGCTCACCCAATCCTGAGTTTGATCTCAAGTGTTTTGCAGTATGCAGTCAAATACGCTTAACTTGGGCTTTCCTTGTCTCCAGTATCTGATCAGCAGCATGCGCCAAAAGAAATGCTTTCCCACGTTCCTTCATCTAATTTCTATTAAGTAGAGTAACGAAAGAATTTGTTGTTGTTGTTTGTTTGTTTGTTTTTTAACATGGTTGTTTCTGAAATATTTAGGTAGAGCTTTCCATTATTGAATCACTTCTAATCCTCATATAAACGCAACCTAGTGCAAAATAATATCTATATTTGGTATTAAACTGATAATTTATAGCTGTTGAGATGTAGTAATAAATTTGCCTAGTATTTTGAAATATAATTAGTGAAAGTAATCCATCTGTTTTATTTGTATTGATTACCTTGAAAGTACACCACATAAATGAAAACAAATCATCATCAGTGTTTTTTGCCTTTATAGAAAAAAAACCTTCCATTCATTGTTTGAAGTTGTGATAGTGATTATTGCTCTTAACACTGTCTAAGAAGCTTATTAGTTTGTGTTGAAACGTTCTACTTTGAAGAAAATTTCCCAAGATACAAGTAAAATTTAGAAGGAAAGAACTAATAAATTATAGGAACAACACAACTGAAAAGAGAATATTTTTTAAGTTTAAGAGGAAAAAAATGATGAATTATGTCACAAAGTCAGTAGTGAAAGCAAACAACCACCCTCATTCTTAACCAGAAGGAAGAACTATAAATTAATAGATGTCCAATAGAGTAAAGAAAGGAGAACAAGGGGAGGGAGAAGCGATAGGAAAGAGAAAGTACCAGGGACTGAAGTGGAACAAATTCTAGTCCACACATGTAGGATTATGTCGAAGGGAACCCCAATATTATGCATAACTAAACTACACTAATAAAAACATTTTTTAAGAAAAATCCAATCAAGGCCAGCCACACCCCTGTGGCTCCAACTAAGCACTCCATACCTCTGTGATCAGTGAGGGCATGTTCTATTTTCTCCTCTCTCCACAATGCCTGTTCTAATCTATGCTTGACAATGGTTTTTGTAGTCTATCATCATTCCACAGGAGAAAAATGTCACAGGTATATATGATGGCTTACTTTGAATGCAAGTAGTTCCATTTTCTGTTGCTTTTGTTTTTAGTTGGCAAAAGAAGATACATATAGAAAAATACATGGAGCTACAGAGGAGATGTTTTAAAAATAAATGGTTTCTGTATGAGGGATAATCATCCTTTGCTTAAGGCTTTTTCAATGCACCATAATGATAGCGACGGTTATTGGTGATGAGTCCTGCTTCCCCACATGTTGAAGTTTGAACATTAGAGAAGCACGCCAAGGCAAGCAGATGAAGCAGGGTTTCTTTAAAAAGGGGTAACATAGACTTCTCCCACGAGGGAGAAGAGGGCCATGGCTGGTATCCTGGTATCCCCAGAAGAGAGATGTTCTGCCCTTTTTGTATGTCCTAGGCTTCCTTTGTTCTCCTGCCTTTCCCCCCTAATCTTTCTCCTTCCTGTGAAAATGACTAGACTCAGGAACTGCTTGGTAGGATGGCCAAAAGGTAGGAAACAGGTGGGCTGAAGGGAGAAGGGCAGGATGGAGTAGACAAGGACACATTAACAGCCTTATAGCTCTCTGTAGGGAGGGGAAATTCCTGGGACAGGTTACCTTGGCAACAGGTTGGAGCAGGAGCAGGTTCTTGATAAGATCCCTCAAGGGGCAGTCTCCACCATCCCAGACTCACTCAAAATTGGCCTCCTTGACCCGACCTGACTCGATTTACCTATCTACACTGACTGCCTGTCTAATTCTGGCTTCAATAACAATATATAGTTGCGATCTTGAATCCCATTAATTATTATAAAAATGACACTAAAAATAAAGGGTTACTTGATTGGGTTACTTGATTGGGTTATCTCACCATTTTTTTTAAATTCTTTTTGCTTATGGTTTTATAATTAACTAAGATTCAAAAAAGTAAAAATTACATTACTTACACTGCCAATCAATTTAGGAATAAATTAGTTTTATACTTTAAAGTGAATCTCTGGAAGAATGAATGTAGCTGCCTTTTACTGCAATGAAGATGTTCCCAGGGATCATCTTTTTTTCACTGTGAAGCTAACACAATATGTCATTATCTTGTTTCTCAAGAACACATGGATTCCTTAAATAGGAGCTATTTTAAAGTAACTCTTATTTGGCCGCTGAGATTGTATTACATTCCAAATCTTGCTAATGCTTCCTCTCCCAGATTGAGTCCCCAGTCCCCATATTGTTAATGAATGACCATATTGCAGGAATCTTTGAAGACCCTAAGAATTTTGTTTTATTTAGGGTAAATTTCACACAATAAAATCTGTTGTTTATTTTGAACAGAAATAAGAATGTAGTCCAATTAATATAAAAAATAATGTATAAATCCCCAAACAGCCAAATCTAACATCAATTTGCATGCTCAATCATTTCAGGAAAGGAAATTTTGCATTAGAGTGAATCATATGCTATTTTCTTTCTCAGTATTAGCATTCAGTTGAGCAATTTTTTCCCAGATATATGTTATAACCAAGTTTCTTTTGTCCAATAATTCAGAAAGAAGGAATTTTGTATTTTACGTTACTTAAAATACCACCCATCTGTAACTAGATCTCTCAAACTTTTCTGCCAGAAATGTAAAATGGTACAGTCCCCTTGGAAAATAGTTTGGCAGATTCATAAAATGTTAAACATCCTCATCATACAACCCGGTAATCACACTCTTGAGTGTTTAATCCCAGAATTTAAAAAAAAAAAAAAGAGTTTTATGGATATGAAAACCTTTATACAATGTTCTTAGCAGCTTTCTTTATAATATTCCAAACTAGAAGCCAACAAAATGTGCTTTTATGAGTGGAGGTACTAATTTAAAAAAAAAAAAACAACAAAAAACCATGGTACATCCATACAATGGAAAATAACTGAGCAATAGAAAAAATAAATTATTCATGCAAACAGCAACTTCTCTGAACTGAAGGACATAACATTTTTATGCATATTTTTAAAAATCTACATATGAATGACTTCATGGAGTTCTTGAAAAAAAGTAAATAAATAACAGGGATGAAGAATTCATCAGACAGAAGTTTCCAGGAGTTGGATTTGGTGAAGGATGGTGCTTAGTAGTGCTTGTAAACAGACTTTCTTGGTAGTTTGAAACAATCTGCACCCTGACTGTGGGGGTGACTACACCTTATGACTTTTAAAAGAATGAAAATTCCCACTGCTGAAAATCTGTAAAAAAGAAGTCAAATATTCACACATGGTTCAAAACAATTTGAAACAGTTGGTGAGCATAGTCCTTAATCCAAACAAAAAGTATTTCAAAAATATTAACCTATATAGAGCTTAAATGGGATAGACACTGTTTTTGTCTCATAAAAGAGATTAAGAGAATATAACAAATGTGATACTATGGGACATTTAATGCTATAATATATACAGAATATTTAATCTAAATGCTGTTCAAAATACAAAAGTGAACTATTCCAAAAAGTGTTGTGAACTTTAAGACTAATGTGTTTAAAGAGGTATGTAGAATAGAAATGTGAAAATCTTAGAGTTTTTTTTTAATCTACCTCATAATTGTTAAAGTAGATGTTAACAAAATTCTCAGGTAATCCCACATTAAAACTAAAATATTTAGGTGTATAAATCCAGAATCTATTAAACCCAAATTGTACTTAAGGGCACAATGCTAAAAGTAAAAATATTTACTATTTAACTTTAAAAACAGTTTAGTTATTGATGAATGCAGGAGTTTTAGTCATCCTCATTATTTAGTTTTTAATCAATCCAAGTGCATGTTCAAAATCATTACCAAAGATTATTAAATGTGTTTTCACTACTTTTAATTAATCATTAATTGCTTTTGAGAAATGTTTGATTTGGTGAAAAGGATAGTTCCTTTACTTGAATTTTGTTATCAGCAAGTGGATCTACTTTTGTCTGTGGTAGTATTTTTCCAAGGGTAACCCCACATAGATAGGCAAATCAAGACACCAGGTTAAAGGAAGCCACCTTCTACTAATTCTTTCACTTAAAGAAAAGAAATATAAATATTTAACAGAAATATCACCAAACATAACCAAACATGATGATGAGGAAGCCAGAATTAAAACAGGCAATCAGTATAGATAGCTAAATTGGGTCAGATTGGATCAAGGAGAGAGTCCAATTAGAGTACAGCCTCTGAAGGATTGAAATGCTAATGCCTTCAGAGTCCTTCCTCTACCCTTATCTAGATAACCTGCCCCTGCTGGTGACTTGTCCCAGGGATTGTTGCTCCCTACAGGAAGTTATAAAATTGTTAATTAAAGTGCCCTGGGCCCTCTTCCTGCAGAGATCACTCTACCTTGGCCCCTCCAGCCCATCTGCTTCTCACCTTTTGGCCATCCCTCTGAGCTTCTCTGGGGCCTAGTCACCAATGTACACAGGAAGGAGAAAGATAAAGGGGAAGAAAGCAATGAAACAAAGAAGCCTAGGATTTATTTAAAAAAAAAAAAAAAGACAGAATGCTCTCACTTCTTGGGATACCAGGATACCCACTATGGCCTCCTTCTCCCTCTGAGAAGAAATCTATGTTATGTTTGCCTCAGCGTGCTTCTCTAATGTTCAAACTTCAACAAGTGAGGAAACAGAACTGGTCATCAATAACCGGCAGTATCAATGGGAAAATAACCAAGCATGATATGGTAGAAAGCATGATATAGAATAGCTATAATTACAAAACAATTAGGTGAGAAAAGAAACCAAATGGGTTATCAGTCTCTTTTCTCTACCTACTTTCTCTTTCCTTTGTTATCTCTCTCTAATTGTCATTTGTACTTGTGTGTTTTCTGCTTTATCTTTTATTTTATTTGACAAACATAATGTTTTTTTTTTTAACATTTTCTCTACATTTTTGGATTTTGTTCAAATATACTAATATTGGTAATGTCAAATAAAAGCCTACTTTGTTTTCTCCATATTGTTAATTGCTGAGAGCCACAGCCGAGTCGGAATAGCCCCTGGCATTTTGCCAACAGTATTGGTTGACAGGCGAGGCATTACTATCCTCCTCAGCTGCTACTTTTGAGTTCTCCCACTACTTTGGAGTTCTGTGGGGATTCCTGGGGATTCCCCGAGAGAGTTCCCATTGGTTGGGGAAGTGCAGGAGGAGGGATTTCCGGAGGAGATATTTCTGGCTGCTGGTTCCTGGACCAGCCACATGGCATTTGGGAGAATTCCCCGGGAGCGAGTGTGAAGTGTGCTGGTAGAGTTCAAAAATAAAGTTTGTTCCTGCTTCAGTGGCTCAAGATTTGTGCCCAACCAGACTGCGGCAGATGGTGGCCCGTCCGGGGAGCCCCAGGACACTCGGGGGTAAGTGACGAAAAAAAAAAAAGCTGCCCGTCCATAGATAGGACGGGGGCAAATCTGTTCGTCCCTAGGCAGATAGGGCGAGAGGAAAAATGGCCATTTTGAGAAAATGGAGAAGATTGATATAGTATGTTTGTGTCTTGTTTTGTCTTGAAATGTTGTATTGTCTTTGTGACAAAAATATGGAAGGGGTGTTAAGTAAATTACTAAGGGAAGAAGGCACCCCAGTGGAACCAAGAATAGTTAGGGCATGTGTTGATAAAAGCTCAGGAACTCTAGTCAGAAAGAAAAAGAAAGTTCAGAAGAAGAAGGATTATCAGGAAAAAAAGTTGCAGCAAAAGGCTATTACTGAATACTTTTCGTTACTGGAGGGTGCGTGAATTGGCTCGGCAGCTGCCACGTGCGCGAGCCTGCATGGCGCAGCAAGGACCTTCCAAGCAGTGGCAGCTGGCTCTTCCCCGCCCCCGCCCGGGGAGCGGGATGCAACTGCGAGAACCCAAATCCAAACCTGACCCAGAGGCACAGTCTCGCAGGCTCTTGCTCCCTGTGTCCAGTGGCAGTTTGAGACCGGAACACTCCCTGGACTCTCCCCAGGGCCATCTGGGGCTGTCCTGCAGGCAGAAGACAGCCTGTGTCCCTGAAGTTTGATCATTTCCAAGGCCAGTAACTACAATAGTTCTCCCACACCTGGAAGCTAATGAGTAATGAGCACTATTAAGGCTTATTTCAAATGTAAAAAACCTTGAGATAATGTACTAAATTGTTCAAAAGGTTGTTTTCTTAGTGCCTGCTGGAATACTACAGGATTTTCTTTAGGATCATTGCTGGAGTTCCTGCCTTCATCCCAGTGCCGGTGAGGACGAGGGTGGAAAAATTTCCAGTGTTGCTGAAAACTGGACGAAACTTTGGCTGAGAACCGGACAAGACTTGGGATCAAGCTAGCTGCCTGCAGAACTTAACCTGGACTGTGAACTTACCTGGAATGTGATTTACCTGGACTGTGAGTTAATCTATTGAGACACTGCTTTACCTGAACTGAGACAACAAACTGTAATCTACAACAAATTGTAACTTGGTATCTTTGCTAATGGTGTCATTGCTATAATTTTTCCAAGGGCTTCTTGCATGGAGCCATCAATTGGCTTGGTATTGTGGCATTTTGTATCCTCCCCTTCTGCTTGTAGCAGATTATTTATGGTGCTTTTGTAAAAACCACTATGGTCATTATTTAAATTAAACAAAAGGGGGAAATGTTAGGGTCTGTAAACAAGTCAGGATGGTGCCTGGCATTTTGCCAGAGGGAGTGGTTTGTGAGCCAGCGAGCCATTAAGTGTGGAGATTCCTTATTGGTTGACTGCTGTATCTAGTTTATGTTAATTAAGATAAACTGTGTGGAATGTATATATACCCCTCCTGTCCTACAATAAACGGCTCCCACTCCTGCTGTAACAATCTACACAAGTTGCTCATCACCCCCCGGTTATTTTGCTGCAGCCAGACTGCGGCAGTTAATAACCTGGATTTACCATTGAAATAATTTTAGCTCTCTTTGAATATAGTTTTGTTACAGGGAACCAGATATATAAATACCTCTCAAGACTTAGTAGCCATATCTGCAAAAAGAAGATGATAATAGAAGTTGTATTAGTATGCTAAGGCTTGCTTAACAAAATATTGCAGTCTGAGGATTTTGTTGTAAACAAGGGAATTTTATTTTCTCACAATTCTGGAGACTGGAATTCCAAGATCAAGGTATTAGCAAATTTGGTTTCTCCTGGAATATCTCTTTTTGAATTACAGATGGCTTAATTCTTGCTATGTCATCACATGGTCTTTTCTCTGTGCATGTCCATACTGCTGTCTTCTTATAAGAATATCCATAATATTATCTTTGGATTTTTAATTACCTCCCTAAGGGTTTGTTCTCTAATTTTAGTTGCATTGGTGGTTAGGGCTATAAGTCATGAATGTTGAGAGCATAGACTCAGTCCATTACACAAACCTTGGAAAATCTTTTTCGAAATGTAGACATTTTTGGAAATATACCTGATATATACAAATTCTCCCTCCCCTCCAAAAAAAGAAGCAATGTTAATTGTATTTTACTTTAGAGAGTTAAGATGCAATGGTAAATAAGTTGTATAATTGAAATATTAGATTTATTACTTAACTTGCAGTGTATATGCAAATGATCCAGAATATGAAAGCCTGAAACAATTACTAATTTACCTCGTGATTTTGTACGTTGACTATTTGAGCTATATGATTTAAGAAATCCAGGCCAGTCTTGGTTAATCTCAGACTAGTTCAAGTATCTGCAGTGAGCTGGTGGACTGGGTGGGACTAGGAGTTTTTTGATGGTCTTGTCTGGAAAGGCTGAGGTGAATAGGGTCTCTTTCCATTCAGCATGTGAGTCCAAGCTTGTCTACATGTATCAAAGGATTCTAAGAACAGCAAGAGAACAAGTCCTTTGTGCAAGTTGTTTTCAAATCCAAGCTTGTTTCATTTTTCCTAATGTTCTGTTGGTCAAAGCAAGTATCATGAATAACCCATATTCAAAGGGAGAAGAAATAAACTCCACATGATAGGAATATCTGCAATGCCTTGATGTGAATATGCAAAGACTGGAAAGAGAAAAATTTGTGACATTTTTAGCAAGCAATCTATCTATTGCAGATCCTCTGACCAATAGTCACTAAGGTATTGAAAAATGCCTAAAGTAATTAATCATGATGCCTGATCATCCTGTGTTATGCTGAGACCAGAGATGTTGTGTTAATGAAATTACATTCTTCAACTATTTGGTTTGGTCAAAAATAAACACAACAATGGGTCCTTGCATAAAAATATTATCTGAAGATTTTTCAACAAAATATACTATTTCTCTAGTTAACCCTCTGGCTTTTGGCACCCATTGCCAAATAAAGTATAACAGTAGATTGAGAATTTAATGATTTTGAGAGTATATATTTAATTTATATTAAATTTCTAAAAACCTAAACCTAGGATATCATCATCTACATACAAAGCGTTACTAGTTTTAAAATAAGATTTTTTTTCCCCCAGGGGATGGGGGTGGCTA
Organism: Marmota marmota marmota; assembly: GCF_001458135.2. Lineage (NCBI taxonomy): Eukaryota > Metazoa > Chordata > Mammalia > Rodentia > Sciuridae > Marmota > Marmota marmota. The sequence goes on along the minus strand of NW_025999842.1, from coordinate 56,491,654 downwards.
CTGGGGTTTGACTTGAGGGGCACTCAAACACTGAGCCACATTCCCAGACCTATTTTGTATTTTATGTAGAGACAGGGTCTCACTGAGTTACTTAGTGCCTTCCTTTTGCTGAGGCTACCTTTGAACTCTCACGATCTTCCTGCCTCAGCCTCCTGAGCAGCTGTGATTACAGTTGTTGCGTACCACACCTGGCTAATAACGCTGTTTAGATTATTACATTTTTCTTCCTATTCTCTATTTCTTTTATGATCAGTAAATGTCACTTTGCCTCATAGAAGATTCAAGTTCCAGAATAGAACAGTTACATCTTATTTTTTTTTCTTTGTTTTAAAAGTGCTTCTTGAAGGCAGCATTCACAGGATATAGAAAAAATGTGATCAGAGTGTTCATATTGCCTTCTTCTCTTGGATTAGAAATGGATCTCCAAATTCTGGAAGTTTTTTATAGATTTATCACTTGTATGTAAAATTGGAAAGCAGAAAACATCTGTATCACTATCCCCTCTGGCCAAGGTGGCATTTAATGCCATGAAAAATATTTATAATGTTGTACAACTACCACTTGAATCTAGTTCCAAAACATTTATACCACTATAAAGTAAAACCCCATATCCACAGATGAGTTTCTTCCCATTTCCTCTTACATTCAGCCTCCAGCTACTGCTGATGTACCAGAACACCTATATGTGCTACATGTGGGTAACAAGAAAAGTATTCACACTCTGTGGGAAAATGGATCGAGACCACTTCTGAGCATCAACCTGCTTCTGATGAAGATTAGGCAGTAGTTGAGAAAGATATAGGAAGTAGAGAATCTCTGTGGTTGTTAACTGAAAGCATCACATTCCTGCTTGACTACCACTTATATCTAATTCCCAAACATTTCCATCACTACAAAGTGAAATCTGCCACCTGTGGATCAATTTCTTCTCAGTCTGCTACAGTCAGCCTCTTGAAACCACCAATTTATGTCTGTCTTTATGAATTTACCTGTTATATATATTTAATAAACATGGGATCATAAAATATGTAACCATTTATTATTTGATTGTTCACTTAGCATGATAAGTTGGAGGTTCATCCTTAGTGTAGTATGCACCATATTTATCCTGTGTATTAGGACTTCATTCCTTTTTATGTCTGAAAAATGTTTTATGGATATGTCAAGATTTGTTTATCCATTCATCTGTTGTGGAAATTTGGGCTATTTCTACATTTTTAAAACTATTGTTGGGCTGGGGATGTGGCTCAAGTGGTATCGCACTCGCATGCATGAGACACTGGGTTCGATTCTCAGCACCGCAATAAAAACAAAATAAAGATATTGTGTCCACCTAAAACTAAAAAATAAATAAAAATAAATAAATAAAAAGTGAAACTAATTTCTCTTAAAAAAAAAACAACTATTGTAAATAGTGCTTCTATGAATATGTGTTAACATGTACTTGTTCAAATACCTGTCAGTTCTTTTATGTATGTACCTAAGACAGCAGTAAGGATTATATTATAATTTTATATTTAAACATGTGAAGAGCCACAAAAATCTTTTCCTGTGACTAAACCATTCTGTATTCTACAAGATCTTTTCATATTTTAATAGTTAATATGAAAAACTTTGAGAATATTATTGAAAGAATTTGTGTGAAGTAAATATGACTTTAAAAAACTACTAATAATGAGGTTAATGATCATTAATTACCTCATATGACTCACAGAATAGAAGTTAAAGTTGCATAACACTCAGATATCAAACTCTATCATCTCTACATCTATTATCTACCATTCATTTGTCTATGTATTCATAATATTTTTGAAGCTAAAATAGTAATAAATTTGCTTCAGCACATGAACAAAATCTACATTAACAAAAATTTGCATCATAATACAATGACACTGAGAAAGTGCCTAGGTCTTGATTAAAAAGCCACTTTAAAGGGCTGATTATAACGTTTTATCTAATTTTCCAAGGCAAATTTAGGAAATGTTTCTTTAATGTAAAACAAAAACTTTGATTCTTGAACACTTTGATTTCATGGAAACACATATAGAAATTTAGGAATTTTGGATTTATATTACATCTTTATAAATGTTTTATTTAATTTAAATAGTATGATTTCCTTTTTTCTTTTTCTTTAATAATAGTTTTTAATAAACTACTAAATTTTTAAGAGCAGTGACAGTATGTTTTTCTAGAGTATGTACAAACTGATAAAGAAATTTTGTATTTTCTTGCTCATAATCTGAAGCTCTGCTCATTTTTTCTTTAAGTTAAATGGCATCATAAAATATTTCACAAATATAAAACTGTTTACTAAGCTAATAAAGTAATTAGTTTGATTAAACTGATGGTCAAATCAAGCAAACAAATACTGTCAACACAATCTGTGTATTAACAGGAAATATTCATAATTTCATACAAATTGTGTCCAAATGCAGTAATTTATGTAGATATATTCCTGGCCAGCCATGAAAAACTAAACAACTCTTTGGAACATGCTAGAAACCAATTAAAAGATAAATCTGACAAATATTAAAGAAAATAAATCACAAATAAGAACCAGATTAATTAATCTACTTGTAAAAGATGTACCATTTAATCTTAATCTGAAAACATAAGTGACAAAATAAACCAAATGTGGTAGACAGAATAAGAGCCCAGAGAATCCTCCATATCCTAATCCATTCACTGGACACTATTACCATATTACCCTCCGAAGCAAAGGGGACTTTTAGATTTAATTGTGTTAAAGACTTTGATTAATCTGCATTATCTAGAAGGACCCAATCTGATCAGTAAAGGTCCTTCAACTTGGGAAACTATGGAGAAGGAAGTTTGAATGATGCTATGTGGGAAGAACTTGACCCACCAGTGCGAGCTTTGAGGATGGAGAAACAGGCCACAAGTTGATGCATGAGTAGTTTCTAAATACTGAAGAAGTAAAATCCTCTCCTGGCTCCTCTAGAAAGGAAGGCTGACACCTTGATTTTATCCCAGTGAAACCCATGGCAAGCTTAGAATTATAAGAATTATAATTATAGAATTATAAGACTAATTTGTGTAATTTGTTGGGTCACTAAGTTTATACGGATTTATTACAGCAGCAAAAGAAAATGAATACACCAGAAATAATGGCAGCAACTTAGGGATAGAAATTCTAGTTGTGCCATTGAGCTGTTGTATTTATTACAGAACTGATTTATTTCTACTATGATACCACCATAAAAATAAGGGCATCGTGATCCCAGATTAGCCCTTATAAATAAATGAGCCGAATAAGCAAACTAGCAAAACCTCTGTTAACCTAACTAAAACAATGAAAATAATTTTGTCATGGTACAAAATTGTATCCATGACAACTTTGTGCTAGGTTGAAACCATCAATTAAGTGATTTTCAAAATAAATAGGTAGTTTTATATACTGTACAGGGAAGTCAATGAATCAGTAAATGAGAATAACATTGAAAAACTTGCAAAAATGTTTACTGTCACTGATGAATTATTTCTTTTCACCAGAGAACAAATTAATTGGCATTTTATAAGCTCTTTTGGGTTATATGAGATAAGAAAGTACATAAATCATAATATTAAAAAATATATATGCAATCCCAAAATGAGCAGACCAGAAATAGAAACATGAATTAACAAATTTAGTACAGTAATTTTTACAAAAATTGTATAAAGACATTCAATACAAACAAATTACTTAAAGCAACTGACTACATCAGTGACTGAAATAAAGTCATTTTCTTCTGAAGTAGTTTGACTAACATTATTGAATGAACAAAATATAAATTCCTCTTTTGAATCCTCATTCAAAATATTTAAAGAAAAATATACAAAAAAGAATGTGTCCTTTATGAATTTATTTTCAACAAAGGGAATTAGAGTAACTTACTAAATACTAATTTCTATTAAAATTAGCAATCCTGGTAGGAAGTCTCTTTTCATCATTATTTCAACATGTACTTTTGAAAATTACACTTTGTTCATTTAGAATGAAGCAGGAAAAAAGAAGAGAGTAGAAGTTTCAAAGTTCATTAACTCTTATATGTATATATTTAAAAATCTCAATGAAATAAATTGAAAAAAAACTTTGCATTAAAAACCCTAAGTACATGTATGAAGACACAAACAGTGTGAATCTACTTTGTGTATAACCAGAGACTTGAAAAATTGTGCTCTATATGCATAATATGAATTGAATTGCTTTCTGCTGTCTTGTATAACAAATTAGAATAAATAAATAATTAAAAAATATTCAGTGCTCTTTTATTATAATAGAGCACTATACAAAAATAAATAGGTCTGTTGAGGTAAAAAAATATGTGGTTAATACTTCCAAACAAAATAACAATAAAAATATTTGTTTTCCATAGTAAAGGAATGTATCTTTCTTTAAAGTACAAAATATATGTAGAGAAAACTATGCCATGATTCTTGCTAAAGTACACATGCTAAGATTTAATTGATTTGTTGCTTTCATGTTAATTTAATTCTAATAATTAGCCTATGGAGACTTTCTTGCTACTCAAAAATATGGCTACTAATATTTACTTATTATTCTTAACAGAAGTAACAGAATCCGCCAAGAAAACTGAAATAGATTTTAAAGAATAGTACATAATAAATTGTATTTGTCACATTCTCACTAAAAAGAAGGGTACAAGTGAAAGTATTCTTAATGACGACTCCCCACTGTCTTAGGTTAGAAAGTTCAAGCAGTGCTGGACACAGTGGTCACAATCATAATCGCAGCAACTCAGTAGGCTGAGGCAGAAGGATCACAAGTTCATGGCCAATCAGCAAACTATCTACGTCCTTAGCAACTTAGTGAGACCCTGTCTCAAAATGAAAAATAAAAAGGGCTGGGGAAGAGGCTCAGAGGTTAAGTGCCCTTGGGTTCAATCCCTGGTATTTAAAAAAAAAAAAAGTGGGGTGGGGAGTAAGGCTGGGGACTTAGCTCAGTGGTACAGCATCCCTGGTTTTATGCCTTCTAACTAAAAACCAACATTGCACCTCCTGTATGTGATGGACAGAATTTTTGTCCTCCCCAACATTCATGATGAAGTATGGGACAGTAATTAGAGGTGGGTCTTTGTGAGGCAGGTAGTTTTAGATGAGGTTAGAAGGTGATAACCTTATATGAATCAGTGGACTTTTTAAGAGAAAGAGGCGATATGATCTCTCTCTCTCTATGCAGACAAGAAAGGACACATGAGAACAGAGTGCAGGTGACTATCCATCAGAAAGAGTCCTCACTAGATGCAGCATAACTGGCATGTTATGGTGGATGTCCCAGCCCCCAGAACTGTGAGTAATATATTCCTGTTTAAGCCAAGCCACACAATTTATGATATTTGTTTGAGGAATCTAAGCCGACTCAGACACTCCGGGTTATAAGCTCTCCTCAGGAAATCATCTGGAAGATGTATTCTCAGACTTTTTCCAGCTCAGTCAGTACTGCATGCCAGCCCTGTTTGTTAACAAGATTCCATCTCTTTGTCACAATTTCTATAAACAATAGAATATAGGAAAAATCATGACATCTACAACATCCTCTTGTTGATACCAGATCCTTTCCTACCTTTAGGCCAAGGTGTACCATGTTTTATTTCTGATGCTGGATTGCACTCTCATGAAATCATCTAAGATTGTGTTAATATTGGAGTTTTTCAAAATTTTTCACAAGAAAGGAAAGGAGGAAAATTATTTTTGCCACTTTAAAAAGTAAACGCTGCCCAATTTTCTGACTGGAAGAGTCCCAGGGTTTCTGAGTTAATAAGAACTGGGAGAGTGCATAACCTCCTTTTCATCTTTCAGGTCATCACGTGACATTACGGACTGTGTGGAACTCAATTTCTACTAGCAAACACGCTTGAATTTTTCTCAGATTTTTACAATGGGAATATGCAAATATTTCACAAGTTTCAACTAATAAAATGATTCTGTTTTCAATAGTTTACATGATAACTGAAACTTATTTAACATTTAAAAAGAAACAATTATTGTATGTGATTTAAAGTAAATAGTAATGAAGGTTTATTTTGTAGTGTTCTCTTCTAGGACACTCTTAAACCAAAGTGGCAAATTAGAAGCCTCAGGCAAACTCCACCAAATCCACCTCACCATTTGTTTTTATAAATAAGTAGTATCAGAATACCAACTCACAAATATGCTACTGGATTGTGTGACAGTTTTCATGCCCCAACAGCACCATTAACCTAATTGCTACAAGGACCACATGACTGGCATAGCCAAAACTATTTATAATCTGGCCCTTGCAGAAAAACAAAATTGTGCTGACCCCTGATTTAAATGATATCTGGTATTGAATTCAGTGATTTTACAAAAGTTAACGATATGCAATCACATATTTCTTTACACTGAAATACAATAAAAGCAGAAGAGTACTCCATATGTTTATCAAATAAAATTTGGTAAAACAATCTCATGTTTCTACTCTCTTAGGTAACAGGCAGAGCTGTCATTAAACACAGCATCAAGAAACACTGTCAACAGCCTGTTGCCATTTTGGTAACATAGTTCAAATGGGTATTAGTGATAAAAATGACTAAAAACCTGAATTTTTAATAATTTCTTTACATTATAAATAAAATGCATGAGGACAAATTTCAGTTCAGAAAGGGTACTGTTGTGTGCGTTAATAAAACTAATCTCCAATAAAACTTTATGGAAACATACTTGCTACTGATTATGTTTTTATCATGTAAATTTAAGGTATATGATAGTATTATGGCTGGATATACACATCCACAGAGAAATGCTTACTGTAATTAAGCAATTTAATACAGTCATCACCTTCTCTAATTACTGCTTCATTTTTTCTGGCAAGAGCACCTAAAATTCACTCTCTTAGAAAATTTTCAATATGTAATATAATTTTATTAATTATAGTCCTCCTACCTGTTGAATATATCTCTCCATTTCCTCCCCTTCCCTATCACTGATGCACATTATTGTACTATCCATTTCTACATATTTGACTTTGTTTCTTTTTCTTTCATTTTTTAAAAGATTCTACATATAAATGATTTTATACAGTGTTTTTATTTCTGTATCTGGCTTATTTTACTTACCCTAAGGTCCTTCAGGTTCATCTATGTTACTATTTTTTAATCCATTGTTATCTATCAATTATCTAAATTACAGTGATTTCTTGTCCTGTAAATGGTTTGGTCACAGCCAAGTATCATCCATACTATTGACTGGATATTTTAGTAAACTTACCACTTGTTCAAGAATACATACTAATGATATTTCAATATATTGATATTTTACATGAAAATTGGCAGACTTACCATATAGACAAAACTAAAACAATTAAAAAAAAATAAAAGGCTTCTATTGAATTCTAATTGCTTATTGTCCTCAAAGCTTCTCTTTGTTTCAAACAGAAATCAGTAATGTTAGGGAAATATTAAGAGGTAATGCCCAAGATTTTTTTCTTTGTTTGTTTGTTGGTTGGTTGTTTGGTTTTTTGTTTGTTTGTTTGTTTTTGTTTTTTGTTTTTTTGAGGCTATGATGAATGGGCTAGTTTTCTTAATTTCTTTCATTGGATTCATTTCTGATGTGTTGGAATGCATTTGATTACGGATGTTGATTGTATCCTGCTATTTTGTTCAATTCATTAATTAGTTATAGAAGTTTTCTGGTGGAATGTTTTTGATCTTCTAAATTTAGAATCATGTCATCAGTAATAGTTGCCGCAGTCTGGCTGGGCAAAATAACCGGGGGTGACAAGCAAGTTGTGAAGATTGATACAGCGGGAACCGCTTCTCTGCCGGACAGTAGAGGTATATATACTTAACTAATTACACACAGCTAAACTTAATTAACATAATCTAGATACAGCAGTCAGTCATTAAGGAATCCTCATCATCTTAATGGCTCACTGGCATTACTTAACAAACCACTCCTCCTGGCAAGCTGCCAGGCGCCATCTTGACTTGTTTACATCCCCAACAAATAGTGATAGTTTGAGTTCTTTTTTTCCTATTCATATCCCTTTAATTTCTTTTGTCTAATTGCTCTGGCTAGAGTTTCCAGGACTATTTTGAGTAGAGGTGATGAAAGAGGGCATCCTTGCCTTGTTCTTGTCTTTAGAGATAATGCTTTCAATTTTTATCTGTTTAGAATGATGTTGATCTTGGGGTTTGGCATAAATAGCTTTTCCAATGTTGAGGTATGTTGCTACTATCCATAGTTTTTCTAGTGTTTTGAACATGAATGGATGCTGTATTTTGTCAACTGATTTTTTCTACATCTATTGAGATGATTATATGATTCTTGTCTTTCCGTCTATGGATGTGATGAATTATATTTATTGAGTGCCATATGTTGTACCAACCTTGCATCCCTAGGATGAACCCCACTTGATCATGGTGCACTATCATTTTAAAATGTTTTTGCATGGGATTTACCAAAATTTTATTCATAATTTTTTAATCTATGTTTCAACAGGAATATTGATCTGAAATATTCTTTCCTTGATGTGTCTTTTGCTTTTGGTATCAGGGTGATACTAACCTTATAGAATGAGGGTTCCCTCCTTTTCTATTTCATGCAATGATTTGAGGAGTATTGGTGTTAATCCTCCTTTGAAAGTCTTGTAGAACTCAGCTGAGAATAAATCTGATCCTGGCTTTTTTTGATTGATAGGTTTTTTATGGCATATTCTATTTCATTGCTTGAAACTGATCTGTTTAAATTGTATATGTCCTCCTGATTCAGTTTGGGTAGGGGTCATATGACTCTAGAAATTTGTTTATGTCTTTGAGATTTTTCTATTATATTGGGGTATAAATTTTCAAAATAGTTTCTGATTATCTTCTGTATTTCAGAAGTGTCTGTTGTGATATGTCCTTTTTCATCATAAATTTTAGTAATATGAATTTTCTCTTTCTCTTCTTTAGTGTGGCTAAGGGTTATCAATTTTATTTACTTTTTCAAAGAACCAGCTTTTTGTTTTGTCAAGTTTTTGAATTTTTGTTGTTGTTGTTTCAATTTTACTGATTTCAGCTCTGATTTTAATTATTTCCTATCTTCTACTGCATTTGGTGTTGATTTCTTCTTTTCCTAGGGCTTTGAGATATAATATTAGGTCATTTATTTGTTGACTTTCTGTTTTTTCAAAAAGCTCAATATGATGAACTTTCTTCTTAACATTGCCTTCATAACATCCCAGAGATTTTGATATATTGTATCAGTGTTCTCATTTACATCTAAGTAAGTATGTTTTTAAATTTCATCTCTGATTTCTTCTGTTATCCATTCATCATTCAATAGTATATTATTTAGTCTCCAGGATTTGGAGTAGCTTTTATTGTTTATTTTATCCTTGATTTCTAATTTCATTCCATTATGATCTGATGGAATGCTAGGTATTGTCTCTATTATTTTTGTATTTGCTAAGAGTTGCTTTGTGGCCTAAGATATGGTCTGTTTTAGAGAAGGATCCATATGCTGCTGAGAAGAAAGTGTATTTGCTCCATGATGGATGAAATATTCTATATATGTTTGATAAGTCTAAGTTATTGATTGTATTATTTAGTTCTATAGTTTGTTTAGTTTTTTTTTTTTTTTTTGAAGATCTATTCAGTAGTGAGAGAGTTGTGTTAAAGGTACCCAGTATTATTGTGTTGTGGTCTATATGATTCTTGAAATTGAGAAGGGTTTGCTTGTTGTACATAGATGCTCCATGGTTTGGGGCATAAATATTTATGATCATTAAGTCTTCTTGATGTCTAGTCCCCTTAAGCAGTATGAATTTTCCTTCTTTGTCTCTTGTGACTAAATTTGGCTTGAAGTTCACTTTATCTGATATGAAGGTGGAAACCCTTGCTTGTTTGCAGTCCCTGAGAGTTTTTTCCCATCCTTTCACCTCCAATCTGTGGATGTCTTTTCCTATGAGGAGAGTCTCTTGGAGACAGCACATTGTTGGGTCTTGTTTTTAAATCCAATCTGCCAGGCTGTGTCTTTTGATTAATGAGTTTAGACCATTAACATTCAGAGATATGTTTTGCATTTCTGGTCATTTTGGTTTATTTCTTGTTTTTAATTTGACCTGGTTTGTCCTTTGTCTTTTCCTTTAGTGTAGTTCCTCCCTTTGTTGGTTTTCACTTTTTTTTTTCCCATTTCCTCCTCATGGAACATTTTGCTGAGAATATTCTATAGTGCAGGCTTTCTAGTTATGGATTCTTTTACCTTTTGTTTATCCTGGAAGGTTTTTTTTCACCTTCAAATATGAAGCTCAGTTTTGCAGGATATAAAATTCTTGGTTGGCATTCATTTTCTTTCAGAACTTGCTATATTTTGTTCCAGCACCTCCTAGCTTTGAAGTTCTGGGTTGAGAAATCAGTTGAGATCTGAATTGGCTTCTGCCTATATGTAATCTGATACTTTTCTCTTGAGGTCTTTAAAATTCTATCCTTATTTTGTATGCTAGGCATTTTCATTATAATGTGACTTGGTGTGGGTCTGTTGTAAATTTGTTTTGGGGGGTCCTGTAAGCCTCTTGTATTTAATTTTCCATTTCATTCTTCAGCTTTGGGATATTTCTAATGTTATTTCATCAAGATTGTGCATTCCTTTGGTTTGTATCTCAGCACCTTCTTCTATTCTGAAAAATCTTAAATTTAGTAACAACTAAATTTATCATGTTATCCCATAATTCTTGGAAGTTCTGTTCATGGTTCTTTACCATCTTCTCTGTGTGGTCAACTTTATTTTTAAGATTATAAGATACATAAGCCAATCCCCCAAAACTAAAGGTCAAATGTTTTCTCTGATATGCAAGTGCTAATTCACAGTAGAGGGAGGGGCTAGGGAAAACTAGAGGTACTTTAGGCAGAGGAGAGTGAAGGGATGTATGGGATTAAGAAGAATGATAGAATGAATCAGACATTGTTACTCCATGTACATACATGATTATATGACCAGTGTGATTCTAAATCATGTACAACCAGAAGAATGAGAAGTTATATTCCATTTATGTACGATGTGTCAAAATGCATTCTGCTGTCATATGTACAACATTATAACAAATTAAGAAAAATAATGATGTGATGAACATCATTATCCAAAGTACATGTATGAAGACACAAATTGGTGTGTACATACTTTATATACAACCGGAGATATGAAATTTTTTTGTGCTGTATATGTGTAATGAGAATTGTAATGCAGTCCACTGTTTTTATTTTTTTAAATCAATAAAAAAATTAAAAATAAAGAAAAATAATAAAACGAAATAAATAAGAAAAGAGGTAATGCTCAATGGAGACTTTAGTTTTTAAAAACACATACAACAACAGGGCTAAATACGATAGCACTTTATGTATTTAGTGTTCTTTCAGTTTATTACCTGGAATAGTTTTAAAAAATAATCATTTTTTCTTAGTCCATGCTATGATTTGGATGTGAGGTGTCCCCCAAAAGCTCATGTGTGAGACAGTATAATTCAGAGGAGAAATGATTGGGTTGTGACAGTCTTAACCCAATCAGTGAATTAATCCCCTGATAGAGATTAACTGAGTGGTAATTGAAGTGGTAGGGTGTGGCTGGAGGAGGTGGAAATTGGGTGCATGGTGTTGGGGTATATATTTGTATCTGGCAACTGGAGACCCCTCTCTCTGCTTTCTGATTTTCAGGTGAGCTGCTTCCCTCTGCCACACTCTTCCACTATGATTTCAGCCTCACCTGGTGCTCCTGGGAAATGGAACTAGTGATCCATGGACTGAGACCTCTGACTCTGTGAGCCCTTAAATAAACTAGTCCTCCCCACAGTTATTTTGGTTAGGTCTTTAAGTCACAGCAGTGAAAAAGCTGACTAAATCAGTCATCTGTTTATACAAAAGTCATATTCCTATGATTATGATACCCCAGTTGGTTACTGTGGAAATTATAATGATATTAGAAACTGATTAAGACTTCCTAATGAGTCAAGCTATAGGACCAGGTTAAATATACAAGCAATAAAAGTAATGTGTTTTCACGCAAAGTCTTGAGAATTATTGAAGAACAAAGGGAAAGGGTAACAAGGAAATGGAAAGATACAAACAAAAATAATGAGCAATTATATTCTGCCTACCAGTGTTCCCCTGCAGTTTCAATCAATGTTTCTCCTTCTGCTTTCTGTTCTAAATAATTGTACTTGTTCTGGTAAATACATCCAGCATGATCCAAAACAGCTGTGACTACTTTCCTGTGACTAATTAATTAATTTTTACCCTTTTTATTTTACTACTTTATTGTTTTTATAATATTCTACATAAGCTTTTACTGGGCCAATCTTGCAGTACCCAAATGATTACAAGAGAGAAATTTTCTATGGAGTTCAAATATATTAAAGAGTCTCATCTCTGAACAAATACTCCAGAAAAGGAGGAGGCATGCATAGTGGGACATTGTGTGACTTAGGCAGATTTCCAAGCCTCAGATCTACACTCTGTAAAATGGGCATAATTTTTTTTTCACCTGTTGCATAGAGCTGTTGTGGAATTAAATGAGACAATAAATGTGTCAAATAGTTAGAACAATGTTCACCAAGTGCTCAGTGCACAGCACATGTCATCTATTATAGAAGTAAACTTGGAAATTGCATGTTTATTCAAACAATGCAGCAACCACCAAAATACTTCAATAACCCCTCTCTAGGTTATTTAAAAAATAGAAACAGCTGTGCATTTAACAATTACATATCACAGTTTTAAAATACTCATAAGACCAACTTTTCTCTGCAGTGTTGAAGTTGAGTGCTGTTGCCTGTTTCTTGAAATCAAATCCACTTGGGAGGAGAGCTGCTTGGCAAAAAAACAGAATCTCCCCCTTGAACCTTCTGTCACCACAGTGATGAGGCAAAACGCGCAAGGAAAGCAGACCCCATGCAGGTACTGACAAGAAGCCTGGTCACCAATTGAAGTCCTATAACAAATGCCTCTCAGTTGAATACAGGTGAACTTTTTAGAAGAAACCTTGTGTTATATAAATCTCTACTGAAGACAGTTATTGGAATTAAGTCTACTGAAACCAACTGCACTCTATTTGCACAGCCATGCTAATTAATTCTGGCACGTATAAAACATATTGACAAATATTCTTAACTAAAACTAATCTGTAGGAAATTATCACCACCTTTGAGAAGACTGTAAGTATGGAGCCTTCATTGTCCACCTTCAGGGCTTCTTCTCACAGATCCAGAGTCTATGAAAGTCTTCATTATTATAGAAAACCAAAATCTTGCTAGGCCAACTTCATATTCAAAACCTATTGATATTTTTTTACATATAAGATAAAACTTGATCTTCATAGCATACATACAAGGCTTTTTCTCATCTCCACCTTGTCTTTGTACCACACACCCATTTCTCAGTGCTCTTCTCCCACCCTGATCACTGCCCCATACTAAAAGGCTCTTCCTCTGAGGATCCATAGTAAGAACCACTGAGCTGAATTAATTTTGTACATATCTGAGGTTACATCAGACTTACTTCTATTTCAGAGAAGACAATTTTTGTGCTTGCTAAATTATATTTAATAAGCATTTATTCAGTAAAACAATTTCAGTTTTCATATTATTTTCTTAGTCATGAGGTATTTTCCAATAATCTGCCTAAGATTTTCTTTTAAAAATTAAAATGTTTTTCTTGCAGTTTGCCATTTAAGGAAATGTAGAATTAAATCAAGAAACATTGCACAGGTTTTTCACATAGTGAAAGATATTGCAGAGAGACAATATGTTGTTGTCTTTTTATAACCATTCATAGCACCTATCATAGAAATTTGCATATTAGTAGATGTATAATACATTTTTGAATAACAAGTGTGCTTAGAGAATTTCTTTTTTTTATCTTCAATATTTATTTTATTTTTAAGTTAATTTTTTATTTATATATGACAGCAGAATGCATTACAATTCTTGTTACACATATAGAGTAAATTTTTCATATCTCTGGCTGTATACAAAGTGTATTCACACCAATTCATGTCTTCATACCTGTGCTTTGGATAATAATGTCCATCACATTCCAGCATNTTTTTTTTTTTTTTTTTTTTTTTTTTTTTTTTTTTTTTTTTTTTTTTTTTTTTTTTTTTTTTTTTGATGTGTCTTTGTCTCATTTGGGAATCAGGGTGATATTGTCCTCATAGAATGAGTTTGGAAGTGCTCCATCTTTTTCAATTTTCTGGAATAAATGAAAGAGTATTGGTATTAGTTCCTCTTTAACAGACTTGTAGAACTCAGCTGTGTGTCTATCCTGTCCTGAGCTTTTCTTGATTGGTAGACTTCTGATGGCATCTTCTACTTAGTCACTTCAAATTGATCTGTTTACATTGTGTATATCATCCTCATTCAATATGAGCAAATTATGTGCCTCTAGAAATTTGTCGACGCCTTTGATATTTTCTATTTTATTGGAGTACAAGTTTTTAAAAATAATTTCTAATTATCTTCTGTATTTCTATAGTGTCTGTTGTGATATTTCCTTTTTCATCATGTATATTAGTAATTTGAGTTTTCTCTCTCCTTTTCTTCATTAGCATGGCTAAGGATCTGTCAATTTTATTTACTTTTTCAAAGGGCCAACTTTTTGTTCTGTCAATTTTTTTCTTTTGTTTCAATTTCATTGATTTCAGCTCTGATTTTAATTATTTCCTGCCTTCTACTGCTTTTGGTGTTGATTTGTTCTTATTTTTCTAGAGCTTTGAGATATAGTGTTAAGTCATTTATTTGTTGACTTTTTCTTCTTTTAAGAAATGAACTCCATGCAATGAACTTTCCTCTTAGAATGGCTTTCATAGTGTCCCTGAGATTTTGATATGTTATATCTGTGTTCTCATTCACCTCTAAAAAATTTTTAATCTCCGCATTGATGCCTTCTGCAACCCATTGTTCATTCAGTAGCATATTATTTAGTCTCCAAGTGTTGGAGTAGCTTTTATTTCTTATTTTATCATTGATTTCTAACTTCACTTCATTATGATCTGATAGAATGCAGGGTAGTATCTCTACTTTTTTATATTTGATATGATTTGCTTTGTGGCATAATCTATGGTCTATTTTAGAGAAGGATCCATGTGCTGCTGAGAAGAAAGTGTATTTGCTTGCTGAAGTATGAAATATTCTATATATGTCAGTTAAGTCTAAGTTATTGGTTGTGTTATTGAGTTCTATAGTTTCTTTGTTCAACTTTTGTTTGGAAGATCTATCCAATGGTGCAAAGGGTGTGTTAAAGTCACACAAAATTATTGTGTTGTGGTCTACTTGCACTTGAATTTGAGAAGAGTTTGATGAATGTAGATGCTCCCTTGTTTGGGGCATATATATTTATAATTGTTAAGTGTTGTTAGTGTATAATTCCCTTGAACAGTATGTCCTTCTTTATACTTTTTGATTGACTTTAGCTTGAAGTATAGTTTATTTGATATGAGGATGGAAACCCCTGCTTGCTTCTGTAGTCCATGTGAGTGGTATGATTTGTCCCAACCCTTCACTTTTAGTCTGTAATGTCTTTTGTTATGAGATAAGTCTCTTAGAGGCAGCATATTGTTGGTATTTTTTTAATCCAATCTGCTAGTCTATGTCTTTTAACTGGTGAGTTTAGGCCATTAACATTCAGGGTTATTATTGAGACATGATTTGTATTACCAGCTATTTTTGTTTATTTTTGGTATTTAACATGACTTGATTTCTCCTCGGATTAGATTTTCCTTTAGTGTAATACCTCCTTCTGCAGATTTTCATCATTGTTTTTCATTTCCTCTGTGTGGAATACTTTGCTGAGGATGTACTGCAGTGTAGGCTTTCTAGTTGTAAATTCTTTTAACTTTGTTTTCTGATATTATCTCATTGAAGATATTGTGCATTGCTTTGGTTTGAAACTCTGTGCCTTCCTCTATCCTAATAACTCTTAGATCTGGTCTTTTGATGCTGTCCAATGTTCTGTTCATGGTTTCTTACTATCTTCACTGTGTGATCAACTTTATTTTCCAGATTGTATACTTTGTCTTCATTATCTGATATTCTTTCTTCCAAGTCATCTAGTCTGTTGGTTATGCTTTCTATTGAGTTTTTTATTTGGTTTATTGTATCCTTCATTTCAAAGATTTCTGACTGGTTATTTTTCAGAGTCTCTATCTCTTTCTTGGAGTAATTTTTTGCTACCTGTATTTGTTCTCTTATTTCTTTGTTGAGGTGATCAATTTTTGCCTGTATTTGCTCATTTAGGTCATTCTTTAATTCACAGATCATTTTAATTATGATTCTTCTGAACTCCTTCTCTGACATTTCATCAACTTCACTGTACATGGGTTCTATTACTATAGTATCCTGGTTTGTATGGGGCACTTTCCTCCTTTGTTTTTTCAGTTGTCTATGTGTCTTTCTTTCTTGCAGGGTGCATCTGAGATATTACAGTTTCTACCCTATATTGTAGTACCCATGCAGATTGTCTGTACCTCACCTTTTTTTTAAAAATTTTTTATTGTTGGTTGTTCAAAACATTACAAATTTCTTGACATATCATATTCCACACTTTGATTCAAGTGGGTTATGAACTCCCACCTTCACCCCATACACAGATTGCAGAATCACATCAGTTACACATCCATTGATTTACAAATTGCCATACTAGTGTCTGTTGTGCTCCGCTGCCTTTCCCATCCTCCACCCTCCCCCCTCCCCACCTCTCCCCTCCCCTCCCCTCCTCTCTCTCTACCCCCTCCACTGTATAACCCTGAGGGTCTCCTTCCATTACCATGCAATTTCCCTTCTCTCTCCCTTTCCCTCCCACCTCTCATCCCTGTTAAATGTTAATCTTCTTCTCCTGCTCTTCGTCCCTACTCTGTTCTTAGTTACTCTCCTTATATCAAAGAAGACATTTGGCATTTGTTTTTTAGGGATTGGCTAGCTTCACTTAGCATAATCTGCTCTAATGCCATCCATTTCCCTGTAAATTCTATGATTTTGTCATTTTTTAATGCAGAGTAATACTCCATTGTGTATAAATGCCACATTTTTTTTATCCATTCGTCTATTGAAGGGCATCTAGGTTGGTTCCACAGTCTTGCTATTGTGAATTGTGCTGCTATGAACATCGATGTAGCAGTGTCCCTGTAGCATGCTCTTTTTAGGTCTTTAGGGAATAGACCAAGAAGGGGAATAGCTGGGTCAAATGGTGGCTCCATTCCCAGCTTTCCAAGAAATCTCCATACTGCTTTCCAAATTGGCTGCACCAATTTGCAGTCCCACCAGCAATGTACAAGTGTACCCTTTTCCCCACATCCTCGCCAGCACTTGTTGTTGTTTGACTTCATAATGGCTGCCAATCTTACTGGAGTGAGATGGTATCTTAGGGTGGTTTTGATTTGCATTTCTCTGACAGCTAGAGATGGTGAGCATTTTTTCATGTACTTGTTGATTGACTGTATGTCCTCCTCTGAGAAGTGTCTGTTCAGGTCCTTGGCCCATTTGTTGATTGGGTTGTTTGTTCTCTTATTGTCTAATTTTTTGAGTTCTTTGTATACTCTGGATATTAGGGCTCTATCTGAAGTGTGAGGAGTAAAGATTTGTTCCCAGGGTGTAGGCTCCCTATTTACCTCTCTTATTGTTTCTTTTGCTGAGAAAAAACTTTTTAGTTTGAGTAAGTCCCATTTGTTGATTCTAGTTATTAACTTTTGTGCTATGGGTGTCCTATTGAGGAATTTGGAGCCCGACCCCACAGTATGTAGATCGTAGCCAACTTTTTCTTCTATCAGACGGCGTGTCTCTGATTTGATATCAAGCTCCTTGATCCATTTTGAATTAACTTTTGTGCATGGCGAGAGAAAGGGATTCAGTTTCATTTTGTTGCATATGGATTTCCAGTTTTCCCAGCACCATTTGTTGAAGATGCTATCCTTCCTCCATTGCATGCTTTTAGCCCCTTTATCAAATATAAGATAGTTGTAGTTTTGTGGATTGGTTTCTGTGTCCTCTATTCTGTACCATTGGTCCACCCGCCTGTTTTGGTACCAGTACCATGCTGTTTTTGTTACTATTGCTCTGTAGTATAGTTTGAAGTCTGGTATCGCTATACCGCCTGATTCACACTTCCTGCTTAGCATTGTTTTTGCTATTCTGGGTCTTTTATTTTTCCATATGAATTTCATGATTGCTTTCTCTATTTCTACAAGAAATGCCGTTGGGATTTTGATTGGCATTGCATTAAACCTATAGAGAACTTTTGGTAATATCGCCATTTTGATGATGTTAGTTCTGCCTATCCATGAACAGGGTATATTTTTCCATCTTCTAAGATCTTCTTCTATTTCTCTCTTTAGGGTTCTGTAGTTTTCATTGTATAAGTCTTTCACCTCTTTTGTTAGGTTGATTCCCAAGTATTTTATTTTTTTTGAAGATATTGTGAATGGAGTGGTTGTCCTCATTTCCATTTCAGAGGATTTGTCGCTGATATACAGGAATGCCTTTGATTTATGCGTGTTGATTTTATATCCTGCCACTTTGCTGAATTCATTTATTAGCTCTAATAGTTTCTTTGTAGAGCCTTTTGGGTCTGCTAGGTATAGAATCATATCATCTGCAAATAGTGATAATTTAAGTTCTTCTTTTCCTATTTTGATGCCTTTAATTTCTTTCGTCTGTCTAATTGCTCTGGCCAGTGTTTCGAGAACTATGTTGAACAGAAGTGGAGAGAGAGGGCATCCCTGTCTTGTTCCAGATTTTAGAGGGAATGCCTTCAGTTTTTCTCCATTCAGAATGATGCTAGCCTGAGGCTTAGCATAGATTGCTTTTACAATATTGAGGTATGTTCCTGTTATCCCTAGTTTTTCTAGAGTTTTGAACATAAAGGGATGCTGTACTTTGTCGAATGCTTTTTCCGCATCTATCGAGATGATCATATGGTTCTTATTTTTAAGTCTATTGATGTGGTGAATAACATTTATTGATTTCCGTATATTGAACCAGCCTTGCATCCCAGGGATGAATCCTACTTGATCATGGTGTACAATTTTTTTGATATGTTTTTGTATCCGATTCGCCAGAATTTTATTGAGGATTTTTGCATCTAGGTTCATTAGAGATATTGGTCTGTAGTTTTCTTTCTTTGAAGTGTCTTTGTCTGGTTTAGGTATCAGGGTGATGTTGGCCTCGTAGAATGAATTTGGAAGTTCTCCCTCTTTTTCTATTTCCTGAAGTAGCTTGAAAAGTATTGGTATTAGTTCCTCTTTAAAGGTTTTGTAAAACTCTGCTGTATACCCATCCGGTCCTGGGCTTTTCTTAGTTGGTAGTCTTTTGATGGTTTCTTCTATTTCCTCAATTGATATTGGTCTGTTTAGGTTGTCTATATCCTCCTGACTCAATCTGGGCAGATCATATGACTTAAGAAATTTATCTATGCCTTCACTATCTTCTAATTTATTGGAGTATAAGGATTCAAAATAGTTTTTGATTATCTTCTGTATTTCTGAAGTGTCTGTTGTGATATTGCCTTTTTCATCCCGTATGCTAGTAATTTGAGTTCTCTCTCTTCTTCTCTTCGCTAGCATCGCTAAGGGTCTGTCGATTTTGTTTATTTTTTCAAAGAACCAACTTTTAGTTTTGTCAATTTTTTCAATTGTTTCTTTTGTTTCGATTTCATTAATTTCAGCTCTGATTTTAATTATTTCTTGCCTTCTACTTCTTTTGCTGTTGTTTTGCTCTTCTTTTTCAAGGATTTTGAGATGAAGTATGAGATCATTTATTTGTTGGTTTTTTCTTTTTTTAAGGAATGAACTCCAAGCAATGAATTTTCCTCTTAGAACTGCTTTCAATGTGTCCCATAGATTCCGATATGTTGTGTCTGTGTTTTCATTTATCTCTAAGAATTTTTTAATTTCCTCCTTGATGTCTTCTATAACCCATTGATCATTCAGTAACCTATTGTTCATTCTCCAAGTGATGTATGCTTTTTCCTTCCTTCTTTTATCGTTGATTTTCAGTTTCATTCCATTATGATCAGATAAGATGCATGGTATTATCTCTACTCCTTTATATTGTCTAAGAGTTGCCCTGTGACATAATATATGATCTATTTTTGAGAAGGATCCATGTGCTGCTGAGAAAAAAGTGTAACTGCTTGATGTTGGGTGGTATACTCTATATATGTCAATTAGGTCTAGGTTATTAATAGTGTTATTGAGTTCTATAGTTTCCTTATTCAACTTTTGTTTGGAAGATCTGTCCAGTGGCGAGAGAGGTGTGTTGAAGTCTCCCATGATTATGGTATGGTGGTCTATTAGACTCTTGAACTTGAGAAGAGTTTGTTTGACGAACATAGCTGCACCATTGTTTGGGGCATAAATATTTATGATTGTTATGTCTTGTTGGTGTATGGTTCCCTTAAGCAGTATGTAGTGTCCCTCTTTATCCCTTTTGATTAACTTTGGCTTGAAATCTATTTTATTTGATATGAGTATGGACACTCCTGCTTGTTTCCGAAGTCCATATGAGTGATATGATTTTTCCCAACCTTTCACCTTCAGCCTATGTATGTCTTTTCCTATCAAATGCGTCTCCTGTAGGCAGCATATTGTTGGGTCTTGTTTTGTGATCCATTCTACTAGCCTGTGTCTCTTAATTGGTGAGTTTAAGCCATTAACATTTAGGGTTATTATTGAGATATGGGTTGTTCTTCCAGCCATATTTGTTTATTTCTGTTACTAAACATGGTTTGTTTTCCTCTTTGATTATTTTCCCCCCCTTTACTGTCCTACCTCCCACTGTTGGTTTTCATTGTTATTTTCCATTTCCTCTTCCTGTAATGCTTTGGCGAGGATGTTTTGAAGAGATGGTTTTCTAGCTGCGAATTCTTTAAACTTTTGTTTATCGTGGAAGGTTTTAATTTCATCTTCCATCCTGAAGCTTAATTTCGCTGGATACACAATTCTTGGTTGGAACCCATTTTCTTTCAGTGTTTGAAATATGTTATTCCAGGATCTTCTAGCTTTCAGAGTCTGTGTTGAAAGATCAGCTGTTATCCTGATTGGCTTACCCCTAAATGTAATCTGCTTCCTTTCTCTTGTAGCTTTTAAAATTCTCTCCTTATTCTGTATGTTGGGCATCTTCATTATAATGTGTCTAGGTGTGGATCTCTTATGATTTTGCACATTCGGCGTCCTGTAGGCTTCTAGGATTTGGGATTCTGTCTCATTCTTCAAGTCTGGGAAGTTTTCTCGTATTATTTCATTGAATAGACTGCTCATTCCTTTGGTTTGGAGCTCTGTACCTTCCTGTATCCCAATGACTCTTAAGTTTGGTCTCTTAATGTTATCCCATATTTCTTGGATGTTCTGCTCATGGTTTCTTAACAGTCTTGCTGAGCTGTCTATGTTCTTTTCCAGTTGAAATACTTTGTCTTCATTGTCTGATGTTCTATCTTCTAAGTGTTCTACTCTGCTGGTAGTATTCTCCATTGAGTTTTTAAGTTGGTTTATTGCTTCCTGCATTTCTAGGATTTCTGTTTGTTTGTTTTTTATAACCTCTATCTCCCTGTATAGTTGATCCTTTGCTTCCTGGATTTGTTTGCGTAATTCATTGTCGAAGTGATCTTTCATTGTCTGATTTTGCTGTTTAATGTCTTCCTTGATACTCCAGATCATCTGAAGCATGTATATCCTGAATTCTTTATCTGACATTCCATCTGCTGCAGCTGTTACCTCTTCTAAAGTTGCGTTGACCTGCATTGCTTGTGGTCCTTTCTTTCCTTGTCTTTTCATACTGCTTGCGTATCTTTCCTGCAGGCGCGGGCGGCGGCTCTGCTCTCTCCTTATTCCAATTGGGGTGTCGTGGCTACCACGCCGGCAGGTCACTGGGCCTGTTCTGGGCGCTGGCGGCGGCTCTGTTCTGCCCCTACTCCAATTGGGGTGACGAGTGTACCACGCCGGCAGGCCACCGGGCCTGATCCGCCGGTCGGTTGCAGGTTTGCCTACCCTGCAGGCGCGGGCGGCGGCTCTACTCTGCCCCTACTCCAAATGGGGTGACGTGTCTGTCGTACCGGCAGGCCACTGGGCCTGTCCCGCTGGTCGGTCGCAGATCTGCCCACCTTTCGGGCACGGGTGGAGGCTCTGCTCTGCCCCTACTCCAATTGGGGTGTCGTGACTACCCCGCCTGCAGGACGCTGGGCCTGTTCCTGGCACGGGCGGCGACTCTGCTCTGCCCCTACTCCAATTAGGGTGGTGTGTGTACCACGCCGGCAGGCTCCTGGGCCTGATCCGCCGGTCTGTTGCAGGTCTGCCTACCTTGGAGGCGCGGGCGGCGGATCTGCCCTGCCCCTCCTACCACGCCTGCGGACCCCTGGGCCTGATCTGCAGGTTGGTCACAGGTCTGCTCACCCTGCGGGCACGGGTGGCGGTTCCGCTCCGCCCCCACTCCAATTGGGGTCACGTGACCACCACACCGGCAGGGCCTGATCCGGGCGTGGGAGAAGGATCTGCTCTGCCCCTACTCCAGTTGGGGTGACGTGTGTACCACACTGGCAGGCCACTGGGCCTGACCCGCCAGGCTGTCACAGGTCTGTTTACCTTGCAAGCGCGAACGGCGGCTCTGCCCTGCCCCTCCTACCACGCCCATGTACCACTGGGTCGCGGGTCTGCCCACCTTGCGGGTGCGGGTGGCGGCTCCGCTCCGCCCCCTCTCCAATTGGGGTCACGCGGTCACCACGCTGGCGAGCCGCTGGGCCTGCTCCGGGCGCTGGCGGCGGCCCGGCTCCTCCCCTCTGGCTCGACGACAAATTGAGGAGACTCGGGTGTCTGTGCCTCACCCCCCCTACCAGGAGACCAACTGTTTCTGTTGCCGCTGGTATTGATGAAGTTCTCTCCTCCGCCGCTTTCTGATGACATCAGATCTCTGCCATGTTGGTATCCTATGCGAATGGCAGCATTTCGTTCCCCTTGCCGGGCAACCAAAGCAACGGGTGAGTCCTGACCGGCCCTCAGCAGGACCCGGACCGAGAAGCAGTTTCCGCGGGCTCCTAGCCCTGGGCCAGGGCAGTTCCGGGAGCCGGAACTCGGCCGCTCTGTGCTCGGTGTACGCTCCGATAAGAGCAGGCTCCAAGAAGCAGTTTCCGCTGGCTCCTTAGCCCTGGGCCAGGGCAGTTCCGAGGGCCGGAACTCGGCCACTCCGTGCTCGGTGTATGCTCTGATAAGAGCAGGCTCCAAGAAGCAGCCTCCGCAGGCTCCCCAGCCCTGGGCCAGGGCAGTTCCGGGAGCTGGAACTCGGCCGCCCCGCGCTCGGTGCACGCTCCGATAAGAGCAGGCTCTAAGAAGCACCCAGGCACTAAGCCCGAGCAATCTGTCCGCAAGCCGCAGGCGAATGGCAGCCTGAAATTACCTGTTCTATGGCTGAATGAGCTGCGGTCAATTGAAAACAGGGATGGTGATGTCAGCTCTCCAACATGGTGGTCGCTGGCCTCCTCTGTGGTCTGACCGGTGTGGAGAACCGAGATGGACCGCTTCCTTCCCCCGTCTCGAACCCAGAATTCAGCCCTGAGTACGGTGCTTGCACGGCTGGCAGAAACTGCAGCGCTGTATCCCTGCGTCGCTATCTCCTCGTTTCCCAGCGCGCGCTGCAGACTCTAGCTGCGGGGCGATTTGCTGAATAAGCAGTGTTACCCTCCGTGGGACAAACCTCTCGCGTTTGAGTCCCAGTAGCCGATCCTCGTGCGATGGAAATCCTTCCTCCAGGTTCCGGAGCACCCCACTATTGCTGGAAATTCCTAACAAGATAGCCTTTAGCCGTCCTGACTTGTCATACTCCCACACAGTGACGCAGCACACGGGGGCAATGCACTCCCCTCTCTGCCATCTTCCCCTCTGTCAGAGAATTTCTTTTGACTATTTTGTTGGACTGATGTAAAAAAAGACTTAGAGTCTGAGATTCTTATCTCTTAAGTGTGTAGTAATTGTTGCTTTGTAATAAAATGTGAATACTACAAAATAATTGAAAAAAATATATTTGTATGTACCCCAACGTGTTTAAACATGGCCACTATCAGCAAGTACTGTGTGTGGAAAGCTTGATAAGTATTTCAATTTATTCTCCTAAGAGTTTGGGCATCCTTGAGCTGTTATTTCTCTAGAGAGCAATAGCAAAGTGGGCAGCTGCTACTCATATTGGGTACATGTAACAGCTTTCCCACAACTACAATACAAGTTCCTACATAATTGGATTTTTGGATGAGGTGACAATTACTTCCAAGTTTTCTGTCAGTTATTCTCTGGGGTGTTATTCAAAATACTGTATATAACAACTGGCACAATAAGTGCCAACCAATCAGAGCACACACACACACATTCAGAACAGACACCAGCCATAAACAACAAGCAAAGCAACATGGCTTAAACTCACTCTAGCTGTGCTGGAATTCTCATTAAAAGGAGAAACCATTTACTTTTGGAGCACCAGAACAAAGTTTCAAAATACACTTTACTAAATATAAAAGGAAGAAAATTCACCCTGGATTCTCTTCTCTAATTTTCTTTTGTTTTTGAGCACAATAATATGCAAAGAACCATTATTGAGGCAGAAGTTGGACTGGAACTGCAAAAAATTTTAAGCATGCTTCCTTTTGAGCATGTAGAATTTTAATAGTGCTTATAAAATAGTGCATGTGAAATATTAACAATACTGGCTTCTACAGAGTGTGATAATTTGGCTAGTAAATGTCAGTTATAGTAAAATAATGTTTTCTTTGGGAAATTTTGGCTTTATGCCACTAGTCCTGTAATTTCTTTTTTATATCCCCACCTGTTTTTGTAAGTTGAGATAAATCATGAAAAGACTTTCAGTTCAGTTTCAAAAATATATAGTAAGTACTCTAAAACTTCCAATATTGCTATTGCTACTGTTGTTAGTTTTTTGTTGCGGTGTTTTTGTTTTTTTTTTGGGGGGGGGGGGGCTGTTGACAACAAGGTCACAGATAGGGCAAGGTCAAGATAAAGCTATCCATAGAGGGATGGTATGTCATGAGATTAATCAAGCTCCCTTCCCTGGCCTGTGCACATCTGCACACTCCCTCATTGTAGTCATACCTGGAAAATAGTTTATACATCTGACTCCCTGTCTTTTTTTTTCTATACACAATTAGGACACCTCCATCTTTTTTGCAAGACCAGGCTCCCAATTTAAAAAGGGGATTTTTCCAAATGCTTATTGTATTTTATTATTATCATTAAACAATAATGATTTCAAGTGTTCTTATTTCTCCTTTTACCCTAAATGCTTACTTTTCAACAGAGTTCTGATGAAGACATAGGAGAAACCTTACTTCAAAAACACCTTGTGGGTATTGAGCTTCACATAAGGTAACAAGCCACAGAGAAGGAAATATTCACATGTAGACATCCACTCCCCTATAATACAAAAGGCCATATATGTTTTCTTTTTTTTATAAAGGAGAAAGAAACTTCTAGTATATTATACATTAATATGCACATGATATTTGTTAAGTTGAAATTTCTGTTAATGATAGGCGAAACCTCAAGTCCAGGAATAACGCCAGCTTATTTTAACTCTTTTTTCTGTGTTTTCATAGGAGAGTTCTAAGAATAACTGGAGGAATATATTGTATGAAAACAGCCCTATTCAATTTAGTTGAACATTTTCATTTTTATTCATAAAGTTCTTCTTCTTCCTCTTCCTTTTTTAATTTTTCTCAGAATAAAAACTGTGGGTTTGGACCCATTATGTTTATTTTATCACTTTTAATGCAAAGATTATTACTGTAATTTACATATTTCAGTAAGAGCCTAAAGCTTCCTGCTGTGGTTTTTTCGACCAATGTGCTACAAATTAACCACCCAGCTACATTAAAGTAATGAAAAAAAAAAGTTAATTCTTTTCAATATAAGGAAAATTATCTGCCCATAACACTGTATAATTTCTTCGATAAGATTCCAGAAACAAGAAAATAGAGTTTTATGTAAACTACATTAATGTTTCAGTCCCATGCAAGACAGTAACATAAACCTGAAGAAATGTAGTCAAATCAATATTGATTACTGAAATGAAAGCAGTAATTTTGAGTCTGTGAACCATGCCAAACTTGCAATAGAAAAAAATGTGCACCAATATTTTGAAGACTCACTAAGGCCTTAATCATGTAGAATTTATTAGCAAGTATAAATATTCTTCCTCATTCCCCACTGGTGGCATTAACTTGGGGAACAACTGGTCCAGAACTTCAATAGAGAGTTTCCACAAGGAAGCAATAATTCAGTAGCTGGGTTCAGATACCACTACTCAATATGTACCAGCACAGTAACAGAAGTCAGTAATGCTTCATATCTTGACGGGAGTCCCCAGGTCACTCAAGTGATCCTCCTGTCCAAGGTTATGCATAGGCTTTGCCATGACAATGGAATGACAACTTCAAGGGTCAATAACAGGGACCCTTCAGTCCAGATACCATTTCTGTCCTCCATTTTATTCATAATCCTCATTGTTTGTTCTTAGTTCATTCTATACTGTCCCTTAAATTTTATTTTGATCTGTTTCCTTTTGAAGCCAAAATCACTTGGTTAACTAGTATATAGGATATAGAGTAGTTAGTAAATTATTAGCTAGTAATGTAAATGAGAGAATGTGAAGTAGCTAAAAGAAGATAGCATAACTAATATTTCAATAACTTTTGGCTTCACATGTTCCCTAAGAACCAATTGTTAACATCAACATTATTTTAATTTAGCTAGCTAATGATGAAAAAATAGTTGATCATTTATTAACATAATTTATAAGAATTAATACAAGGTGGATCATAGACTTATCCTGAAAGACAATAAACTTTCCAAAAAAATAATTTTTAAATAAATTTGATGTGAATTAATAAGCAAGGCACAAAAACACTAAACTCATAAAAGACTGACATATGAAAATTTCATGATTAAACTGAGCACTTTTATTCATCAGAAGGGACCATTATGAGTGAAAAAGAACAAGTCACAGAATGATAGTAGATATTTTCAATAGTATGTCCAACAACAACAACAAAATCTTGTCTCCATAAATAAGTAGTAAATCAATTATATAATGATAGAAAATATTTTAAAATAAACAACAGACATGAAAATGCTGATTAGACAATGAAAGTATATGTGGCTGTTAAACATATGTAAAAGTGTTTAACACCATCACTCATTCAAAAAAAGCAAATGATAACCATAATACACTGTCAATATATAGGTAACTACAGCAGTGGCTGAAGTTAAAAGAATGTGTTTTTGTATTGTAAAGAACTTTCCAAAGAAATAGAAACAAAAGAATAAAGAAATACAACAGAAAATAAATATAGTTCCAGATACAGATATATCACATATATCTTTGGAAGAAATAGCCTAGAAATCTGTATGTACAAAAAGATTTATTATAAAATACGGGATCAAGTGATTGTGGAGACTAAGTTCCGGAATCTACCATCTACCGTTTGGAAAACCCAGAAAGCTGATAGTACTTTTTTAAGGTCTGAAAGTGACAAGGGTAATATTGTAAGTTCTAATCCATATCTGAGGTCTTGAGAAGTTAAAGAACTGAGGGCAGAGAAGACATTTCTATCAGCTAATACAGTGGGCAGAGAATGTCCTTCACTTTTCTTCTTTACAGGCCATTAACAGATGAGATAATGATCAGCCACACCAGAGAGAGCCTTCTGTTTTATTCAGTCCACCAATCCAAATGCTATGCCTTCCAGAAACAGTCTTCAAGATACAACCAGAAATAATGTTTCAACAGATATCTGGGCATCCTGTGGCTTAGTTGAGTTGACACATAATACTAAAAATCACGCATTCACCCTTGTCAAATTAGCACTCATCTTCATGTCCTTACACCATACCTACTCTCCAAATAAAGACTTAACACAGTTAAATCTCTTCCTAACATGATATAGCTAACCCCAAACACACCAAACCCTCCCCAAGAAGTGATGATAAAGTCCTGGAGTGATAGTTACCCTTCTTGATATCTCATAACTTCTATACTATGATGCAAAACTAACTATATACTTTCATACTAGAACACAAAGTCAGCATATTCTGTTACATGACATACAAAGAAATGAGAAGAAAGAATACAAAGATATTTGAGATCACACACACCTTGATTACATAGTTAGTTATGTGGTTACAGCTGTCACTTATACTACCATCTTTAACTATTGATTCTGTTTTCCCTTGACCTTCAGCAAACATCTTAGCCACTGGTGGCTCTTAACTTAGTTGTGTGAGCCAAACCCTAATTCCTCAGGGATCTGAGCCATAGTAGTCCTGCCCAAATTAGAGTGGTGTTGTCCTTTTTCATTGACCTTAATAACAGGATATGGTTATTCTAAGAGATGCATTAGTATTGAGGGACCTTTTGTATTGTAGATGTACTCTTCCTTATCTCCATTGTGGATGAGAAGTCTAATCTTTTTGGCAGTCTGTATCAATCAACCCTATTAACACAAAGAAAGAGATTTAACCGTGTTATGTCTTCTTCAACAGTGTCTTCTTCAACTGTTCATTCAGGTGCATGAGGATTCCCAAATTCTAAGTATCAGCATTAACTTCCAGGTAAACCAAATTGTTGCATCTCCTGGTAGAAGCATTCCTCACCTTGGAAGTAAGACTTCTAGACATGTAGATTATAAGTTCTGGGGAATAGGCAAAAAGCTTGCAGTTGAGTCACTAGTAGTAGTAGTGAGTGGTACTTCCTTCATTTCTAAACCCACTCTTATTAAAAGGACATTAACCCATGATTAAGGCTTCCCATATAACATAATTACCCCCCCAAAGCCCCATCTCCAAACATCATCATATAGAAGATTGGAGAGCAAAGATATGAATTGTTGGAGGGGAATACAAACACTTAGTCTATAGCAAATTCTAGGCATTGGTTATAAGCAGAGTAATGTGTAGCTGTCACACATTGATGGTGGAAATGTACATTGATTGGTAAACAATTTAGGAAACAGTTGGGCAGATATTTCAACAGATAATTAACACTTACTTTATGATCCAGGAGCTAGAAGCCAGAGAGATAAATTAATGCAAGTGGATCAAAATTAAAGAAAGCCAAACAAAAAAATCAGTGTGACCCAAAAGGTTCAGAACACCTGTATTCCTAAGTCTGAAATGAAAATAATGCACATATCTACCAATAATAAAATGGGTATATAAATCATAGTCTGTTCATATAATGGAATAGTAAATAGTAAGGCAAAAACCACCAAAGTTCCTGTATGCATAACATGGATCAATCTAACAGATATAATATTGAATGAAAAAAACCTAGACACAAAATAATATATAGGACTTGATTCCTTTCATAAAAAGTTCAAAAACAGGCAAAACCAATATGTGGTAATAGATATCAGAATAATTGTTTCAGGGTATTATAGTCTTGAAGGAGGCCTGTTTCGTAAGTTCTATATCATGTTAAGTTAGTCTAGGCATCAATCAAATATGTGTACTTTATTATATTTAGATATTTCTCAAATTTTTAATAAACATGACTGTGCTTATTCCTCTAAGGGATGAATGTCTTGATCTTATACATGGTTTCAAAATAATGTATAGCTAAAATACCAGTGTATGTCTTAACTACATAAACTTTGCTATAAAGAACTGAGCTAGAATCTTAAAAAGGAGATGTTACTATTTTTGCTTACATTTGTTGCACTCCTGAAAGGAACTAGGCCTTTCTTATTTTCAGAAAAATAAATGGTTTAGGTTCTTTCTATGCCTCAAATAAATCTTGAGGATGTCCTTTGAAATAAAATGATGCTTATGCAGTGATAATAATGTTATTGCCAACCAACTTATTGCAGATTGCAATGAATCCTTGTTAAGAATAATGGAGAAGGATAGATTATTGAAAATTAAATGTACTTTCTCTACCTGTTGCAATTAATCTAACATAAATGAGCTTGAGTTATAGATTATTTATCTATATAATAAAATAGGTTATTTTAGGAAATAATGAAAAATACAGTAATTGTTCAGAAAACTATAACATTATCATGGATGAGGCCTAGTAATAAGTGGATAAAAATGAATAAATTGATGATTACATTGATTACTTAGAGACATTTCTGTATTAAATTATGGACACAGCTATTTAAATCACAAATTAGATACTTTAAAGGCCTGTAAAGATACATGAAAAACACTCAAATACAACATTACATAATTCTTATAGTTTATCAAATATTTATTGACT
This sequence comes from Marmota marmota marmota, assembly GCF_001458135.2. NCBI lineage: Eukaryota > Metazoa > Chordata > Mammalia > Rodentia > Sciuridae > Marmota > Marmota marmota. The sequence continues at coordinate 56,461,407 of NW_025999842.1, read as the reverse complement.
GCTCATATGTACCAGTAATTCTTTTAGATTCTGAGGATATAGCTAGGAACAAAACAAATTCCATGCTCCAATGGAGACTTCAGAGAACTTACAGATCTTTCAATGTTTTTGAGCTCTATTTTCCTTCAGTGAACAAGTGATGAATCATAAACAAGGAGAGAAAGAATAAAACTGAGCTTTGGGTGCTGATGACATAATGCTCTATTAACCTCATACACAAGTGTGTGTGCACCTGTATAGCCCTAGGGCCGTTCCTGCTAGTCTGCTTTCATAAACCACATTTACTAAAAAGAAAAAATAAAAAAAAGAAGTTTACTTGCTGCACTTTCCCCAGAGACCAGCAACCCTACAAAGAAGATATTGATGTTACAACATTGATGCAACATTACAGCCTGATTTCAAAGACTGGAACTGCGTGGAGAACAGCGCTGTGTATTAACTGCAAAAACAACTTTCAACATTTATATTTAAGTCCTACCCAATCTTCTAGCTCACTCAACCTGCAGTCACTCAACCTGCCTTTAACTGAAGATGTTTTTATGAATTACACTAAAATTTGGTATTCGTCATAAGCAAAATATGTGCAGTTTTATGTTTCTGTTAACATTTCTAGGCAAAATTTTATTCTCGTCTGCAGGACTTGGTTTATGCTGAAAAGATTGGTTGCCCATAGTAGGCAAAATGAAGTACTCCTCTAGTAGTTTCGGTGGTGATAGTGGTAGTGTTAATACCAAAAGTAAAGTATGTCTTATTTATTGTTTGACTTCATGTTTGTGTCCCCACAAAATCTGTATGTTAGAGTATTGACTACCAATATTATTTAATATAATGATCCTTGGAAGTGAGGCCTATAGGATTTAAGTTGGTTTGTGTCAGATCAGGAGGAAAGGGCCCCTTTGAGCTTTGGGTGCTGATGACATAATGCTCTATTAACCTCATACACACGTGATATTAGTCCCATGATTGGGACTAATAACCTTACAAAAATAATAAAAATATTTTCCCTCTCTCTCTCTACCATATAAGGACATAGCAAGAAGCAGCAAAGTGTGCAGGTGAGGAAAAAGACCCACCAGTAACCAAATCTGCCCCTTGATCTTGGATTTCCTGGCCTCCAGAAGTGTAGGAGATCCACGTCTATCAGGCAAACCATCCATTCTGTAGCATTTTGTTATAGCAGCCCAAGCTAAGTCATGTGCTAAAGTCCTACTATATGCCAGACAGACATGAGCTAATGACTTATTCTATCCTTCAATTTATTTAATAAAACTGTTATTATTGCCAGCTTATAGATGAAGAAATTGAAGCAGAGATTAGTAACTTGCTCAAGGTTACTCATGGGCAGTAAATCTGAACTCAGAATCTATTATCTTAATCACAACAACATGGTGCTATCCAGCAAGTTTGTGTTCTGTTGCTTTTCAATTAAAACCAAAAGCTATCACAAATAAACGACCTCTAAAATCCAGAATTATGTATCTCAATCGAGCAGCATATAATCAAGAATAGATAATGATAGATTTTTCTTAATGTTAGACAAATAGCCTTATTTTGGAAAGAGAGAAACAATTTCAAGGATGATGTTCTGGAATTAAAATATTTTATATGTCACTTATGCACTTTCAGAAATGTGCATAAGTAAAAGAGACTTACAGTCACTTATTAATCGTCTCATTCACATATGTGAATAAGACATCCTGCTCATATTTTAAAAGATCTATAATTAAACAGGAGGCTAAATTATTTATTAGACAAAATATATGTACTGGCAACATAAAACCAAAATCATGTTTTTTAGTCAGCCTTTTTTGCTGCTGTGACTAAAAGAACTGACCAGAACAACTGCAGAGGAATAAAAGTTTATTTGAGAGCTCACAGTTTCAGAGGTCTTAGTTCACCATAGGCTGGCTCCATTCCTCAGGGCTCGAAATGAGGCAGAACATCTTGGCAGAAGAGTGTGGCAGTGGAAGCAGTTCACATGATGATCCAGAAGCAGAGAGAGAAAGACTCCACTCTCCGGATACAGAATGTATACCTCATCGCCATGCCCCCAATAAACCACTTCCTCCAGCCACACCCCACCTGTCTCCAGTTACCACTCAGTGAATCCCATCAGGGATTATTTCACTGATTAGATTAAGGCTATGACTAAATAATTGTTCCTTCAAACCTTTTTGCATCACCTCACACGTGAGATTTTGAGGGGAATCTCATATCCAAACCATAGTACCATGGTTTAGAAAAATATGTAAAATTATTAATTAAGAGAGGTCAGATAAAGTTTCCAGACAGATATGATCTTTAAATTGATATTGGACAATCAGTTCCATTTACAAGTCAAGGATTTATTAATTCAAAAATTGGAGGTTGTTGGCTGATAGATCCTTAAAAAAATTTTTCTGAATTTTCAGGATGTGATTTTTCTTATATAATACTGAAAGAGGTGACAAGATCTAACATAACATAGATAATATATATGAAACAAAATATATATTCAATAATATTGATCTAATATATATTTTAAAATATATAATAATTCTATACATAGTTAGGTATATATATTGTTACATATTTATAATTATATATAGTTATTATATATAATTATTAGATATATAATTGTTAGATATATATTTCACAAATTTACATATGTATAAATTTCTGATACATACATATTTACATATATGTATTTATTTTATACTTTTATATATTTGTATATATGTATAGATTTATTAGCTCATTGAATTTTAAAACTGGTAACAGAAATAATGTTGATCTATTCCTTGTTTAAACAATAATTAAACCTCATCAATGAATATATGGATTAGTTATTATTAAATAATATATTAATATTATTGTTATAATTTTAATAATAATAAAACAACACTATTATGAAAAACTGTAAGGTACTAATTAGAAATTATTCCATTGTGCACTAATTCTAATTGCAGTGACAATCAATCAATCAATGATAATCAATCAAGCCCCTTAGAGGCTGAGAAACAGAAAATTAATATCTTTAAAGATTATGTTTACCCTTCTACATGCTTGGACAATGAATGATATATTTTAAATGATATAATATAATTGAGTAAAATCATGTGAAAGAATTCAAATAGAAAATTTTCAGCTGCTATAACATAAATAACCTGTCTGGTAGAGGACAGCTTTTTAATGTAAGAGTACAAATGGATGTTAATAGCTAACAAAACCGGTATTTAGATGTAATTGGCTACAGTATAAAATGTAATGTGTTTTGTTCAGTAATGTCAATGTTTTCAATATGATAGAAATGGAAACTTTATATCTTTTACAATTACAAGGATGAATTCCAGATTTTTCCTTATAAATATTTAAAGGAGTACAATAGTTATAAAATATTTTATAGGTAATACAAATTATTTTAATATCACTTATCTGAAGAATGAGGGCTGATCTATGAGATACTATCAAATAAAACTATGGCCATAAAGACATAATGAAAAAAATATATCGAGTCAAAAATAAAAGGCAAAAGAGAATAAGTATTTTCAGTAAAATATTTTAATCTTCAGAAAATGCTAACCATTTTCTAAAACCTGACACTTAATATGGCAAAATGAAGTGCCAATGTAAGTTTTGATGCAAATGTTTGAACTAATGAGGAGTTGAAATTTTATTAAATCTAGTATTATATTTAGGACAAGATATATAAAAATGTATTAAGTCAAATGATACTAAATGTCAATAAGGTCTAGATCCCAATGTACATGCTACATATGTAGAACATGAAAGCTGAAAAGCATCTTCTGAATGTACACTCTGTATCATTCCGGGTAGTGCACCACAAGCATTCTGTCACTGTAGGTTGGAGTTGATGCATGAACTGTGTTAGACAGCAAGACAGAATTGTTTTCAATGCAATCCTCAGGGAGTCCTTCAGAAAAGGGAAAACAATGATTTTGAAGGTTCATTTCAGTTCCAGCTGGCAGAAATCTTAAAGGTTATTCTATTTTACTCATACTACACAGTTATTTAAATGTCTCCATGTGGAACATGTGAGAGGAGTGTATATTTAGCCACAATGGAATTTTAAAAATGTATTTATAGTGGCAAGGAAAGAGAAAAACTAGGGAACTTTGTGTTGAGTACCACTTGGACTGTGTCACATTAGCATTCTTGTTTTACAAATTTTTACTCTATTTTCGTTAAAAGATTGAACACCAAGCCTAAGATATCTAGATCTATCTTAATTGAGCAAACACCCACTTGAATATCTTCTATTCTTTTTGTATTCAGCCAAATGAAATATTTATTGTTTGGGAGCAAAATTCTGCAAGTCTAAATTCATTTTGTCAGAATAGGTTTAGAGATGAGTTAAAAAATATATTGAAAGATGGGGAAATTATGTAAAAATAAGCCATTGATTGAAAAAATTCAGTTGTCAAAAATTACCTTCTTCATAAATTGTCCCTTTAAATTTCTTCATAAATTGTCCCTTTAATTGTTTCCTTCATAAATTGTACAACTTAAGAAGAACATAAATCTTCAGACATAACTTTTGTTAAAATCTTCCAGATGTAAAATAATTGTTAAGTCTGAAACAATAGCTCATTCTTAAACAAGAAGTCTTTCTTTTCTTCTTTTTCTTCTTTTCAAAAAGTCTTTTGAGTACTTCACTAGCATAAGGGACATCAGTATTCTATTGACAGGGACAACTTAGAGGACAAGGAACTTGTGCAGTCTTACAAAATCTCACGCTTGTTTTTTTTTTTTTTTTTTAGAGAGAGAGAGAGAGAGAATTTTAATATTTATTTATTTTTTTAGTTCGAGGCAGACACAACATCTTTGTTTGTATGTGGTGCTGAGGATCGAACCCGGGCTGCACGCATGCCAGACGAGCGCGCTACCACTTGAGCCACATCCCCAGCCCTCACGCTTATTTTAATGCTTCATTGCTATCATTCTGAAATGCAACATAATTTATGAACAAGTAGCCCCAATTGTATATTTTGCACTAGGCCATAAAAATTAAGTGACTGGACCTGGCTGATATATTTGAGTGAAGACAGACAAATATATTAAAACAAAACTCTTGGTTATATAAAACGGGTCTTGATGGCTAGTACACTGATAAAAAATTTGGCATTGCTCTTAGAAAAAACACAGAAAAAGAGAAAAATAACAATTGAAATATTTTGAATCATTCCAATAATAATATTCAAACAAATATCACTGAAAATACTTTATTGAAATAAGATTAATATAAAGGATTGCATATTGGATGTTTGGGGATTTCAGGAGGTACTTGAATGTAGTGTAACTAGCTTTCTATGAAGTTTCATTAAAAAACACCATCAACACATCAACTATAAATGTTCATAATGACAGAAATGGCTTAAATACAGAGCATGTACTATCTAACTTGCCTTCTTACCCTGTGTCCTCATACTTTCCTGCATAGGACAGTATGCTCAGTAGTACTTTTAAATTCAAGTACTTTGGATTTTTAATTCTATTGTAAGACCACTGGAATTAGTTTTAACCCACACATTCAGATGGGCCTGAGTGAAACTCATCTATCCATCTATTTGGAAAAATACTGATCTAACTATCATCGTATCTGTCTCAGTCCATTTGTAGTGTTATAATAAAATATCACAAATGGCTACCTTATAAACAAACAAAATTTATTTCTCCCTGTTTTGGAGGCTAGGAACTCCAAAATTCAGGCAAGTTTGGTGTCTGGGGTGATTGCTTGCTTTCTATTTCAAAGGTAATACCTTCTAGCTGTGTCCTCATGTGGTAGAAGAGACTTGGCAGCATCTACTCCTGCCTCTTCTATAATGGCAATAATTCCATTTATGAATGCTCTGCCCCCATGACCTAGTCATCTCACAAAAGCCTTCCACCAGTGCTATTACTTTGGGAGTTGGATTTCACAAACAAATTGGGGGAGACACATACATGCAGGTCACAGAAGTATCTAATAGGATTAAAGCTCAAGATCTTTTCCCACCCATTCAACATTCTTAGATAAGCAAGAAATGTTTTTGAAGAAATGTTTTGGATAACTCAACATTTTCTCCTGGAGACAGCCTGCATCAGGCTTTATCAAAATTCCCCTTCAAAGCATGGGAGTACAAAAACCCTGGAATAAAAAAGCCAGATAGGTAATATAACAGGGAAACTATGGTTAAATCTAACATAAATATTGGAGAACTTACACTATCTACTCTGATGGAATTAGCACTGGAGTTTAAAGGAAAGAAGTGTTTGGTTCAACATATTTAAAGGGATAGAATTAAATGAGGAAGAAAACTCAGTCATATTGCTAAGTATTTTTTTTAATTAAGGCTGTTTTGATTTAATATGTAACAATATTATCAAAATGTATATTTAAAATTTTGCATTTATGAAGAAAAAGCATTATTTAGAACAATATGAATGTCAAGACTCCTTTGATTTTTCATATGTTAAGTGGCTAACATGAAATTTTACTATCAAAAAACTGCCATGGAACTAGTATACATACTTATGTGTACATGTGTATCTTTTTCCTTCCTTAGCATTTAATTTTAACTAACTGAATTATTTTAGGTATCATCTTATTCAACATTTGTAATGAAAAATTTGCTTTTTAATGAAGAATCTGTATTCATCATAACAACAGAACAAAAAATCCTTGGCAAGTTTTTTGTTTTTTCCATAGAAAGAAGCCTAGTTTTGTTTTATACATTTAGAAAATTGTAAAAATGCAAATTGCAGAAACTGCATCTCAAGAATCTGAAAACAAAATAGCATGCAATTGTTCACAGAAAAAAAATATAAGAAGTAATGTCATTGTAATGCCTTTTAAAATCAACATTTTGTGAAGGTTTGTTCTTATAGGAAAATTAAGGAGTAAGGATACTACAAACATAATCAATGAAATTATTGTTATGTGCTTGTTTGGTAAAAAAGAATCATGTTTAAAGATTATATAGCTTCAGATAATGTGCTAAGGGTAAGAAAACATTTGACATGTAGTTTCAAAGTTGATATCAAAATTGTTAAGTAGTAATAATTATTAAAACAAAAGGTACCCTGGTAATGTAATAGAATTGAGAATCTACATCAAATTTCACATTAACCAGAATTTGGAAATAACTTGTTTGTTTGCTAATATTTACATGTTACCTTTTAAGTAAGAAAAAGTCCTTTATCTATAATAATTTGATAATCTGCACAAAACAGATATTTTAATGAAAAATTGTAAACAGATTCAACTCAAAGAAAATTGTGACTATTATTTTATGGTTTATTATCCCAATTAAAAATAGAATCAAACCAAGTATTATTTATGATTGTGTTTTGATTCTAGTTGTAGATCTAATGACATAAAAAATGTTATTTCCCTATAAAATCAGTAACTTGTGTCTCATATGTACAGCCAGAAATGTATATGCAGTGTTACTATTGTGAAATATAAAACAAATACTTAAAAATTGACTACTTTTACCATGTCCTTTGAAACACATGTTAGCTTTGACACTTGAAAGCTGAGTAATTCCAGTGCTTCCTTTACTATGTGTCACACCTTAATCTATCAGGAAAAAAAAATGTAATTCAAATGAAAGTCTATGAGATTCTGGAAAGGTTAATACCAAATAGTTCATCTATATATCAGGCCTGCCTTGGTTCTGTGTACTGTAGCAGGCAGAGGATTATCTATGAGAGAAAAACAATAATAGAATTATATTATTACTCTTTTTATTATTATTGTTATTACTTAACTCAGGACATTATTCTGATTTCACTACTTTGGCCATTGATCTATCTCTTTTTGTTCCAGGATCCAATCCTAGGTATCACAAGTTTGTTCTTTAAAAATTGTGTCCCATATCTTCTACCCATTTCCCAATTGTATTTATTCACTTGTTTCTTCTGGGCGTGAACATTTTAAACACCTTCTAAGTGGTACCCTCCTTTCCAATAAGTTGTTATGACTTCCATAGAACTCACCAAATTGTCTACACCCTGGGTCTTCGCTGATCCCTTGTCCATGTTCTCAACTGTATTTTTCTATATGCTATAAGGCCTTTCCCTATAAATATCTTCCTCTATAAATACCTTAAAAAGTATTCTCTTCCCACCATCAAATTTTACATTTATTATTTATTTACAAATCTATAAGAGGAAACTTTAACTTCTAATGAAATTCTAGCTATGTCTTCAACTTTTTTTCTGAAAATTTCATTTTACAATTCATCAATATTTTCTTGGAAATTTCATCTTATACTTCATCAATACTTAAACTTGAGCAATTCAATTATTCATCCTCCTCCTAAAACCAATTTCTGATACACATCAGTGAATTAATTTCTCCAGTTACTCAAACTTAAAAACATAAAAGCATCTTTCATTTCATACTTTTATATGTTTCTCATGTTCACAAATCTCAAAATTCTATCAAGTTTTCCTTTAAAAGTGTTCTTCGTGCAATTCTTTACATTTATATCGACCACAGTAACTTGTGACATTTCAGGTTACTTTTGAACATTTGTGAAAGTCTCCAAACTTGCCTTTCTTTATCAAATCATTCTTGAATAATTAATAAATACTCATCAGAGTATTTATTTTTTCACAAATCTATTTTCAGATTACTTTTTCACAAATCTCTTTTCCAGGTTATTCCACAATTAAAAATGTTGAAGGAGTTTCACTTACTGATATAGGTCAAAATCTGAACTTCTTTTGCACTAAATGACTGTCTAACAGAATATGACTTCAGTGTACTGTACCAGTGTTCTCCTCTGCAGTCATCATTCTGTCCCTGCTGGGATAGTCACATACTGAGATCAAGATCTGTTTTGTCAGAGATTGCCTTGTGAAATGGAAACAAGAAATTCAATGAATAAAATAATCATGATATCAAATAATAATAATAACCTTTTCAGAAGTATGGAAATTACCAGATTTACAGAATGATTGGGAAGTATCCATCCAAGGAATACTACTGAACCTCTATCAATATATGGTCTGTAGCATTTTGACTTGGGGTATATTCCCATTCTTCCTCTCTCCCCACCTCAGAGACATGATAAGAATGAGAGATAATTAGTTTACAAGCAACAAAGATAACTGATCTTCTCTGAAGCTCTATTGAAAACCCCATCCCCAGAGTAGTGCCAATAGTGGCACAAAGCTGAAAACTATCTGAAAAAGGTCTGCATGCCTGGGATTTAATATGGGGTTCAGCTCTGCAAAGCAAACACACATTCTCTCCCCAGGACATTACTGAAAACATTTTTTTCTAGTATCAACACAAAAACCTAAGATTGTGCGGTTAGGACAGACAAGAGCCTGGCCAAATATTCAAAGGAAACCACTGAATTTTGTATTTTCTCTACAGTTTTGTCTTTTCCAGAATGTCATACAAATGGAATCATTCAGTATGCAGCCTTCCCAGACTGGCTTCTTTAATTGCTTCTGATCTTGAGGGAGTCATACTTCTCATGGTTTACACCTGTCAAAAACAAAGGGGCGGGGCTGGGGANGAGAGAGAGAGAGAGAGAGAGAGAGAGAGAATATCTTTTTTGTAGATGGACACAACACAATGCCTTTTTTTTTTTTTTTTAATTTTTATGTGGTGCTGAGAATCGAGCCCAAGTCCCGCCCATGCTAGAGGAACGCTCTACTGCTGAGCCACAATCCCAGCCCAGACTGGTTTTTTTTTACTTGGCAATATGCATTTAGGTTCACTTATACCTTTTCATATCTTGATTATTTGTTCCTTTTGATTGCTGAAGAGTTCTCCACCATATGGCTTCCTGTGGTTTGTTTTCATTCAACTATTGAAGGAAGTCTTGGGTAATTCCAGGTTTGATGATTAGCCATACTTTAAAAACCCATCTCCATTTTTTTGTATGTGCACAGATATTTTTGCATCAATTAGATAAATATCTGGGAGTAATCATTGTGGTAATTCTATGTTTAGCATTATAAGAAATTACCAAACTGCCCTCACAATAGTTGCACCATTTTGTATCCCACTGTCAATGAACACTACATATCCCACATCCTGTTCCTATGTACCTTCATCAGTAGTTGTTATTTAGTCAGTATTTTTTTGTTGTTGTTGTTCACCATTTTGATGGGTGTGTGGTTGTATCTTACTGCTGCTCCTATTTGCAATTCTCTAATGACAAATTATGTTGAGCATCTTTTCATGATTGTGTGCTTTCTGAAAATATTTTTTGTAGAGCATTTATTCACATCTTTTGCTCATTTAAATTAGTATTTATACAGAACAAAATCCCCCCATGCATATATAATATGCCAACTCCTGAATCCCAAAACACATAACTATTACTAGAAATAATTTTATACATGTGATTAAGTAAAAGGTCTTGAGATAAAAAGATTAACCTCAGTCATCTGGTTGGACTCAATGTGGTTACAAGGGACCTTGAGAAGAGGCAGGAAAATCACAGTTAAATTAGGGGGATGTGATTAAGGAAGCAAAGATAGAAAACACAGGGCAGAACAGCCTGCAAGAAGCTGAAGAAAGAGAATATTTTTCCTCTAGAGCCTCCAGGAGGAATACCCACCTGCTGGTCAGCCTTGGACTTGTGACTTCAAGAAAAGAAAGAGTAAAATTTTACTGTTTTAACTCACCAAATTTGTAATAATTTGTCACACTAGAAACAGAAAGTAATACAGGTTATTTATTTTCTTATAGTAGAGTCTTATGATCTCCTTGTATCTTCAGGAAGTTTTGAATTTGTAAATATTTTCCCTATATGTGCTCTACATTTTGTTCTCTTAACTGTGGTCTTTTAGTTTTAGTAAAATACAACTTGACTTTGTTTTCAGCCATCTTAATATTGGTATTGTATTTAAAAACTCACTGAAAAACTAATCATGTAGATTATTTTCCTGTGTTCTTCTTCTGGAACTTTGTGTTTTTGCATTTACATGACTTGAATGATCCATTTTGTTTAACAAGTACAACGTTGGTCTAGGCTTGTTCTTTTGCATGTGGACGTTCAGTTGTTCCACTGGCATTTGACTAAGGACTTTCCTTTCCCCTATAAACTGCCTTCCTATCTTCATCACTAGACTATATTTCCATGGATTTATTTCTGGCTCCAGTTCTCATTGGTTAAATTTTGTGAATATTTTTTTCCTGATGTGATGCTATCTGATTACCACATCTTTCTAGTAAATCTGAAATAAGGCTGGAATTGAATTCAGTCTTGTTCTTCTTCAGTATTAATTTGGTTATGCTAGGTCCTGTGCTTTTCCATATGACTTTTAGAATTAGCTTGTCAGTGTTGACAAAGTGACTTCCTGGAATTTTACAAAGGTTGTGTTGAAATCATACATCAATTTGGGAAAGATTGATATTTTATTGGTACTGATTATGAACACAAAATAGCAAGCACTCCACTTAGTCACATCTTTGATTTATTTTATTAGCTTTGTATTAGCTTTGTAGTTTACTGTATACAGGGAGAACTTCAACAATATTCTGTTAAATTTATATCTAAATACTTCATTTGAATACTATGATACGTAAATACTTCATATGAATATTGTTATAAATAGTTTACATTTTGAGACAGGGTCTCATTAAGTTGCTTAGACCCTTGCTAAGTTGCTAAAATTGGCTTTGAACTCAATATCCTATTGTCTCAGTCTCCGAAGTCCCTGATATTACAGGTATGAGTCACTGCACCTGGCTTAGCTCTCTTGCTTTATAAAAATTCTTTTTTTTTCTGTTCTGTTTTTCTTTTATCTTGCTGAATAATCTCTACCATGATAATCTCCTATCAAGTTTGGTCACAAAAACTAAAAGGGGATAACCCTGAGTAGTGATATAGATACATTAATTTGCTTCACTATCATTACCTTTATGCTCTCAGTATGTACTCCATAACATCATCTTTTATGCTTGTTTACATACACACTTAGGAAGAGAGGGACAGAAGAGGTACTGGGGAGTGATACTGGCCAAATTATATTGTTGGTTTTTTTTTGGTTGTTTATTGTGTGCATATATAGATATGTAATGACAAATGCTAAAATTATTTAAAGCTATAATATAATATTTACAAATTTTTATATAAAAAGTATGAGGGGGAAAAGTAAATAAAGTAATAATTACAAATAAAGTAATTTATACAATAAAAATAAATAAATAAATCCAAAGGGAATTGTATTCAATAGTTAAGGCAAGATGATTCTGCACAAAACTCTATTTGCACTAGTGTTTACTTTTAGATAACAAGTCAAGGATACAAATTTACATAAAATGTGAAAATATGCTGTTATACTTTTCTTTGCCCCTGAGGCCACCAAATACTCTAAATTACAACTATGGCCCATGTTGCTTGGAGACGCAGAAGGGGTTATGAGTTTTGTGTCTTTCATACACAAACCTCTTCCATCAACATTTAAATGTAAACTGCATGAGATTAGATTATTAGGATGAACTTTAATCCAGTTGGACTGGTGTCCTTATAGGAAAAGGAAATTTGAGCACTCAGGAAGACACGAGGGTACACACACCTGTGTGTTATGTCTGAGTACAGAAAGGAAAGTCTATGTGAGGTCATACAGAGGGCCAACATCTAAGCCAGGAGAGTCCTCAGAAGAAACAATCCTGTCAATAGATTGACCTTGAGATTTTTACATTTAGATCTATAAGAAATAAATTACAGTTGTTTAAGCTACCTGATCTATAGCACCTTTATACTACGTGATCTATAGCACCTTTATACAACTTGATCTGAGTTGTACAAAGTATTTGTCCAAATTCACAAAAATAGGAAAGTTAGCATATCTATAATCAGTCTGTAGTCACAGGACTCCAAGCTGGTGTCCTCATCATAAGAATCTTCAGGCTTGTAGGAGCTAATCTTTTATGTTACTATAGCAGCCAAATTCTTTAAGGGTATTCTATATTAGGTACATTCTATTTTAAATTCTTTTGCAATTGGGATTTTCAGAAATTTATAAATGACTCATATTTTTCATATTCTAGGTATATGAAACAACCTTGCCATGATACTGAGAATTTGATCATAGAGCAAATTCTTAAGGTGTACGTTGAAGCAAATATAGTATTTATTCTTCAGGATATTCAAGAAATAAAGACTATTTTCTCTACCAAAGGAATCAACAGAAAAATATCTAGAAAAGATAAAACAAAATGCAACATAAACATATTCATATACATATGCTATGTATATATATTTGTATATATGTATATGTAAAGATATAAATACAGAGATACAGCATCAATGTCAATGAAATGTTGAAACACTTTATGAATTGCAAAAATATACATATTTTAAACTGCGCAAGGGGATAAATTGTTAGTGTCATTTTCATTATTCTTGTTAATTCAAATATTGATGACAAGACGATATGGTGGGCAAGATCTCAGATCTGACTTTGCAGATATTTCATCTTTATGTTTTATTATTTAATCACAGATCTACTTTATGTGGGCTATAGGATTACCAGCAATTTCTGGGACTACAGTGCATGGTAGAATAACTTAATCAATTAATGCTAGAAAGAAATTAATTATATAGAACCAGAGGCAGGTGAAGCTAAAGAAGGAATCAACAAGAAAAAATATCTAGAAAAAATAAAACTAAATGTAATATAAACATGTGTAGCTTCAGATGACAGGATTATTTTAAATAAATAAAATAAATACCCTAAGAAAGTACACAAGGCATTGTTTGAATTTAGTCCTGAGGTAGTAAGACTTGATTTTGTTTTTTGCAACTAAAGCATTGAAGTTTATAATTTTTATTTTTTTTTTATTTTTGGGGGGGAGGGGATGTCTATAAATCACAGTCAATATTATTTTATAGATATTAATCACATTCATAGTTTTGATGCGACATCCATTTTGCCTGAAGATTTCCTGTAGGAAAATCTTCTACTAATGATTTTATATGTCCTTATAAACCTGAATAACTTCTTAAATTTGACCACTGAACTATGCTTAAATTAGTAACCAGAATATCTTCCCAATGATGGTATTCTGTTGTAACCAATAAAACATGTCAATGAGGAATATTCTGTGTGCATGGAATCATGTGTGCCTATGTGTGTGTGTGTGTGTGTATGCATGTTAAAGTGTTTCCCTGTTGTCATCTGCTAACAGTTTACCTTTTCTGAAGATCTGGAGAAGCCTTGTGGCTCCTACAGAGAGAGCTTGCCAAATCCTCCAGATTTTATTATTAACAATTAGAACAACTCATCAACATTCACTATTCTAATTGTAATGCATCTGGGTTTTTCAAAGACTTCTTCACTTATATCTTTTAAGAACAAAAAAATGAAAACCCAAAATGTATCACTCTTTTTTTTACACACTTTTGCCAAAATTGTGATTTAACAGTAATAGAATTTTCAACAGCTAGGCAATTTCCTCGTTTTTATCCCAAAGTCACATCAAGTGAACCTGAATCCATGATGAATGTCTACATTAAAGCTATCATTGCTAATAGTATTCCATATCATTTGTCTTTGGTTCCGTGGGACCAAATTACAATCACCACATGACTGTAGCTTATCTTGTGATTAATGATGGTTTTACTAAGTCACTGACAGTGAAGCTTCTGGGAGGAAAATGGTAATATAGTTTGAAATTTTAAATTGCACATTTAAAAAATCATTGCCTAGTTTCAAAGATATAGATAATTTGTGCATGATGGGGGTAAAATTCTACTCCTTTAAGCCTTGAGAGAGAAAAATTCCTCAAGATCATTATTCCAAATTTTAAAGGTTGTAAGATGCTATAAATAACAAAACATTTCTAAAAAAGACTCAAACATCTCTAAGAAAGGAAGCTGAGGCTTATCAGATGAATAAAATTTGAATATTCAAAGAAGTGCAGAGATTCAGAAAGAAATCCAGTAGAAAAAAAGATTGGGCAATATATTGAAGAATATTCTGTATGATATATTGTAGATTCAGAAAACTGCTCTGCACCATTTCCTTGAGAGTCATCAGCGCACATCTAAGTCATTAGTGAAGGAATATTATCAGCATCCATTGGACTTTTGATGTTTTATTCTAAATTACCTCAGCTTTGGAACTAATATAAATTTACATTATTACTACTGGGACTAATTGGCATTGGTTCAGTTTAAGCAAAGAGAGATTTTTAAATTCATTTTGCTTCAGGAAATAGGTGGCTAATATCAGGGAATTCATTTTGATTGCAATTTTATCTCTTTTTCTACATGAAATTCCAAAACCTTTTTGCAAAAATAGCCACACTTAAGTTCCATGATAATAGACTATTTGCAACTCAAATGCCCATAAAACAACCTCGAAACTCTGAAGACAAGTCATAAATGGCTTTGTTGTGTTATACTTTGGTAAAAATAGAATAGAGAAATCTGAAATTCCATTTCTAGTCCTTCTAAAAGTCAATTGACCATATCTTCTATGATTGAAATGGTCAAAATATGTCCATCTTTCAAAAGCCCATAATCATCCAAGTGACTGCAGCACTAACAATGCAAGCTCAGATTGTTATGTTATTTCTGTGCTTTTCATGCTAGGTTAGCTATAGAAAAATATTTTTTTGGTAGTGTGTTGATTCTCTATGTGTACTTGGACTGAAATATTTCATCTATTGCTTGACATGATAATGTCTGAAAAATAAGATTATCCCAAAATTGATATTCTCTTGACATTATTGTTCTCCACAGAAAAGAGTCTATGATTATAGCTTCTGTTATTAGTGAGAGTCATCAAAAGGTTGGGGGCTGTGTTGTTAAATCTATGCAAGTGATCAATCCTACTTGTGCTCACTCTGCTGTTTAGAAGACTAATTATTGTAGCAATATTAGATGATTTTAATGTGCTAAAAGAGCTTAATGAAGACCATTAAACATTTATTAGAAACATATTTGCCTCTATGAACCTCTAAAACAAGGATATTACTGCATTTTAACCATTTATTTCTTAATGATACTGCTGACATTAATTTGTTGGTGCTTATGAATTTGTTTGATTTTATTAATCAATATAATCATTTAATGCATTATTCCAAATAACTAAAGAATATGGAATTAATGATGTAGACTGTATAAGTGATGAAAAAATTCACACTTTACTTTTTCAAAGGCCAAGTTAGAGTCATATGCTAGGCAATTACTCAAAAATGTAATAATATACAAAAAAGCAAGAGGAAAAAAAAGAAAATTCATCTATTAAAGCACAGTCTCTAGTATGGCAGCATAAAGGGGTCTTTGGACTCATATCTTAGTGAAACTGCTGACTATTTTCATAAAGGCCAAAAAGCAAAACCATTTAAGATATCAAGAAGTGCTGCCAAGGACATATAGCTAATGAAAATATATTCAAGGAAATCTACCAGCATTCGTCAATAACAGTGAGAGTCTGTGGTATTTAAACCAAGAATGCTTCCTCTCTACCTCTTCCCAGTTCAGCCAGTGGGAAACTCCACAAAACACTGTGCTTCCTGTCCTCACACCACCTGTTTGGAGCTCTGCCTTCCCAGAAGGATTAGGATGTTCAGTATTTCAGATTCTGCCTGACATGTAACTGACTCTCATTCTTGGAAAGTGGAGGGGACTCTATCTTTCTATGTAGCTCCTACAGATGTGAGGAGGCTCTCTTAAGAGTGCGATAGCACTGAGAATATTGGGGCTCTACCACCATATCCCAAGCCCAGAGGAAGTGGTTTCATGCTAGGGAAGCAAATTCAGGAGACCTAGTACTGTTGTTGCACTCCCCTCCACCCAGAAGTCAGAGAAAGCAGAAATGTTGCTCAGAGAGGAATGTGTTATTGTCCTACACCCAGTTCTAGATACATGGATCAAAGTTGTTTTGTTTTGTTTTTTTCTTCTGATAACAGTGTGTTGAGCAGATAGGAGTTAGGAAGAGAGAAAAAAAATCATAAAACAAAGTTCTGATCTTTTCCCAAAATAACTGCAATAAGATGTGGAGAAATTGGAGACTAAGTGGGTTCTCAAAAACAGTGAAAACTGTGGTGAAAGGAAACTGGCAGGAGATTCTTGGATTCATAAAGCTGAAGTCTAAATGGTTGGTTGGCTCATTTTCCAGAGAACATATAAAAAAAGACAGAAGGTAGAATCTCTCTGGGGTCAGACCAACCCTAAAATACTATTCTCTGGAGCTGGTTATTCAAAGAAAATTGAATATGATTGTATCAGTTGTATCAGTCTACATAATAGTTTATGTCCCAAGGCATTGTTGTGAGAAATGTGGAACAACCACTTAATGGCATAACCAATTAATGGAGCTCAATAGTAATATGTGGTCTGCCAAAGAATCAAAGAAAGCGATGCAAAAGCAATTGTTATCCCAGAATGACTCTTGGTTCCCCCTCAGGAGAAAGAGCAAAGAATTAATACTAATGGATAGAAATACTTCACAGGAATAATATATCAAGTCTTGCCAATAATATATCCAGTCCCTCAACAAATAAATAATAAAATAAAAATAACAAGGGGGAAACACAAAGGGATAGTACCAAGAGTTGCTATAATACATTATCCAAAATGAATAGTTTGCAAATGTCTCTAAGTGATGTTCAGGAAATAAGAAAGCATGATTCAAAAAAAAAAAAAAAAAACCCTGACAATATGATTCATACACTGAAAAAGTAAACATAACTATAAAAGTAACCAGATAGAACATCTATCTAGAACGATTTCAAAGAAGGCATTATAAATATATATAAGAAATAAACAAAAACATAACTAAATATAAAGGAAAGTATGATGACAATGATTCCTTGAAAAGAAAATATCAATAAAGACAAACCATTTTTAAAAGTAACAAGTGGAAATTCTGAAACTGAAAAATGCAGCAACAAATAAAAAATTCACTACATGGGCTCAATAATTGATTTTAATTATCAGAAATAAGAATTACTAAACTTGTAAATAGATAAAATAGAGGTCATCGAAGCTAGAAGAAAAAGGAAAAAAATAAAGAAAAATTAACAGAGCTTCAGAGATATGTGGGGCACCAATAAAACATTAACATATGCATAATGAGCCTAGCAGAAGAAGTAGCAAGAGTGACACAGAAGACAATTGCAAAGAAGTGATGACTGAGCTTGGTCTAACACCTATTATCCCAACTACTACAGGGGCTAAAGACAATCTCAAAATCAAACCCTGTTTTGAAATAAAATTTAAAAAAAAGATTGGGAATGTGGCTCGGCAGTAGAGCACCCTGGGTTCCATCCACAGTACCATAGCAAAGAAAAAAAAAAAAAAGAAGAGAGAGAGAGAAAGCGAAACAAAAAAGAAAAAAAAAAATAGAGAGAGAGACAAAGGGAAAGAACAGAGAGAGAAACTCTGGAAAATAGTAAAAGAAAAATGATTTCTCACAAAGAAACTCCCCAAAAATGAAGAGTTAACTTCTCATCAGAAACGATCAATGTTAGAAAGTGGTGGATTAATATTTGCACAGTTTTCGGGCTGGGGATGTGGCTCAAGCAGTAGTGCACTTGCCTGGCATGTGTGCGGCCCGGGTTCCAACCTCAGCACCACATACAAACAAAGATGTTGTGTCCGCGGAGAACTAAAAAATAAATATTAAAAAAAATTCTCTCTCTCACTCTCTCCCTCTCTCACTCTCTCTTTAAAAAAAAAAAAAAATATTTGCACAGTTTTCAAAGGGAAGAAAAGCAGAGTGGGGAGTGGTAACAAAAAACAAGAATAGTATATTCACCAAAAAAACCCCTCAAAAAATAAAGGTGAAGGATACTTTACCAGATAAATAAAAACTGCATTTGACATTAGCTAATCTACTTTAAAAAATTCCTA
Organism: Marmota marmota marmota; assembly: GCF_001458135.2. NCBI lineage: Eukaryota > Metazoa > Chordata > Mammalia > Rodentia > Sciuridae > Marmota > Marmota marmota. Next base: position 56,442,586 of record NW_025999842.1, on the reverse strand, counting down.
AAGAATATTCTTCAGTTTTAATATAAGTGATTTCAGACAGTATTTTGTTTGTTTGGTCTGCTTTCTTTTCTTTATTGTGGTGCTGTAGATTGAACCCAGGGCCTTCCACACGCTAAGCAAGTGCTGTACTACCCAGCTACATGCACAACCCTCCGACAGTATTGTGAATCCATAAAAAAGCAAATACCATTTATAAAGGTACTTACTTTATTATAAAAGTCAGTGTAAGTTCACATTTCTTTTTAACTTTTTTTTTTCCTTAAATGATTTAAAAAGCAATTGAATGAAACAATTTCAATGGTAAAATTGAAAATGTACCATGGGGCCTATGCCTTATAGATATGTAATGTATTATCAATAGCATTACAAAGGTGATGGGTGGGGGCAAATATTGGATTACAGAGATGACCTCATGCAGTAACTTGAATCCTTAGACGAGAGGAAGAGAATCAGAAATGATAAATAAGACTAATATAATAAAAACTATAAAAGAAAAAGGAACAGTGACTTATTTCTTCAAATATTACTAATTATATCTATTCAGTGAATTAAAATAAAAATTCTTAATTCTTGGTTTCATTTGCAACATAAAAAATGCTTTGGAAAAAAGTGGGTTATATTAACTCAAATTAATAAATTAATGGCCTTATTTATCATCTTAAATAACAAATAATTTGGTAAAACATTTTATATATTGACTAACCAGACTTCACTTGATGTATTACAATCGTCACTATAAATTTAAAAATGAAACCTTAGCTTTCATTTGTGAAAATCCACAATTGAAATAAGCTCTTATAGCAAGTGACTTTGATTTACAAAATGTAGTATGTGATCATTTCACCTCTGTAAATTCTATAATTTTAGCATATTAGCTCTAGATTTATATGGCATAAGCAGTATTTTTTGATCTCACATTAAATGAATGATGGCAAGAATTCATTTTTCATGTATGCAGATTTGACATTGCAAAAGTAGTTGAGATGACAGAAAAATTATGTATTATACTAGTCACTTAGCTCATTGTTTTGCCCCTCTAAAGAGTTATTAAACTATTTCACATAAAAAAACATCCAAGGAAGGGAAAATCACCAAGAAATCCTTACCAATTTGTAGCCATTATTAGCAATAAAATAAGTTTAACACAACCTAAATGAATCTATCATTGAAGTATGTTTATTCATATACAAAAGGCTTCTTGATATTATATTTATTCACTACACTATAGTATGATTTTCCTAATAAAACAATTTTAATGTGTTAAATAATGAGAGGTCAGAATATCAAGATACAGTTTTACATGCAAAAAAAGCATAATTTCTAAAATAATCTTATAGTTTATCTTTTGAGATTCAAAGCACACCAAAAAATAGAAGGTAGAAGGTCATCTTAAGAAACACTACACATTATGCCTCTCTCTAAATCATAAGTTGCAATTAGAAGTTGAGATAGTTCTAAATGTGGAATATCATATATGCTTTATAAATGTCTGATATGCTTCATGGTATTACATATAATTTCTTTCTTTCCCATTTTGAAGCCAATGAAGTAGAGCAAATATGAAGAGTAGCTACAGTTCAGTTAAAACTCATTTCTATAAAAATTTGTGTAGGGATAGTGTTCTATATTAGTTGCATGTTAAACTTCCAAAATTTAACTTTCAGAATATTACTCTGGTCTTCTGCCTTCAACTAACAGATGTCTGAAAGACATTTAACTCATAATAGTATAAGGAAATCTTTGTCACAGTAAGGAGTCAGCATAAGAACATCCCTCAGGAAGGAATATTCCAGATCTCTATTCTTTTATTTCTCTTTAAAGCAGATTTTTCTTCTTCTTTTTTCCTCTCATTTTGACTTTAAAACACCTTTCTATCACTTATTTTGCAATTCGTTTTATGTTTAAATGAATAGGGAAGTAGGTTAGTGTCACATACACACACACACACACACATACACACATACACACACATATGCACATGAAATCAAACACTCAAGTACACTACTCTCCCACCCTGGTCTTCCTTTACAAAACTTACAAATGGGTTGCTATTTTTCTGAAAACTCCTGTCTTCTGCTCAACCTTTAAAAGAAGACTCCTCAAAGGACAGAGCTTTCTTCTACCCTGCAACAATGTTTATTGCATTATTTCTTCATTTTTAAAATTTGTAGATGTTATCAAATTTTTTTTATAGTTTTTTGGTATGCAGATCTTTTACTTTCTTGATTAAACTTATTCCTAGGTAATTTTATACATATCAATGAGATTTCTTTTTTGAATGATTAGTGTTAGTGTACAGAAACATTATTGATTTTTGACCACTGATTTTATATTCTGTAATTTTATTATATTTGTTGATTACATCAAATAGTGTTTTTGTTACAGTCTTTGATATTTTATTCTGTATAAAATCATGTCATCACCAAACATGACAATTCTACTTCTTGTTTATCTCTCTGGATGTTTCTCAGGTTTTTCTTTTGACTAATAGCTCTTTCAAGGACTTCCAATATTATGTTGAATAGAAGTGGGAAAGAGAGCATCCTTGTTTAGTTCCTGGTTGTAGAGGAAGTTTTCTACTTTTCATCCTTAAGTATACTGTTAACTGTAGGTTCTCACATTGGGCCTTTATTGGTTTGAGACACATTTCTTCTACTCCTAATTTATTGAGTACTTATCATGAAAGGATGTTGAACTTCTGTCAAGCACATTTTAAAAAATCTAATGTGATAAACAGATGGGTTTGGTCCTTCATCCTGTTAATGTGATATAACACATTTATTAATTTACATATGCTGAAACATCCTTGCAACTCAGGGATAAATCTCACTTGATCATTGTAAGTGAAACTTTTAATATGCTATTGAGTTCACTTCGCTGGTATTTTATTGAGAAGTTTTATATTTATGTACATCAAGATTATTGACCTGGATTTTTATTTATACATAGTCTGCTCATCTGATTTTGGTATTGGAATGGTGCTAGTCTCCTAAAAAGAGTTTGGAAGTATTCTATCTTAAATACTTTGGAGAAATTTGAAAAAGATCATTATTTTAATGTTTAGAATTACAGATATTCATAACTTATCTCTAAAGCTCCATTCTTTATAAAATACAAAGTTGAATGATTTTCTTTAACAGAAAAAAAGAAAGTTGATTTTATTGTGATTGAATCACAAAAAAAGCATTGTGAAAAACAGTGATAAATTTTAACTAGCATTTTGTATTATGGAGGATGTTAGTAACAAACCTTATAATAATAAATACTCAAAGTTGTTGCCTTAAAGTAAAAATAGAGAAAAATACATTTTTCCATAGTATTTGTCACCATTCTTAACTCATAATCACTTTGAGGAAGTGTTGATGCTGATCTATGTGTAAAGATTTTAGATTACATAATGAAGTTCATAACAAGGAAATATACAGCCAGGAAGACCACAGGCCTATTTTGTCTTTGTTGACAGGCCCTTAATGTGGATGTAGAGATTAAGGAAAACCTTGAGGAAGCTAATTAAGCTTGTTTGCCTGTAAAAACCAACTGTAAAGTTAAAAAGGCAGTGGAAGAGGACAGCAACATGGTCATGAGAGGAACTTCTGCTGTGTGTCTGGCATCCTAAAAAGTGAAAAGAAAGGGAGAAGATAAGGAAAGATGGAAATGGTATGGATTTGAGTGACCACACTGAGATGAGCTAAAGATGTCCCATAGTTTTATTTATAAATTTAAAAGAAGATGCATTAGTGAGGTAGAGGAAGCTAGGAGAAAAAGGAAATAGATATTTTATTGATTTGCCAAAAAGAATACACAGGGAACTCCTGCCCCAAATGCTGTGATTCTGCCCATCAGAAGGAACAGGGGGCTTTTAAAGGGGTGACTCTACATTCTACCTGTTCTCTGTTGGAGTTCTAATTCACTAGTTAATCTAGGAGAGAGTTATTTCTGAGATCTTCTGCATTACTTCATTCCTATGGAGGGTGTGTACTCAAGGACAGATAAATCTTCCTCAAATAGAGAAAGGTAATCCTATCTCCCTGAGGTTAAAAAGGAAGAGAGATTAGGGAGGGGAAGATAAAGAAACATGTCATTTTAAAAATAAGTTGCAGTGGCTGAGCAGCAAGGTCTATATTCAAAGCATAAAGTGGACCACTGTTACTTTTCCCCCCACTGTAAACTTCTACATTTCATTTCTAAGGAAAAATGGACAACAATATCTCCATGCTGCTTCCTGTTGAAAGAGGGTAAAGTTGGAGAAAGTAACCCAAAGTCGTGTTCCCTATCAAGTGTGATGTGGACAGTGAAGGGTATTCAGCATCAGAGCAGTCCAGAGGTCCACAGTGGCATATGGCAGGTGACTGCACAAGGCACACATAGGGCAGGGATCATGCTAAGATAATAATAAACAAGAGAGCAAAGCATTACTTTTTTTGTAAACAATTAGCACAAAAGAAATTAGTATTTCAGCTGGTCTCTGAAAACCGTAAAGACAGTAACTCATAATCATATCAGTGAAAAACACATGGAGTTTATCAATGTGGGAGGCTAGGAAGATTTGTCTATGAGATCAGGCTGAAATTAACTCAGGACAAACTTGCGAGTCTAGAGTCCTTTGTGGTTATTATTATTGGGCAATCCCACCCAAGAACCCTTCCTTTGGAGTCTCCAGCTTTTCCTACTTTTGATAGGGCTGAAACAAGTGTACATATTGTAACATTAAAAAAAAAAATGTTTTTTCTTTTAAAAGTCTATGTAGGAATGTGCTTAGGCTATACTCTCCTCCTAGGTATTTAAGACCAAGTTGGTCAAAACTGATGTTCCTATCTACTCTTTAGTCCGCTGAGATTCCTCAGAGATCACTCTTGGGGACATGTGTAAAGCCTCTTGGCTCCTTCAGATTTCCTGTAGCAGTGATGCCACCTGCCAGGACGGATCAGAGCTTTGATGACCATATATGGCTTTTCTTGTAAACATTAGGGACATTTCCTCTTCATTAATCCTCTTCTTTGCAGAATGTGCATTGGTTGGCTTTCTGTTCTTTGGGGTCCTCCCTGATCCACTGATCTGGTTACTCACCAGAGTTGCAGGGCCTGAAGAAGTGTTCTGTCATTCTCTGGCTCCTGGATGACCTTAGAGGGCAAGGACCAAAATATTGGCTGCTTTTTCCTTGCCTTCCCTTGACTTTGATCTCCAAATTTAAAAAAACCCTATACTCTTTTAATTTTCCCCTGAACTCTGTCTTTGGTAGTCTATTCCATAAAATTGGTTTGAAAAACAACTTCATTCAATATTAGGAATAAGAGGATCTCTGTTCACCTCATTGATACTTTTTTGCTGAGAAGCAAGCTTTTTAGTTTGAATCCATCCCATTTACTAATTCTGGACATTAATTCTTGTGCTATGAGTCTTAATAAGAAAGTAGGGGCCTAATCTGATATGATGGAGATTGGGGCCTACTTTTTTTCTTCTATTAGACACAGGGTCTTGGTTGTATTCCTAGGCTTGATCTACTTTGAGTTGAGTTTTGTGCATGGTGAGAGATAGAAGTTTAATTTCACTTTGTTGCATATAGATTTGCAGTTCTACCAGCACGATTTGTTGAAGAGGCTATTTTTTCTCCAATATATGTTTTTGCCATCTTTGTCTAATATAAGGTAACTGTAGTTATGTGGGTTAGTCTCTGTGTCCTTTAATCTGTACCATTGGTCTACCAGTCTATTTGGGTGCCAATACCATGCTTTTTTCTGTTACTATTGTTCTGTAGTATAGTTTGAGGTCTGGTATAGTGATGCCACCTGCTTCACTCTTCTTGCTAAGGATTGCTTAGCTATTCTGGATCTCTTATTTTTCCAGATGAATTTCATGACTGCTTTTTCTGTTTCTATTAAGAATGTCATTGGACTTGCATATCAGATAGAGTACCAATCTCTAGGGTATATAAAGAACTCAAAAAGCTAAACACCAAAATAACAAATAACCCAATCAATAAATGGTCCAAGGACCTGAACATATACTTCTCAGAAGGTGATATTCAATAAATAAACTAATATATAAAAAAAGTTGAACATCTCTAGCTATTAGAGAAAAGCAAATCAAAATTACTCTAAGATTTCATCTCACTCCAGTCACTTAATGGCAGATATTAAGAATATGAACATAAATAAGTGTTGGTAAGGATTGTGGGGAAAAAATCACACTCATACTTTGCTGGTGGGACTGCAAAATGGTGCAGCCAATATGAAAGCAGTATGGAGATTCCTTGGAAAACTGATATATGTTAGGGGAACCACCATTTGACCCAGCAGTCTCACTCCTCTGTTTATACCCAAAGGACTTAAAATCAGCATATTATAATAACACAGCCACATCAATGTTTATAGCAGTGCAATTCACAATAGCTACATTATGGAACCAACCTAAATGCCCATCAGTAGATGAATGAATAAAGAAAATGTGGTATATATACACAATGGAATATTACTCAGCAATAAAAAAGAATAAATCATGACATTTTCAGGTAAATGGATGAAGTTGAAAAATATAATGCTAAATAAAGTTAGCCAATCCCCCCAAAAAATGAATGTTAAATGTTTAATTTGATATAAGGAGGCTAATTCATAGTGAGGTTGGGAAGGGAAGCATGGGAAGATGAGACAAATTCTAAATAGGGCAAAGGGGAAGGAGGGGAAGGAAGGGTGCAAGGAGTACTAAAATGATGGTGGAATGAGATGTACATCATTACCCTAAGTACATGTATGAAGACAAGAATGGAGTGAATATACTTTGTATACAACCAGAGATATGAAAAATTGTGCTTCATGTGTGTAATATGAATTGTAATACATTTTGCTGTCCTATATAACAAATTAGAATAAAAAAATAAAATTAAAAAATAAATGGAAAAGAAAAAAAGGAATAAGAGGAGCAAAATATTCATAGGTGGGAAAGCAGTTTTTAATAGATTGAGACAGTTTTTTATTAATTATGTAAAATAAACAAAAACTTCATAGAGAAACAGATGATTATTTAGATAATATGATTTTATAAAATATGCATAAAGGGGTAAATGATAGCTACTAGAGAAATTTTAATAATATAAAATAGAACTTCATTAACAAGCTTGCATAAGCCCATATATTTTCTCAGATATTGCTTTACACTTTCAAGAAACAAATAATTTCTTTCTTACATACACCTTTTTCTTAGCATGATTGAAATTTTTCTAATTTATGTTAAATAATTTATCAAAGCATAATCTATTGACAAACAAATGAACCTATTTTAAGTTTGTACAGCTTGCTTAATATTCACAAATATTTTAGCCTATGGTAATCTCTACCATTAACATATATTAGAGATCAAAAGCTTATTAGATATATGGCTTACAAACTTTTTTTCTTACATTGTAATTTGCCTTTTCACTCTGTATATGTCAGTTCACATCTATTAGAATGGATATTATAAAATTAAAAAAAAAAAGAAGACAAGTGTGAGAGAAAATGTACAGATTTTGGACCCCTTACACAGAGATAGTGAGAATACAAAATCATGTATCTGTTGTAGAAGGCATTATGAAATTCTCTCAAAATATTAAAAAATACACCTACAATGCGATCCAGAAATTTCAATTCTGAAATTAGGATCCAAAAGAGATATTAGCACTCCCATGTTTGTTAAAGCAATATTTACAACAGCCAAAATGTAGAAACAGTCTAAAAGTCCATCAAGAGATGAATGTAAAGAAAATGTGATATATACATGAGATGGAATGCTCTGCAGACTGAAAAGAATGGAAAATAAGCAATAGAAAACAGCATGGATGAACACTGAGGCCATTATATTAAGTGAACTAGGGTAGTCACTGAAAAATAAATATTTCATGATTACACTTACATAAAGTATCTAAAAGATTCATATTCATAGATTCTAATGATAAAATGGTGTTTTCCAGGGACTGGAGGGAAGCAGGAAATGAGTAACTAATCAATGGGTACAAAGACCCCGTTAAGCAAGAAAACTAAGCTCTAGAAATCTCTGTACAACACTGTGCCTATAATCAACAATAATATATAATTCAGTTAAAAATTCATATGCTAAGTGAAGCTAGCCAATCCCTAAAGAACAAATGCCAAATGTCATCTTTGATATAAGGAGAGCAACTAAGAACAGAGCAGAGAGGAAGAGAATGAGAAGAAGATCACCATTAAACAGGGACGAGACGGGGGAGGGAAAGAGAGAGAGAGAAGGGAAATTGCATGGTAAAGGAAGGAGACCCTCAGGGTTATACAAAATTACATATAAGAGGAAGTGAGGGGAAAGGGGAAAAAAACAAGAGAGAGAAATGAATTACAGTAGATGGGGTAGAGAGAGAAGATGGGAGGGGAGGGGAGGGGAGGAGAGGGGGTGATAGTAGAGGATAGGAAAGGCAGCAGAATACAACAGACACTAGTATGGCAGTATGTAAAAAAGTGGATGTGTAACCGATGTGAATCTGCAATATGTATACGGGGTAAAAATGGGAGTTCATAATCTGCTTGAATCAAATGTATGAAATATGATATGTCAAGAGCTATGTAATGTTTTGAACAACTAATAATAAAAAATAAATTTAAAAATTTAACAGGTATGTCTAATGTCAAGTGTTCTTACCATAAAAAAGTAAAATAGATTTTTAAACATCAATTAATTATTATTTATTGGCATACTTTGTTGCAATGATCTATGTATCTATTCTCATATCAATACCACTATATTGACTATTGTTACTACACAGTAAATCTTAAAATCAAGGATTGGATGTTTTCCAGCTCTGTTGATTTATTTTAATTGCAGTGTTTAATAGTTATTGTCTCCTTTTCCGTTATCTCCTGCATGTCTTCAATTTATTTGTCATATTTTCCTGTTTCATCACACATCTAGGTATTTGGTGCTTTATATAGAATGTAAAGTTTTACATGAATTTAGTTCTCCAATTCAATGATGGAGAAGTTTATTTATTTAGGCGGTTAAGTAACTTAATAAATTTGATCTTTCTGAGGATTATTTTTAATTTTTCTTATAATTCCAGAGTAGCTATTACTATAGGATTATTTGAGCCCTAGAAAAAATTTCCTGCTAGATCATTTACTGGATGCCTGACTGTTCAACAATACCACCCTATTTTGGCTGCTGACATTTAAGTATCTCTTGGCCACATGATATCTCTAACAACTATTTGGATCACAGATCTTTAGTAGTTGTTTCTTGCCAAAATTTGCATTGTTTTACTATATATACAATAGTTGGCAAGAGATTCAAGGAGACTCAGAAGCAGACTCAAAATTTCTCTGTATAGTTGCCCACTCTAGGCACACAGACCCATAAATTCTAGCTGTCACAGCATTTTTTTTTTTTTTTTTAGAGAGAGAGAGAGAGAATTTTTTTAATATTTATTTTTTAGTTTTCGGCAGACACAACATCTTTGTATGTGGTGCTGAGGATGGAACCCGGGCCGCACGCATGCCAGGCAAGCGCGGTACCGCTTGAGCCACATCCCCAGCCCTGTCACAACAACATTCTTAAACTCTCATGTTCTCTCCTCATTTCTGTCAAACCATTTTGCATCGAGTTTCTCCTCCATGTGCAAAAGTCCAGAAAATTTCTCCAAATAGAATGTAAAGCTTTTTCCTGTCTTTCCAGGAATTAACATTCCTTCACTCCCCATGGTCCAATGTGGGAATGTGTTTGGCCAAATCCAACTGATATTACCAAAATAACTCAGAGGTCAAATTTACAAATTAATGAATTCAATGATCTTAAACAAAGAAGTGTCAAATTATTTTCAGTAATTAAAGAATGACACCCTAGAACCAAATAAAATTTATTTCAAGATTTCCATAATGATTCAGTGCATCATATGTGTAACTCAAATATGAGAATACTTTTAGTTGCCATATAGCTTCCAATAAATCTTCAGTATATAGTTAGTAATAAAATAAAACTCTAATATAATAAAACATGTGCAGTGTGAAATCAAAAGTTAGGTAGGAGGATCACAAGTTCAAGACCAACCTGGGTAAATTAGTGAGACCCTAAGAAAATTAGTTAGACCCTATCTCAAATTTTTTTAAAAAATAAATAAATAAAAATAAAAGATCTAGGGTTGTAGCTTAGTGGCAGAGTTTTTTGGGGTTCAAATTGCTGCCCCCCCCAAAAAAATCAAATCAAAATTTAGGATCACAAAATAATAAATTAAGTTGTGAAATAATTTGAAGTCAATATAAAAATAATAAAAAATGCTTAATATCATCACTAACATTTACTGTTTGTCTAGCACTGGATTTTTAAACACTTTTTGGAAAGGAAACCACAGAAACTCTTGGAACTTTCTGCAAGCATTTATTTATTTTAATTGATTCATGTGAGAGTGATAAATGGCAATGGAAGTTAGTAATGTCTAAAACTCAAAACTTAAGATCTAGAAATTAACTGTTTTGAATTTTGCACGAAAAAGTATTTTGCTACTACTATAACTACCCAAATATTTGTCAATCATTTAACTTCTTTTTCTGTTAGTTAACTACCTGCTATCTCTTCTTATATTTAAAAAGAGAAAGAATGTTATTTTTTTGTCATAACTATAAGAAAGATAGGATCAGAAAATCCAAAAACCAATAGTATTTAATTGTGGGAATGATATGCCATTCCTTAAGAAAAATATACAGTTTTCCCACAATGGAGCACCCAAATGAAGTTGATGAGTTTTTTTATTTAGAATGATGGAAGAAGTAAGTTCCATGATAAACATATGTAGTATACGGCACCAGTCAATTTAATAAGACAAAAAACAAAAGTGTTGTATTATAGTAAATACAATTGTAGTCTTTAAGAATATCCATAGAAAACTGAATAAGAAATAAAGAGAAGAAAACATCAGGGAGAAAGGAATGATGAAAGGAAGGGACTGAGAGGAAAAAAAAAAGAAGAGGCATAAGGTGATTTGTTGAAAAGAAGAAAAAATGTACAAGTCTAAAATTTCATTGAATGCATAAAAAATGACAATACATAGGTAAATGTATATTACTGAGAGATAAAAGCAAACAAAAATTAAAGTTTATAGAATTCACATGAGGGAACAAATGTATTTTAAATTTCTTAACAAAATTAAATGCAGAACAAAACTAAGAGATAGATGAGAGATGATATAATCAAGGGAAGCTGCATTCCAAGCCATACCATAGCCCATGTCCAAGGTAGCAGGTGCACACAACTTCTCAGTGAGATGGGTGAAAGAGGGATTTCACTAAAATTTAATATTGTACTTTCACAATGGCTTTGGGACACAGAAATTTGGATGCAATAAGCAAAGGAGAAAGACTACAGCAGACGTGATTGCTGCACTGGTGCCCAAAGTGACAGTGTCAATTCACCACAGAGGAAAAGAGAGAGCACATATTTGTACAGAAAACACTGAGATAAAGAATGCTGCCTCAACTTAGTCGATCCAGAGGCTGTGCTGTGTACTGGTGCTTGAAATGTGTACTCTGTATCTCAACTTGCCACAGAGAGCTGAGGTGGAGCTATCTTGGGGTGAGCACACTGGAGTAATGGCTCTGAGATCAAAGCAAACATTGCCACAATATCTGGGCAGGTGCCTAAGGTGTGACTTAGGGTGTGCATGGAGGAATGTGAGTGAAAAAAGGTGCTGAGTGAACTGTACTCAGGGGGATTCCAATTGGAAGTGTAAAGAAGAGACCAACTTGCTACTTTGAATTTGGCAGTTCATGTGACCAGCTGAAGCAGGCCAGGAGTCTGAGTAGACAGGGGTGAGTATACTCAGGGACTAAGTCTGAGAAGGATATGTTCTGGGACAGCAGTGTAGGGAGAATCAGCCAATCTGCACCATGACTGGAATTCTTGGAGGATCCTGAGATCCAGACCCACATCACATTGACTACCATAGGGACAGGTCAATCTAATCCCCCCAAACAAGTAGCAGTCAACAAAGATACCTGATTAGACCTGAACCCCATATGTTGGAACTCCCCTCCCAGAACTTTGCATAAGTTCTACCATGGGAGTGCATCAAAATGGTCTGAATAGACAAAAAACAATTGACAGTACTTCCTAACCCATCTACCTAATATGGGTGAAGGGAAACTGAATCATATTAAACAGCTTTAATATGATGCTGCTTCTATTGACAGCTCAGAGAGCAACACAAAAACAGGAAGGGGTCAAAACCCACTCTTTGCTCTATCAGTATATAAATCAAGAAGATCTGGAAATAAAGAAAGTTGGACATGGAGAGTTATCACCAAATCTGGTCAGCTACTTTGAACAACTCAGTGTAAATGGTTCTTTAATTCTTCATTAAGATGTTTTTGTTATTGTTACTGTTGTTTTGCCCATGTGTGTATGTGTTTGTGTATGTATGTGTTTGAATTCTTGCTGTGCCTATTCGTTCAGGACATGTATGCATATACTTATTTGTTTCTATTTCTCTCATTTTCAGAATTTTTTAATGTAATTATATTTTTCTTGCCTTATCTTTTGAGGATTTGGGGTTTTGAATTTTATACTTTAATTTGGCTTTGTATAATTTTCATTTATTTCTCATGTGTCTTTTTCTCTTTTCTCTTCTACTAATGGCCAAATTCTATTGTTCTTTCTCTTGCAATGTTTACTTTTTCTATTTTTCCTTTCTTCATATAAACATCAACTACTACATGTCTCCTACACTCCCTCCATTCACTTTCAGAAGTTGTAAACTTTTTTCTATCTTTCTAACACATTTTATTGCCCCCTAATTGTTTTTACCACTCTTCAGAACTAGTTGGCTTACATAACTCCTGCCCCCATCACAACTATTTATTAGCACTTAATAAGCACTTATTAGTGCTGTGGATAATATAGTTGATACATGTTTTTTGCTTTAAAATCAGGTCTTTTTTATGGTTATTGTTTTTACTGCTAAAAATTGGTGAAGCCACCATTCCTGGGGTTTTTTGGTGGTAATTAATGTTGAAAACTTCATAGTAGGAACTGGGTATTTGTTTTAATACTGTGTATTGTTTGCAACATTAATTACTATTGTTTATTTGCCCTATTCTGTAAGGTGCTGGGAGCCTATAGGGAAACTAAAAGTTCATAGATTAGATACTGTGCTGCTGAATGAAATCCAACCAAAAGACAATGCACCTTTCTCCACACATAAATCAATGACACTTCATCTTCAGCTATACTTTTATACAAAGACTAGAAGAGACAAAACCCAAAACTAATAATTAGACTATGTGATCCTCACCTCACTCAAATTTGGGTAATTATTGATATACTAGACAACATAGTAGAAACCTGCTATTGAATTCCTGATGTAGTTCATGGTTGTTTGTTCTTGTTGTTGTTTTTTCTTGGTATCATTGTTAAATGCTGACCCCAGCATAGTTGGCAAATAATATAACAGACATTAAAGTAGACAGCAGATATTTAACATAAAATTGTACACTTGTTGCTAGCATTAGTGCCACTCCTAGATCCCTCCTCCCTCTAAGAGGGGCTTAAAAGAAATTGGCATGCTTCAAGATTATAGAGAAGAGATTCTGCAGCTGAGAAATACTCACATCTCAACCAGGCAACAATGACTCTCACTTTTCATACATTCTACTTCACCTGAGCACTGAAATTATTCCAACTCAAAGAAATGATAAGATAAAAACTCTAAACCAACAACAAGGACCCAAGGAGGAACAACCACAGAGAGACCTCAGGTCCCACTCCTTGGCAACTTTTCCTAAATTGAATACAAAAAGAAGTCCCAGAACAAATAAGATGACACACAAAATGACATGCATAAAAAAAGAAAGTAATTCTCTTCAATTGATGTGCAACTCTAAGACCTCTGAAATAGGCACACCAATCTCCCCGCAAAATTCACAATCCCTAACAAAGAATCCACTGATTGATAGTAAATGGATGAAAGTCCAGAGAGACATTAATCCATAAATGGAAAAAAATATATATATAGAACCTGACCATAATATAGAAGAAATCTGGGACAACATTAAAAGTCCAAACCTGAGTGTCTTTTGGCTAGAAAGGAACATGGAGATACTAACTAAAGTCATACTGAAAATTTAAAGTCATACTGAAAATTTTCAATGAGGTAGTTACAGAAAATTTGTCCCATATCCAAAATGAGATTAACAACCACATGGGGCCTTGTGGGGCCCCAAATAGACCTATTCAAATGAGAAATTCACCATGACATATGGTAATCAAAATATCTAACAAAGAAAATAAGGAAAGAATATTAAAAGCTTCAAGAGAAAAATATCAGGTCACATTTCAAAGCAAAACAATAGGGCTCACTTCTAATTTCTCAGTTTAGACCCTAAAATCAAGGATGTCCTGGAATTAGATATTTTCAACTCTTAAAGAAAACAATTGCCAGCCAAGTTTGCTATACTCAGAAAAACTCAGTTTCCATTTTGAGGTGGAAATAAAAACTTTCCATGATGAGAATAAACTAAAAGAATTCGTGAACACCAAGCCAGCACTACAAAGAACACACAAAGATAAATTGCACACAGTGGAACTACAAAACAATTCCCAAAGCTTCCAAACAGAGAAAGTTCAATAGAATAACCCACTAAATCAGAATCAAGAAAAGATAAAATATAGCAAAAAACAAAATTACAGGAAAACACAAACATATCCATACAAATGCAAAATGTTAATGCTCTCTACTCCACAATTAAAAGACACAAAGCAGCAGAATTGATCATAAAACAAAATCAAACTACATACTGTTTACAAGAGACTCAGCTTATAGTCAAAGACATCCACAGGCTAGAGTAAAGATCTCTGATGGCAAAAATATTTCATGCATATGGACCACAAAAAACAAGCAGGAGTAGCTATTCTCATATCTGACAAAGTAGATTTCAAGCAAAAATTAATCAGAAGAGACAAAGAAGGCCACTACATTCTAGTAAAGGAAACAATCCAACAAGAAAGTATAATGATAGTAAATATATATGACTCAAATATCAATGCACCTGTTTTAGTCAGTTTATGCACTGCTGTGCCTAAAAGATGTGACCAGAACAATTGTAGAGGAGGAAAAGTTTATTTGGATGCTTACAGTTTCAGAGGTCTTAGTCTGTAGAAGGTCGGTTCCACTTCTCAGGGCTCGAGGTCAGACAGGATATCATGACAGAAGTGTGTGGCAGAGGGGAGGAGCTCACATAGTGATCAGGAAGTAGAGAGATTTCCACTTCCCAGGTACAAAATATATACTCCATAGCGATGTTTGCAATGAGCCACTTCATCCAGTCACATAACACCTGCCTCTAGTTACTCAGTTAATTCACTGATTAGGTTAAGGCTATATCCCAATCATTTCTCCTCCAAATCTTCTTTCATTGTGTCACATGTGAGCTTTTGTGGGACACCACATCTACACCATTACAGCACCCAATTGCATCTTTAAAAAGTACTGTCTAACATTAAGTCCCACATAGAGCCCAGCATAATAATACTAGTTGATTTCAATACACCCTTATCATCAATAGACAGGCCATCAAAACATAAAATTAGTAAAGATATCTCCAACTTGGATAACATCATAAATCAAATGAACCTAACAGGCATCTACAGAATATTCTACCCCAAAGCAGCTAAATTTGCTTTCTTCTCAGCTGTGCATGGAACTTCTTCCAAAACAGATCATATTGTAGGCCACAAAGAAACTCCTAGCAATTACAAATATATATGATCTCTTGTATCCTACCAGATCATAATTGAATACAAATATAAATCAAAAGCAAGAAAAACAACAGAAACCACATAACACAGAGAGATTAAACAACACTTCCTTGTTTGAAGAATGCAGCAAAGAAGAAATGAGAATAAAAATCAGGAAATGCTTAGAAATGAATGAGAACAGAGATACCACATACCAAAATCTCTGGGACAGAATGAAGTACTTCTGAGAGAAAAATTTATAACATTGAGTGCTTACATTAAAAAATTAGATACCCCCCCAAAAAATAAATAAGCTCATGCTACACAACAAGACCTTAAAAAAAGGGGAATAAGCTAAATTCAAAACTAGTAGAAGACAGGAAGTAATTAAGATCACAGCCAAAATCAATGAAATTGAGAATAAGAAAATAATACACAGGACCAGTGCAATGAAGAGTTTATTCTTTGAAAAAATATACAAAATTGATAAATCCTTAGTCAAACTAACTAAAAGAAAAAGCAAGAAGACCCAAATGAACAAGATCAGAGATGAACAAGGAGATATCACCACAGACCCTTCTGAAATCTAGAGGATTATCAGAACCTATTTTGAAAATTTATACTCCAATAAACTGAAAAATCTGGAAGATATTTACAAATGTTTAGACACTTATGACTGAACCAAATTGAATCTGGAAGCTATAGAAAACCTAAACAGACCAACATCAAGTAATTCAATGAAACAGCAATTAAAAACCTTCCAAAAGAGAAATATGTGTGTGTGTATGTGAGTGTGTTTTATATGCATATATGTATGTATATATATACACACACACACATATTAGAATTTATTAATCCATTCAATTACTGAGAGGAATCTGGGTTGATTCCATAATTTAGCTTTTGTGAATCATGCTGCTATAAACAATGAGGTGTGTCTATTACTGCAGCATACCAATTTGAGAGCTTTTGTGAAAATCCCAAGGAGTAGGACAGCTGAGACACTTTTTTTCCAACAAGCCCACCAGAATTTAATATTGTTTGTATTATTGGTCATTTCCACTTTTACTGGAGTGAGATGAAATCTTAATATAGTTTGATTTGTCTTTCCCTGATCCCTCACCTTTATGAATTCATAGAAAGAACCAATGAATTAATAGATGAGTAAAAGGAAGTCTAGTAGAGGAAGGAGAAGGGAGGGAGGACAGGGAGGTAAAAGGAAAGGGAAGAGGAGATAATGAGCTGAAATCAAATTCAAGGCATGTATGAGTCTCAGGGTGAACCTGACTATATGCATGATTTTAAGCTCTTATAAAAAATTAAAATTGAAATTTCTTGTAATTTGACCAATTGACTCTAAACTTCAGCTGAAATGATAAAATGAAAGAGTAAACCAAAACATTTTAAAACAAGTTATTAAATAATTTTAACTTTCTTTAATATAAAATATAGCAGATAATATTGCTGGTGCTAGAATAGACAAAACTATAAACGAAGAAAGATAAGATGATATACTCTATGAATGTATAAGGAACAACTATTTATTTTTAAATTATTTATTTATGCAAAATATGTTTTTAGATGAATTCTACATAGGGAAGAGGAGATGATGTGTTTGTGCAAAGACTTCTAACATTAAAATGTAAATACTACTCATTTAGAGTAATAGAGAAAAATATTCAAGATATATGTCCTTTATCTTAATTTTTATACATAAGCAGTATTAACAATCAATCAGTAAGCATTCAAACTTAGTCAAGAAACACAAATTAGTAAATCATAAGAGTTAAAATATAATTGGAGAATAACAGAAAAAATATTCATTGTTTAAAAAAAAGTTAGCCATTAAAAATTTCAGGAAGCATAATGGTTCAGTTCATGGGATTCATAGATGAAGAGCCATGAGAATGAGTTCCAGGTTTGACATTTACAAGATAAGCGAGCTGATTTAATTACTTTGTTTCATTGAACATCCATTTCCACAAATGTTTTTACAAAGGTTAATGATATAATGCATTGTAGAAATCAACATAAGTTCTTTTATATGGCGTGCTTTCATTTAATGTTTGCTTTTTTAAGCATATTCAATTATGTCTTAATGATTTCATAAAACAATAATAATGCACCATATTCATTTATGGAACTAAAATATTGTTATAATAATGCAAAAGTGAACATGGGAAATCAGTATTCTCATATACTGATAAATATTTTCATTTCTAAATATTTATCTTAAGACACAAAAAAGATAGGTAAATTGATTTTAGCTACAAAAACATTTATTGATCTTTTATGTATTATTTTTTCCTAATTCTAACTTCATTATTTATTCTATGTGTGATGTTGAGCAAGTAAAGATATCTTTCTATACCACAGCTTCTTCATATAAGAAATGGAGATAATAATAATGCCTGGTGAGGCTTTTATTATTTGTGATCATCCTGAAAATGATTAGTAAGCATTAGTTATTATTTCTCTGGTCAATGATGATAATTACTATTTTTGTTATTCTGAATTACCCAAATTAAAATTGTGCAATTTAAATGATTTAGGGGATATTCAATTAGATGGGATTATAATCCATTATCAAATGATGTGATACAGAAGAGTTTTCAAATCATTCCCCAAGGAAGCCTGATTCCACAGTGCTTCTGGGGAGTTTGAGGTGGTCTGGCAGTGAGCTCAGGTGCTGTCCCTCCTCCTCTCACTCTCTTCACCAAAACTGGGCTCTTTAATGTAGGATCTATTCCAATTCCACTTCTGATGTGTTTGTGCAAAGACTTCTATCATTAAAATGTAAATACTACTCATTTAGAGTAATAGAGAAAAATGTTCAAGGCATAATGTTAAATTTTAAAAATCAGATTTCAAAATATTATAGAATCTGTTTTTAAAACATAAAGTGGACACCATGGATGGTTTTTAAATTTCCCATCATTATTTTCTTCTTTTTGGTCCTTTTGTAATACATGCTGAGCAAATTACTATATAAATAAAACACAAGAAAATATTTCATGAAGTAGAAAAGAAATATTCCACAGAAAATATGAATAAAATAATTTCATCTTTTTTACAATGATGTAGAAAAATTGCTCAATATCACCATCAGATATTTGCAAAGATTTGTAGTCTGCTTTCATATACTAAGTACATTTACTTAGTAAAACATAAGCAGGCATATTGGAATTAATATAAATTGAAATGAGACAAATATTTTGTTCTAATACAAAGTATTTTATTTGATAGCATACTGTGAGACCAATTTCTTAATTACTCTGAGCCTCAGGTTATTTAGCTATAAAATCTGGTTAAAAGAAGTAATGTATGGGGTTAGAAGGAAGGAAGATCATTTAAATAAAGATCTCATTCATAAGAGACACATACAAAAAGTGATTAATTTTTCTATTCTATTCAGGTTATGTACTCATTTAACTTAAGTGATAGAAACTTTTAAAATACTCAAGTTCCAATATTTGTTGTGAAAATAAGGAAAATAACTCTTTTAAAGATATTTGACTCTCGGTTTGTTGGTAAAGTGTCTGCATAAACTTGTCATGTTGTGAATTTTTACTTTGTAAAAGGAATAATTCTGTTAATTAAATAACAGTTGATATGGAGAATCCAAGGTGTACCTACTACTGATCTTTATAGATTTCTTTCCTTTTCTGTTTGGCCACTTCATGGAAAGCTTCCTGTGTTACTAAGAGATTGCTATTTGCATTTTGTATAAATCTGTCTTTGTTAATATTTTATTAGTTGCTATTTTTAGTTTTAGTAAAGGATCATTTCTAGCTCTTTTTTTCTCCAGGCTTTTGAAAGTGGACTTTGCTGCAAATCAAAATGCTTAGGAAATATACTGGTTAGGCACATGTTAAAAATGCTCTTTAAATAACATGTTGGGGGCTTTCAGCTTCCAAGTAATGGCCAGCCTGGCGCACAGTGTGTTGGCAGGGGCCTCTACACCTGTTTGGCTCCTTTGCTCTCTTGCACTCTCTTCCCCTTGTTGGCCACCCCAGCTGAGTGGTGACATTTACTTTCTGCTTTTATTACATGGCAAATAAAACCTGAGCTTAAAGATAGATCCTTTTATTATTTTAACACGAGTTAAAAAGATGTTGTTTGTACAGCAGTTCACCACACCTTTCGCCAACACAGAATACATTTAAAAATCTAAACTATGAATGAAATAGCTTAATTTCTAAACTGTGAAATAGTATGTAGTGTGTTCTATGAGTGATTATCTCTCAAGTACCCTAGTATTGACTAGGTATGGGTCACTGCTCGAATTTTGTTGTTGTTGTTATTGTTGTTGTTGTTTTGGATAGTTGTGTTTTATTCTTCTAACATCCTCTATGAAGTAAGAAGTATTTTGAATCTCCTCATTACAGATCATAAAACTGAGACTCAAGTCACAAACTTAAACATCGTTACACAGCTGTTGTTTAACAGAACTAAAATCTGATCCAGAGATTTATTATTAAAAAGTAAAACAAATTTCAATATTGAACTAAATTAAAAAAAATAAAGTTCAAATAATCATATTAATGAAAACTATTTTTTTAACCTCAACTCTCAGAAGTAATATGTCCTTTAGTTTTTCAAATTCTGGTTATAAAAATTTGCACAACTGATGATTTTCACAGAACTACATCTGAAAGAGAGCCCTTTCAAAAATTAATTTCATTTACAGAAAGAAAAGAACATCATCTGGTTTATTGGGTTTTTAATTTTTAATTTTTTTTATTTATTTATGTGTTATTTAGTGCTAGGAATTGAATCCAGGGGCATTTTGCCACTGAGGTACATCCCCAGCCTTCCTTTTCTTTTCTTTTTATTTATTTATTTATTTATTTTTGGAAATAGATTCTCCTTAAATTGCAGAGGCTGGAAGAACTTGTAAGCCTCCTACTCTAGCCTCCCTGATACCTGGGATTGCAGGAGTGTACCCACCTTGCCTGACCTCAAGAATCTCATTGTTTTAAAAGAGACAGGGAACATATTTTAAATGGAAAAGCTTAGGGTTATTTATTTATTTTTTGACAGAGAAGTAAAGTGGTTTGTTTCTCTGGCATGTCATCCCTTTCAGCATTTCTTAATATTTAGTGATGCCCAGCCCCACAACCTGGGACTAGCTGGAGTAACAGTGGGCGTTCACCTTCCTAATAAACTCATGAAGGCACCTAGAGTGGCTGAGTTCTTATTATTCTTTAATAACCACTAAAGAAAAGTTGGATCATGTCTACATTATTCATTTTTCTCAAAGACAAAAATTCAAGCATCATATTTAAGTAAAGTAATAAAGAGTGCTAAAGTGTTATCTAAACAAAGTAAGAGGCAATTAAGTTGTGCTCATTAGAGAGGACACTGGAAAATAGCTCTTCAACTGGCATTTTCTATCCTTCAAACTAGAATACGATTAGTTGCTACCAAATTTAGTGGGTTTTATAAGCATTGCTATAATCACTTTAGAAAAAATCCTTTGGTCTCTTGAAAGCAATAATGTATATTAAAAAGGTGATTTGGGTATTATATATGCAAAATTCATCATTACTATAAAAAGACAATTAGCTTATTTAAATATTCTGAATAAGGGTGAAGTGAATTTGTTTGGGGTAAAAAAACACCATAGTAAACTATATTTGCAATTTCAATAGCTTAAATTTGTTCACTTAATTATTACTAACATGATTGGCTATTTTAGACAGAACTTATTGATTTTGAACTAGTACTAAGCAAATGAAAATCTTTAAAATGTTTTTAGTTTTTTAGTAATATATACATGCCCTGAATACTGGTAATCTAACAATGATTTAATTATTTAAAGATTTACTTCTTTACAATATTTTAAGTATTGATTTATTTCCTTTGGATGATAGTTTTGCAGTGTGGAAAAGTAAGAGCAGAGTTTATTGTTTGTTTAATTTACCAAGGCATATGAGAAAATAAGATAATAAGATCTTTGATAAAACAGATATTGGCATATAAGGTTTGATTTCACTACTTGATCATATCAACTTGGAAATTGTTATATCTCCCTTTTTTAAAAAAAAAATGATGATCATTACAAGTTTACCTCTGTGTCTTTTTTTTCCGAGGGGTACAAGTTTAAAGGAGAGAGAAATACTATTGACTGTCCAGTGATGCACAAATTTGTTAAATGTTTTGAAATCAACTTGTGTTCTTAAAGTGAAGTTGCTTTTGGTAACAGGAAAATGTAAGTTCCCATTTTCATATTTTCACTACAATTGATTGAATTATTACTTGGCAATATTTTCTAAATGCCATATAACATGTGAAAACCTCTTTCACCTCTACATATTCCTGGGAGTTTGCATATGCTCAGTGAAGTTGACTGGTTGTATTTAAATGTGAGAGCTAGTTGTCATAAGCCAAAAAAAGTCAAAAAGAGAAATGCTCAAGGAAGAATGGTAAGCAAATTTTAAAAGAATGACCTATACTCTAAAAGACAATAGTGAGCACCAAGGTATAAAATGGGGACAAGAAATGAAGTGTGAAGATTAATTCAGAGATTGAGAGTGCAAGTGCAACAGGTTTTCTTATTCCTCTACTCAGATCTGTCCTTTCTCTTACCTCCCTTGCCAAAGATAGATTTTCAAAATAAATTTGAGAATTCATTTGCTAAACAACTTGACCTACATCTAAGACCAGCCCTTTGTCAGTAATGAAGTTTCTCCTTTACATCATGTATTAGGACAAAAGCAAAGAAAACCAAGGCAAGCCAACATACAGCTAAACTAAACTAAAGTAGATTACATAAGTGGCCTAAATTATCTGAGCTCCAAGATTAAATTTGTTTCTATGACCTAAGGACTTACTGTGTGTCAGAACTAGATAAATATCTTGTATTTTTTAGATGTTGACTAATTGTCCTAAATCCTACTTTTAGTCCTTTGGTTTTATAAGTGTGAAATGAAACTGAAAATACAGTGGATATATTTCCAAATTATTAAACCAAAAGCTATTTTTTTTTAAACCAAAGACCTTGAAGAGAATGAATTAAACATGTTTTGGGGAGAATGATGTGAGTTGCAGACATCTTTATCCAATGCTAGTTAAAAGGGTCTTGCTTGCAGGAATTACATGATAAGAACAACACTAAAAAGAGGTTATTTTCCCTTTAGATTTTAGCCTTAAGTCTCTGTTCATGGACCTTGCCTTGTTCTGGAGTGTTCCTGCCTGCCTATTTCACATATGTCCCCATCTATAGCTTCAGAATTGGATCATTCCTATCCTGTTTGGTAAAGCATTACCTCTTACTTATATTTGGGAAATGTGTAGAATACAATATGAAACTTCACATTTGGGTAACAATAAAATTCATAGAGTAATATTTCATGGTAGAATTTGAGGACAAAATTATCTTTAAAGTGCAGTAGATGAAAAATCAGATCTCTGATTTGTTAATTATATTTTGATCCAAAGAGGACTGTTGTGTGTTATTGATCATGACAAAATGTATTCTTTAGAAGAAATTTTAGTGCTTTATTTACCTAATTATTTTTATAATTCATGTTGAATTATTATGATATTCTTTTAATCAATAAGGGATGCATCTTTCAATGTAATTAAATTTATTATATGTAAAATAAAAATGGGACATTCTTCCCTGTGTTAGCTTTGATTGGAAAGCCCAGGTTTTATCATTGATATCTTTATAAGACATTCATTGCACATTCATAGAGTGAATGTTACTCTTATAATTTACTCTAGAATCCATAAAGATTAATTGTTTTGGACTTCTTTAGCTTGTGACTAATTTACAATTCAATAGACAATGTGAATTTGTAATATGTAAATTCTAAGGTCTTATAGCTTATTGTAAAAAGGGGAAATGAAAGTATAACAAACATAGATAGAATTATGGAACACTGCACGTGTTTTGTGGTAACAATTTCAGAGAACTGAACTAAAAATAGATAAAATTATATAGTGATTAAAGCTGTGTGAGTGTATGTCATATAATAAATATTCTAGCAAAAATTTTAATGGATGAATGATTAGTTAGCTAATTATTATAAAATTCAAGTCATTGAAGAATCTTCTGATTCAGTTTGCTTTCCCAAATTGAAATTTCTTTTAAATATTTAAAATATATTCAATTTAGTTTAGACTGGGTAACTGTTGGGAAATGACCTAAATAGATCTTTCCTGTGAAAAAAAAATATAGTAAGGCTCTCATTTTTATTTGGATCTACCTTGAGCCATAAATAACATTCAAATCTGGAGAAATCTTAAATGAGTTAAGATTTTATACCTTTTAATTTTAATAGGACTAAGAAAATGAGGAAGTACCAAGGAGTGAATATAAAATAAGTTATTACTATTCTTTTTATTACCAGAGTTTGATGTGTTAGTTTTTAGAGTATTTATTGAGCATTCTACATTTTTGTTAAACTTAAAAAAATATATAAGCATATTGGGTTCATGACCAATTCATGACCATGTTCTGCTACTTTATTGTAGTCATGGAGCTTGCGTTTGCATTGGCCCCAAGAAAAGGACAAATTACCTCATGGCAAGCTGTACAAATAAAGCTTTTACAATCATTTACAAAGTCGTGGGGGAAATTAAGTCATTCGATAGCTTCGATAGCACATGGTCTTTGAACTTTGCAAAATTGAACAGAACTTGTAGTGTAGCTGTTCATATCATGATCAGTTCATTAGAAAATGGGTGGATTTAATTTTTATACTATATATATTAAATACATAATAAAGGGTTCCACACTCCAAATTATTTTTATTGTATTTTATGAACATAATTGAACTGATTGAATCTTCAAAGAACTCCTGATGTTTTAAATTGAGGCAATGGGCAATGATATCAATTGTAACTGAAACAAAGGACAAAGAGGATATAAAAGTGAAAAAATACTACCCAATAGTTTTGAATTTACTTGTAATTATGCTTTTTAAAAATTCTAAAATATATGTTATATTAATATTGAATTTGAATTTTATTGGTGGAGGGAAGTGTTAGTATTTTATTTGAAAATGAAGTTTAATAGCATTTCAGAGCTAAAGGTAAAATAATTTTTTTACATCATTTTGTTTGCATGTGATATTGGAAAAACTAATAACACTTTGGATTAAGGAATATTTTGCTTTTTTTAATCTGAAAAAGGGTACTTAGATTAATTAAGTTTAAAAACATGAAGAGACGTTAATTATATTTTCTTTCAGTGTAGACTAATGTTTGTTATATTTTGTTGCTTGCTTTTTGGTTTTTTTTCATCATTAGTAACAACAAAATAAAATGTTTATTTTTAACTTGTGTATGTTTATTTCACAGGTAACAGAGACAAATAAGATAACCAATACTTTCTGCTTTTTGCAAGGAACTTAAGAAAATCCAGTCAATAGGAATGTGGAATCAGTAGAAGGGAAACAAGCCAATCAGAGATGTAATTGAACCTAAAAGTATAAATAAGCCCAAAGAAGAGTTGCGTGGCCCACTCATGAGGGAACAAGCTCCTGGGAGTGAAATCACTGGAAAATGCTCCATGTGCTTCCTGGTCTTGCTTTCGAAGTGCTATAATAAATTGCTTTGACCACCCCAGAGCAGGGCTCTGTAAGATGGGGGTTTTCCCTGACTAGGTCATCTGTGACTCCCTTACAGGCAGCACTGTATGCATGGCTGTTGGTGCACACAGAGCTGCAGCATAAGGAGCAGGGAAGTCCTCTTTCCTGGTGCCATCGATTCCCTCAGCCACTGCTCTCACACACATACAAAACACACAACATGATTTCAGCGAGTGAAAATTATGTCCTGTAGAAATGGCCAATTAGAAATCTTCTGTGTTTTGTTGCTCAAATTCAATGTCTTTTGCTATATACTGATTTGGAACTGTTTATCACTGATGACTGAATGACTAATACAGCATTCTTTCAGGATTTTGCTAAACATGGAATCTTAGAACCTATATCTGCTAACAGTAATATATATATATATATATATATA
>NW_025999842.1:56354987-56416879 GCF_001458135.2 Marmota marmota marmota | reverse complement strand
TATATATATATATATAAATGGGATCGTGTGAGAAGGATTGTGTGTGTGTGTGTGTGTGTGTGTGTGTAACTAGAAAGAGAAATGTTGAAATATTCTTAGGAAAAAGATTTAAAGCAATGTAATCCTAAACTAAATAACAATACCATGGCCTTGTTGATATTACTATGAATTCAGAATAAATGAATACTCTTTATCTATGATTTCTAAGAGTCTGCTTTATGCTTAGCTAAAACATAATAAAAACATCTGTGCAGTACCTGTGTAGGGTATCTTCTCAACCTCTTGGCCTCATTTTATGCCTGTTAAATGGATTGGTTGAGAAAGACTAAGTGGATAACAAGGCATATAAAAAAACATTTTAAAGAGATAGAGGATTTATGGTTTAATGAGCTAAAAAGCTTTTCATCATGAAAGGAAGTTTTGAAGTATGAACCAGACTTGACAGAATGAGTGAATTTTACCTAGAATGAACATGAACAAAGTCAGAGGAGGCAACCTATGAACTGTTCTGTGTGTTACTAAATTGACCAGTTAGATGAGACAGTAAAAAATTGACAAAAGGGGAATTTTAAAAGGCCATATTTGGATGGCCTTCAGAATAAAAAGAAGGGCAGGGTATCTAGAGAGCAATAGATTTTTTTATGGAAGGATTTTCTGTAGGAGTACAGTTGGGTTTACCTTTTAGACAAACTATCTGGGAAGATGTAAAGAAGATTGGATGGGTCTCCAGAGTGGCAGGAAAATGGGACACTGTACATAAATCAGCAAGAGTCACAAGATCAAAAACCTGTGCAATGGCAATTAAGATGCCAAGAATAAGATGAATAAGAATAAGATGAAATGGATTTTGTAAAAGCAAAGAGTACAATTTGGCAACTGGCCCTAAGTGGTGAGTGAAAACGAATTGTGGCATAAGTCTCTGCTGGTTTTAAGAATGAGCAATTGAGAAAATGACCCTGGCATTAATCTTAAGGAGGTGGTTGGAATTAGGCAGGTGAAGAATTTCTTTTTGAACATGTTCAATATGACTGTCTACTGATAAACCACATGGAGATATCCAACAGGAAAACTGACATGAAGGTCTAGAGATGAAACCAATGTTTAGGACAGTCACTCACTGGGAAATAATTTATTTCAACGTGATTCTTACCATTGATGACATGACAGTGCTTGACCTTCCCCAAGAAAAAGACTAAGCAAATGAGGGATTGTTCGGCTCCGTGCTCTTGTTGCATTTTTTTATTTGTTAAGAGTTCCCTGTGAGGAGAGCCCTACTCCCATTTCCTGTACCTACTTACTCCCAGCACTCACTATGTGAACATGCACACGTGTACACATATGAGCACTTTCACCATATAATATGCAGGTATTGCATTATCAAAACCTGGATAGGAACACAGGGTCAGAACATCAATCTCCATTAAATTCATACTTGAGATGATGGACATCATCACATCTGTCTCAGGCAGTATTTTGCTTCTTCAGAGAGAATCTGACAGCTATTGTTGAAAAGAAGCCTTACTTCTGCTCGTTTCCTTATTATGACATTCCAATTTTCTTCCTAAGACTTTCTTCCAAGTTCTTGATCTGAACTCTAGAAATTTGCATATAAAGTTCCCTGGGCAGCTATAGTATTGAAACAGCTGCATGATTACTCCAGCAATCATTCTTCCACCTTTCAACTCTTAGAGCACCTGCATTTTTGCTCCTCAGGCAGCACTTTTGTCATACCGCCTTGCAAAGAACTATCTGTGGACTAGTCTTATTGCTGCTACTAAAATTGCAAACAGTGAGAGGGAAATAACCTTTCTTATGCTTAGCATACAGAAGGGACTTAAAAATAGTACATACTTGACAGTTGAATAAATTGCTAACTGAAAGAACAACTTTATCTGTGAAGATTTTTTAATTGTTTGACATTGTTAAAGTAAACACAATCCATTAGATTATTCTCTGAGCTCCATCAAGGGCATACAAAAGTCAAATGGGATTTACTCGTCCAAGAAACTTGAACAGAAAAAATTGCAAGAGCTTCAATCTTTCTATGGAAGATTGTCAAAAGGCATATTATTTCCTTTTGAAGTTTTAAATAGATAGTGAAGAATAAATATTTTAACTGTAAATAGACTCAAATGAGTGTTCATAAATGATGTGTAATCTATCATATATAGAGAAAAATGATAGGATGATCACCTATCTGCAGTGGTAATTAGGTAAACAGCTTTAAAAAATACAGTGACACATCACTAGGGTTCCTTGTGTGGCCTTACCAATCTCAAATCTTCCTTCACCAGTCTCACTAATTTCATACTCACTGTTTCCTCTAATTTGCATCTTTCATGACAAAGATTTGTACTTCTAGCTAAAATATGGAACCAACCTGGATAAAGAAAATGTGGTATATATACACAATGGAATGTTATTTGTGCTTAAAGAAGAATGAAATTATAGCATTTGCTGGTAAATGAATAGAGCTGGAGAATATTATACTAATTGAAATAAGCCAATCCCAAAGAACCAAAGGCCGGATGTTTCTCTGATATGTGGATGACAATTCATAATAAATAGATTACTTTGGATTAGACAGAGGGAAGTAAAAACCAGTAAGGGAGTATATGTGAGGGGGTATGAGAATACTAGAATGAATCAGACATTATTACTCTATGTGCATATATGATTACATGATCAGTGTAACTCTAGAATGAGTTACTCACTCATTCTGGCTATCATGTACAACTAGAAGAATGTGAAGTTATACTCCATTTATGTGTTAAAATTCATTTTACTATTATGTATAACTAATTAGAACAAATAAAAAATTAGAAAATATTTGTACTTCTAAGCAAAACTACATATTTGAATTGTAAAGAAAGCAACTACAAAGTATGCATTCTGCTGTAATTCTTTTTTTCATATTTATTGTTGCCAATGCTCATTATATTATTGAATATCTATCCATCTATTTTGCTTCTTTAACAGATATTGACTTGTTTTTTTTATTTTACCATATGTAACTATTTGGATTGTTTCCAAATTTTTGCTATTTTCTATGCTACTGAGAATATTTTTTCATTGATCTCCAGGTGAACATATATAGGAGTGAAATTCTTGGATTACAGGTTATGAATGTATTTAAATTTTCTATATAATGCCATTTTTCCCCAAAGTGGTGCACTTATCTCCATTTCCAATAGCATCTGTGGGCTTTTAGACATGGACATTATTTCACGTCCTCATCAACACTTGGTATTGCAGATTTTGTGTTTGCCAGTTAGTATGAACAAAATGGCATATCACATTATGATGTGTATCATGTTGCTGATTAAAAATTAGATTGAATATCTTCTTATATTCTCACCGGGCATTGTAGATTTGCTTTCATATGAATTTCTTGTATATACATTTTCTCATTTCTGTGAAGTTGTCTTTTTAACCAATTTATTTGAGTTACTATCTATTTACAGATGACTTACGTATGTTGCATATGGTTGCTTCCATTTCATTGCTTTCTTTTGCACCATACCATAGTTTATACATAATACCATTGAAATAATCAGTGAGATTGATTAAAATTGTTCTCAACTTAAAGGTATTTTTAAATTGTCAAAAACAATATTATATTTTTTATCTCTCATATATAAATACATATACAATGTTAGTCAGAGGACCACTTTTCTTAGTAGACAACCAATTGTGCCAGCAGACTTTGTTTGATGTTTGTTCTTTTCAATTTATCTTGAACGAAACTTTGTTAAATCAACTGTTCATATACATATACATATATGTACATATTTTAAATGGTCTATACCTTCATATAATTTTTCTAAGTGTATCAACATCATATTGTTATTAATTATAACTTTATAATATTCGATGATAACCAGTATGACATATATATTCCATCCTCCATTACCATGTTGTGTTTTAATTTTAAGAGTGCTCCACTACTTTTCCATATCAATTTAGAACCATCCCCTCTACTATCACTTGCAAAAAATAATGAAGAGAGAGGAAGAAAAATAATTCTTTAGGGGATTTAACTGGCAGTCATTTGAATTTATGAATAACTTAGGGTGGAAATGAGAACTGACTTATTATCTTATTATATATCATTTTCACAATTATGTTTTTCACCTGATGAGATAGTAGTCCATGAATTTAATTGATTTTTGTACTATAATTTTATATTCTACTGCTTTGAAAATATTGCTAAAATTTCCCAGTTACTTATAACCATCTAACATTTTTGCAGGGGAGGGGGTTTCTACATAGATAATATCTTCACATAATGACAATATTTAATTTTTGTTTTTGTTTTTATTGCCTTTAATACACTGGTTTAGGCATCTAACACAGTGTTGAAAAGAGTGATGAAATCACTTTATCTAGCTCCTGAGTGCTTTCAATGTTATTTCACTACAAATTTGTGCCATGATCATATTGGTAGATAACTTCGCAACACTAAGTAGATACTCCCTATTTCTAGATTAATAATTGATTCTATTATGAATAAATATTCAATTTTGATAAATATTTTCTTCTTTTATTAATATAATCAGTAATTGACAACACATTAATTTATCTATCTAAATTTTAAGATTTGAATATAATGTATAATCTGTTATGAGATACATTTGGTTTACTATTATTTTATTATGGATCATTCAATATATTCATGATAATACTGTGATAGTAAGAAAGCTTATAATAAGCTTCTTATGTTTTAAGATAAGATGTCCCCAACTTTATTTTCCATAAATATTTTGTTATACTTAACCTGTAATTTCAGTGTCTGTTATTGATCCTTGCAGCTTGTAGTCCAGCAGTTACTGTATATCATAGTTTATTATATATACCATATATCTCATGATATATTTGACTGGTATAACTAGTGGCTGGCAGGCATTGCTGAAGGCTTTATTATAGTATACACCCCATTTCTGTCCTTGAGGGGAGAGTAAGTTACCTTTTACTGAAAATAAGACAAAACAAAACAGAAATGTATTATTGTGTTCTGCATATAAAAGTGAAGTTCCACTGAGTACATCTTTCAGGCTCTTAGTTGCAATTATTTGAACTAGGAGTGTATTTCACCCAGTACTATTGCATGCAATTATTACTACTACTGCTTTACAGTAAATTCAAAGCTGTCACTATCCTGGACAAACTGAAATATATTATCAACCTACATTGATCTACTTTATTATGTACTAAGCACTGTTGTAAATACTTTTATTTCTAATTTCTAATTTTGATTCTAAGGACTTTTACTTCATTGTCATAGCAACTCTTATTTAGGTACTATTATTTATCCTATTTTATAGATGAGAAAAAAATGAGACCTAGAGGGTATCTTAACCCATTTTGCTGTTATAACAACATATCTGAGATTGTAAAATTTATAAACAGATGTCTGTTTTCTCATAGTCCCGAGACTTGGAAGTTCAAGATAAAGACACTGGTAAGACTGGTGTTTGGGAAGGCTGTTCTCTGCTTCCAAGATGGGGCATCTTTGCTGTTCCCTCTGGGGAGGAGGAAAACTGGGTCCTAACATGATCGAGAGGACAGAAGAGGAGTAAGGGAAGGACTCCCTAGTCAAACCCCTTTATTGTTATCAGGACATCTGATCCCATTCATGGGGACAGAGCTCTCATGACTCAGTCCCTTTCTACAGGCCCTCCTTCTAAAAAAGTATTGCATTGAGATTTTCAGCATGAATTAAAAACAAACAAACAAACAAACAAACAAACAAACAAACAACAACAACAAAAAACCAATAAACTACGCTAAAACCACAGCATAGGGGTTAGTTACATTACCCAATGTTTTAGGTATTACAGATAGGAGAACTGGGAATACTTAAGACCAATCAGTTTTGGGATTTTATTCTTTCAACTTCTACTATTTCCCATACATTTTCCTTCTACTTTCTGTGGGTATATTTCTATCTTATTTTTTCTACTTTCTTGAAAAGAAAACTCAGATTATTGTTTTGAAATCTTTTTCTACTAATAAAAGATTTAATACTGCAGATATTCTTAAACTTGAACATTATAACATTTAAAATTAAAAGACTCATAATTTCCTAGTAATGATTATTCTACTAAAATAATATTAATATAATAGATAACTCATATAAAATTTTCTTATTCTTACAGTTTGATATAATTTAGTCTTCATTTGGCAGGAGTATCAGCCATGTTTTAAGTCCCATCAAAAGCAAATCCATAAAGCCAAAATGATGAGTAATGAAGACATTGGAATTCAATATATGAGTGTATAACTCAATAACTTAATTATCAACAAATGGTCAAAAGCTACAAACTCTGTGTGTGTGTGTACATTATGAAGGTGAACACATTCTAAAAAATATCTGTCTGTGGGATTTTCATATCTCCTATGCTGTCTTCCTCCCTCCACCCAATAAAATCTATCTTTGAACTTGTAGGAGTTACTAACTCTTATTGTGAGAAAAATCCTTATAGCCTTTACCTACTTCTTCAGATTCATCAAACTATATTTCAAACTGTCATCCTTTCACATAATCTAGAATTTCTGCTTGTTGATATCTGCCAGATATGTGTAGTAGGCTCAAGAACATCCCTCAAATATATCCACACTAGGTGTGACCCTTTATGTTCAAAGGGTCTTTGCTGTTGAGATTGAGGGTCTTGAGACAAGGAGATGATCCTGAGTTAATGTGTGGTCCCAATGGGGTCAAAGTGGTCTAGGAAGACAGGAAAATGCAAAGTGGTGACAGGAAGATGGAAGCTGAAATAGGAGAGACCTTCTGAAGAGTGAGAAAGTGACACCAGCTGAGGAATTTGTCAGCCACTCAAAGATGAAAATGCCAGGAACTGAATTCTTTCCCCAGAAGAAATGAGCCCTACCAACATCTTGCCTGTAGCCCAGGGAAGCTAATTGTGGACTTGATATCTCCAGAACTTTAAGAAAATATATTTATGTGATTTAAACTACAAAGTTTATGGTAATGTTTATACTATCAATAGAAAAGTAATATCAATGCCTTTGCTAATATGGCTATTTATTTCCGGAAATGAACTCTAGTAGTTACCTGATTAACTGTTGCTTCTCCCATTTTCTCCTTAGGGAAGTCTTTAATGGAAGGCTTGGGTTGAGAATAAGCATTCCTCATCTGCTTTCTTCTTTGCAGCGTCAAGCCTTTCCATAGCACCTGCCCCAATACATTGATATTTGAGCTTTGAGTTTTGACCCACGTATAACATAAGCTCTCTGAAGTCTTATTCATATTTTTATTCTTCAGTCACTAGAATACACTCTGAAATAGTTAAATAAATTTTTGTTTAATTGATTTTTACATATAGGGAAAGACTTGTGAAAGTCTTTGCAAATCTCTGCTTTCATTGAAAATTTGAAACTGCTCTAAGTAAACCAAAACAATTTACAAATAAATATGTATGATATATATGCATATATTATACATATATTATTATAAGAAATATTCTGATTTTCAACAGATATTGAGCTTTTGAATTGATGATAGATAATTCATATGCTAGATAATCTGTGGAGAATGTTCAGGGTATGTACTTTTTTAAAAAAATATTTACTTTGGGGCTGGGGATGTGGCTCATGCGGTACCCCACTCGCCTGGCATGCGTGCGGCCCGGGTTGGATCCTCAGAACCACATACAAACAAAGATGTTGCGCCCGCCGATAACTAAAAATAAATAAATAATAAATATTTTAAAAATTCTCTCTTTACACTCTCTCTCTCTCTCTCTCTCTCTCTCTCACTCTCTCTCTCTTTAAAAAAAATATTTACTTTTTAGTTGTAGTTTGACACAATACCTTTATTTTATTTATTTATTTTTATGTGGTACTGAGGATTGAACCCAAGGCCTTACACATGCTAGGTAAGCATTCCACAGCTGAGCCACAGCCCAAACCTCAAGAGTATGTACCTTTGATTGAGGTGAACTATAATGATCCTAAGAGTTAGAAAGAGTATTAGAACCGCCAAGGACAAACAAGACCAATTACCAGAATGCATACAAATACGATATTCTATTGCTGCTTGAAAAATAACATTCTGAGCCTCATGCAGTGCCCATTATTTTGTTTGAGTTCTGATTTGTTTTCACTCTGATGAGAATAGACCACAAGACTCAGTTACTAAATGATTTATCTGGAGAGAAGTGATGTTGTAATCCTTTCTTTAAAAAATATTTGCTTAGAAATCAGAGGAGAAACAATCTTTACAAAATATAGTGTGAAAAAAGGTACATTTAACTTCAAATTGACTTTACAATTATCGGCAGCTAAAATTACATGAACCATTCTCTTTGCTTTTGTTGTTGTTGTTGTTGTTGTAGTTAGAATTCCCTCTGATACACACTTGGAAACCTTGTTGCAGAGCCAAGTATAATCTCTAAGAATAGTGGATGATTAGAATATCCAAAGGTGAGCGAGAAATAGCTCAGCCAACGTCAGCATATATGGTCTTGGTTGTACTTCTGGAACTGATTCGCATAAAGTTGTGACAGCTTTAGCATCATAGTAAGGGGAGAGAAACAAAGAAAACCAGTGCTGCTACTGTGATGACAGCTTTGTAGAACCACTTTATTCCAAGAGTCCCTGTTCTGATCTACAGTTTATGTATGTACATTAGTCAAATAATAGCTCTGTACTACAAGTTATGTTCAATAGAGGTTTATAGCCAGAAGTATTTACTTCCCATCTGGCTGCATGGATACTTTAAATATGTTAATGTTTCTAATGGTTAAGGAAACAAAAATGACTAAATTAATGTGCCTTATGTATATGTGTCTGTATCATATATATGTATATGTGTCTGTATCATTATATATATATATATATATATATATATATATATATATATATCATGTATATATATAATGATTATATATGTGTGTATATATATGTGCACATATTTGAGGGCACTGAAATATTTAGAACATGCTTACATGATAGAATGTTTCTAAATGCATTTTGGTTATATGGATACATGCAGGAAGATCTTAAAGGATACGAAAAAGGGTTTAAGAGCCCTGTTTCCCATTTTCTTACCCACACATTATTAAAGGTATTTTGAACTGTTATTGTCATTTGAGTTCCTAATATTTGCCTACACAGGCATTCTATGACTGTTCATATTCAAGAAGCTATAATAGACGGCATTGATTTACCTGAATATGTTTCAAGATATCTTATTCTCAATACTATTTTAAATGTATTGCACATAAGTTTTTACCCTTGTTTCATCCATAAAAGCCATTTTGTTAAAAAGAAAAGAAATGGTTGCAAAAACACCACACAATCAAAATTTAGAACATCAAGAAGGAAAAATTTCATCAGAAACTGCAAAAGATTCTGTTTTG
Source organism: Marmota marmota marmota (assembly GCF_001458135.2). Classification (NCBI taxonomy): domain Eukaryota; kingdom Metazoa; phylum Chordata; class Mammalia; order Rodentia; family Sciuridae; genus Marmota; species Marmota marmota. Next base: position 56,407,496 of record NW_025999842.1, on the reverse strand, counting down.
ACCTCTCAAGATTATAGTCTAACTTTGGCCATATTTATAGAATAATGTTATATTTCTTTGCAGGTTCTATGATGCAAAGTAGGAAGAGAAAACAATTACCCCTCAGTATTCATAGTTTGCACACCTTGGCTTCAACCAACCTCATATTGAAAATAAAATGCTTCTAATACTGAACATGCACAGATATATTTTCCTGTCAAAATTCCCTAAACAATGCAGCATAGCAACTATTTACACAGTATTTACATTGTATCAGCTATTATAAGTAACCTAGAGATACTTTCAGGAATACTGAAGAATGTGTGGAGGTTAAAGAAAATACTGCAGTATTTTATATAAAGAACGTTGGCATATACAGATTTTGGGTTTTGTAGAAGTCCCAGAACAAATGTCCCCACAGATACCAAGTAACAACTGTATGCATTTTAGTATAAGTTTCCAATTTAGTATAAGTTCCACTTTTTCCTAGAATTCAAAATGAAAAGCAAAGAAACAGACCAACAAATATTTGACCAGAGACTGATAAGTTGAGTAGGGTAAGGGAAAGAGTGGGTGGTGGATGAATGGACTCAACTCCATAACCCTGTTTCCTTGAAGTAGCACATGCAATAACAGGTCAAAAAATTTTGTGTGAAAATTTCAGCATATCTTTCTGTTAGTGCTTTGAGGACAAAGGAGAGCAGGCAAGAATTGGCATCTATAATTTTTTAAAAATCTTTTTTAGCTGTAGGTGGACACAATACCTTTTTATTTTATTTATATGGTGCTGAGGATTGAACCCAGGGCTTCACACATGCAAGACAAGTGCTCTGCCACTGAGCCCCAGCCCCAGCCCTGACATCTATAATTTAATGAAGCAAGTTAAGGAAAAAGTGATGGGCCTATCTACTCCTGGATGCAGGAGGAGGGTTTTCATTGATGATTCCAGGGAGTAACAAGGTCCATTTTCCCCTCCTCTATAATCCATCACCCACATTCCCCATTCTCACCCCACTGGGTTTTCAAAAATTATTGCTTCAGGGGTTTTGATTGAGGAGAAGAGGCAAAATTTCATGGAGAGAAATGAGTTAGGTTCCAGACTTCGCGTTAAAAAAGCAGGTCCCTAAAATGGCAGGAATTATACTTTAAAACCCAGTGTTTCAATATGAAGCACAGAGATAGTTTGAAAATTATACTGTATAATTTATGTGTAAAGATAGTCCATGGCATTCTCCAATCAGAGCTTCAGTGTCTGAGAGAGTCTGAAGTGACACCTTCTCCTTTAATTTCTGGAATTGATCATTTATGTCTTCTCTCTAGTTTTCTGTGTCAGAATTAGCAGAGATGTATCACTTTCAAAGAAGCAGCTTTTGGTTTCATTCCCTCCCTCTCCCCATGTTCCCCTTCTTCCTCTTTCCTTACAGTAGCATTTATTTCTGTGTTTCAATTTTTTTCTTTGACCTTTCTTTAGTTACATTTTATATGAATTTCCTAGTTATTTGAAGCTACATTTCACATGAATTTTCTAGTTATTTGAAATGGAGTTCAGGGAGTTTTGAGATTTTTTATCATTTCCTAATGTAAACATAAGTTTTCCCTCTAAGCACTGATTTAATTAAATCCCACAAATTTTTGATGCATTGCATTTTCACTCAATAATATATTTTCTAATTTCCCTTAAGACTTGCTCTTTAAGTTATAGATGGCATTTGCTAGAGCTACCATTATAAAATGCCATGACTGGATTGCATAAATAACAAAAATGTATTTTCTTACAGTTCTGGAGGCTGAAAATCCAAGATCAATCTGGTGGTTGGGCTGGGTTGCTTTCCTTTCCTTTTTTTTTTTTTTTGACAATGGAGATTTAACCTAGGTTACTTAACCAGATACCCACCTCCCCTGCCCTTCCTACTTTTTATTTTGTGACAGGGCCTCATTAAGTTGCTTAGGGCTTCACTAAGTTGCTGAGGCTGACCTCAAATTTGCATTCCTCCTGCCTCAGCCTCAGGCTCCCTGGGGGATTACAGGTGTGAGCCACCACAGTCTGGGTCAATTTCCTCTGAGACTTCTTTCCTTGCCTTGCAGGTTGCAGTGCTCTTGAGGCCACTTCCTATGTTGTCCCTTTCTACACACAAACACATCTGTAGTGTCCCTCTATGTGTCCTAAGTCTTAATCATTTCTTATAAACACACTAGTCATATTTGATTAAAACACACCCAAACGGCATCACTAACTTAATTCCATCTCTAAAGGGTTTATCTCTAAGAACAGCTAAATTCTCTGGAAGTTAGGGCTTCAGAATATGAATGTTGGTGAAAAATAATTTAGTCCATAATATAAATTTTTTTTAAAAGATGTGTTCTTTGATTTCCAACTAAATATAAATATTCTTATTTCTTATTATTCATAGTTTCTACTTGAATGCACTTAATTTCATTATTATAATACAGTAATCTTTTATTTATTGATTTTCATATTTTAAGCACTCAATTCATAGATTATTCGTATATTTAATAACTTCATATTTTATTGTTCTTAAAAGTGTAAGTTTGTTTTATTTGATTGTGCCAAATCTTATTCAAGGTGGCTTTCTGTCCTATGTGTTTGTGATCATTTTTTAAATGTTAGTTTTGAACCTTGAGAGATCTGGAGATCCAAGCTGAAGCTGCATCTCTGCAGACAGTGGTGAAGTCGGGGTCAAGGAGTGCGTGCTGCCAATCTCTTCCAGTGTCTCTACCTTACTTTTAAAAAAAAATGATTCTCAAGAGTAATTTGTCAGATTGATACTGATACTGGCATTTGTTTTCAGAGCACCCAACTTACTGCTTTTGCTTAAGGCTCTGAGTTGGTGTCCATTCAGAAGTTTTCTGAGTTATTTTATTTTTTAACATGAGGATGAGGTCATATTCTTACTTCTTATATACCTAGTAGTGCATTAAGGATAAGCCTCACACATTTTGTCTCTAAAACACCTTTCTGGGTCATTCGCTTTATCCTTGTCAACGTAAATAATGATCAGAGAGATTCTTCCAAGAATAGGGGCATTTATTGGGGAAGAGCAGAACGCTGTGGCGGGACACATGTNGGGGGGGGGGGGGGAATACTTATGGCCTCAGGGTATTTGCACTTTTGTTTTTTCTTTTGCAATGACTTTCACCTACAAACTTCCCTTTCCTCCACAGACACATGCACACACATCTCACCTCCCTGGACTTTGAGTAGTTCTTACCCATATCCCATGCTTCCAGACCTTTCTCACCATCTATTCTAGATTAGGTCCTACAATTGTATGTTCTCATTGTATCTTTTCCTTCATACTATTCAAAACAACTAAAAAATAAATAATATGAAAATGGAAGTTATTATCTTTTTGAGATCATTATATCCTCAGTATACCCCACAGCTCTTTTCCCCATAAGTATTATTAAGAATATACCTGAAAAGAAGTGGACAAAGAAATGCAGTATGTCATAACAAGTAGGTGAGGGTTTGATTTTTTTTTTCACAGTACCAGATGACCTCATCAAAATTGGGTGAATATATTGAATTTGATTTATATATCACATTTATAAATCACTTAAGTTCCAGTATTACTGGAACTTAGAAGACAAGACAAGAAGACAAGTTCACTTAAAATCTAATTTTGAGTATCTGAGCAGCAATTGAAATGGGGAATTCAGATGTAGAGGGCACATTCAGGCGACTCTGTAAACATGAAAAGATATTTACCTTATTACAAATGTTTTTTGCATATAGTTCCTGGAGAAATAGATACCTGATTTGTAGAGATTTAATAAATAACAGATATAAATAGTTACTATAAATAATAACACTGATTATCCTGTGTAATCAAACCCTTCACCTGCTGTGATATGCACTGCATTTATGCAGATCAGCTGTAGGCCTTTCATCCATGAAATTATAGAATGTATAATGTGATGGGCCATGATATATTCAGTGTAATTGCTTATTTATAAAAAGAGCTATCAACAGCCCACTTTAAATAAATTCAGAAATCACCGTAGGGCATTTAGAAATGAATATTTTATATGACATTTTAAAAAGATTATGAGCATTTCTTTGAACAGTAAAATTAATGGCTGTTTGGCTGTTTAAACTCATCCAGTGTAGACTCAGGATAATAGTGTATAACCTGTAATTACTGTATTTGTGTTTTAATTAGAAATAACCATTTAAATTACTAGTAATGCAATTTTTTAACTAAAATATGAGTAAAGGAAAACAAATTAATAAGTGTTAATTTTTTACAGGTCTTTTTTAGTATATTTTTATGATAATTATTTGTTTATTTATATACCTATATACATTCCTACCTACACATCGATATTTTATTACAGTAACTTTAAAATTATATTTCTTGACAAAACTATATACACACACACACACACACACATATACATACACACATAGTTTTCTTTTAATTTTTTAATATTTTATTTTTTAGTTGTAGTTGGACATAATACCTTTATTTTATTTATTTACTTTTATGTGGTGCTGAGGACTGAACCCAGGGCCTCGCATGTGCTAGGCGAGCACTCTACTGCTGAGCCACAACCCCAGCCCCCTAGTTTTTAATCTTAAATATATTATTAAAACACTAAATTTTGGGAGCCGGGGTTATGGCTCAGTGGTAGAGCACTTGCTTGAGGCACTGGGTTTGATCCCCAGTACCACATACAAATAAATAAATAAATAAATAAATAAATAAATAAATAAATAAAATAAGGGTATTTTAAAAATGACACTATGTTTAAAAAAAACAACTAAAGTTTTAAGTAGGCTCAGAAATAATGGATCTTCTGTGTCTTTGATTTTTAGTGTTAAAATAAATTTTATTATAATTTGAGATACATTATAAAGTTAGACTTACTCATCACATCCTCCAATTCCCCAAATCAAGGTGAGAGAGCCCCAAGAATAATGATCTTGGTCTAAAATTAGCTATAGAAGATTAAATTAGTTTCTCACTCAGAATAGTTATTGTCATAGCAGAAAAGAAAATTCACAATTAAAAATTATGAAATTACTGATAATGAAAATAGATGCTTGCATAAAAATAACTTACTATGCATTGATTTAATAGCCCTGGATGGCCACAAAATAGTTTATTATAGGGACAAAAATTAGTTTTCATATATTCTTCTTCCCATGTCTTTTCCGTGTTGACATTTAAACATCATTAAAGTAGTACAAGATGAAATTTTTACACATTTAAAAAATTCTATTGCTTTTACTCTCACATATAAAGACAAGACTATCACTGACAGAAGTAAACCAAGTTCTACAAAGCATACAAAAGTAACATAAAACAATGTTGTCTGATCACTTTTATTCACTAAAATATTTTCTACAATTAGAGAAAATTAGAAGCTTCCTCTAAAACCAGTAGAAGTAATATTTTTTTTCCAAAGTAAGAAAATCATGGAAAATTAATTTCATATGATCAGGCTAGGCCAGGAAGGACAAATTGAAAAAGAATTACCAAACTAATATTGTTTAATTTTATTTAAAAACTAATGTCAAAGATAAAGCATAAATATAAAATAAATATAAACTTTAAATAGCATGAAGCTAATAGTCTATTAAGAAGGGTGTTGGCCATGGAATATACTTACATGAGACTCATCGGATCTATTCACATCAGATATGGGAATTTTAAAAAATAATAAATACAAATTTAGGCAATATCTAAGGTTGTAGTAGAGCTTTAATAGCTAAATTAAGTTGTGAAATAATCCCATCAGCAATAATAAAGATCAAACCAATCTAAAGTGAAAATACATATAGAGATGAGGACTTTTTCAAATAGACTTTATCTTTGAAGAATAGTTTTAGGTTTACAGCAAAATTAAAAAGAAGGGACAAATATTTCCCATATTACCGCTTTCTCAACATGAACTTCCCCACTCCAGCAGGGTACCTTTGCTAGGATTAAAGGAACTACAAGGACATATCCTCCCACACAGTCCAGAGTTTACCACAGGGTTTACTCTTCCCATTATACATTCTGTGGATTTGCAGAAATGTCAAATGTCATGTATTTTCTCTCTCCCTTCTCTAACACACAGCAACAATTGATGTTTTTTACTGTCTTCATACTTTCATCTTTCCCAGAATAGTGTATAGGAGGATCTATGCAGTAGAGATACCTTAAACATTTGCATCTGAATGAGAACGGATTTTTGAAACATGTGTAGACATTTTTTCTTAGGTAACACAAAGCTTGAGTATTTTGATTTTATGAAGGCTTACAAGATTTCCAAGTTTCTGAGGAACTGGCAAGGGGATACATGTGCACCTCTATTTTTGAGCCCCCTCTGTCCCTATTCATGTTTCCTGAGACACTCTGTTAACTTGGGAATGGATATATATATATATATATATATATATATATATATATATATATATATATATACATGAAAGAAAAAATGGAAAAGAAATATCTTCTCCAAATTAAATCTTCAGTTTTTATTTCAATTTGACTTCTCTTTATCAAATGACATCATTTTTTATGAGTGCAGTAGTAGATAAATTAATTATACTATATTGCATTCAAAAGAAAATAATATATAAAAAGATAAGTAATTTCAAATTTTTAAAAATAAAGATCAAAGTAATTTTATTTTTATATATAACCCTTAAAAACTATATATAACACTTTAAAAATCCTTTAAAAATTTCCTAATTTTTGATTCACTACATTATATAAATATAATTGAGTTCAATTTGTGATACTACATTTTTATACTTAATCTGTTCTCAATTATTACAGAATCTTAAGACTTGTGTAAAACTAAAAGGATGCATTTTATATAGTGGAATGGCGATGCATTTATATTTTAAACATCCAGAATATGTTTCTCAGTACACTTATTTATTTGTAAATTTTATTTGCATTCTATTTCTGGAAAAAATATAGATAAAAATTTATATTATTAGATGGTTGCTATTGTAATGACATCTAAGTATTTGAAATTTATTTTTGTTCTTGCTTTCCTTTTATTGTAAAGGCCCTTTATTGTAGAGGGCCTTAATGTTAAAAATCAGAAAAACTATACGACGTCACTTTAAAAAATGCCTCATTTTTCCTTCCTATTAATGAAATGGAAATTTTCTGTGATGAATAGGAGAACAATACATATGGTGGTCAAGATGATACTAAGGAAGTTGAAACATATTTTATGACCAACCAACATAGAAAGAGGATTTCTCATTACGTATTCATACGCTTTGTTTCCTGGTTTAGTATTTACTTTACCTTGCTATTTCTATGTGCTAGAGGAACACAAGTGGCTTGTAAAGGAATGTAGGTATGAAATGAAATTACAGCTCCCTATCCCTCTCTTCTCTGTCTCTGTCTCTCTCTCTCTGTCTCTCTCTCTCTCTCTCTCTCTCTCTCTCTCTCTCTCACATATGCACACACTCATGTGCATGCACAAACACCTCATGGGGATCTATAGGATATGTAATACTATTTGCTCTTGTTTATTTTGCTTTACAAATGCTACAAACTGCAGAGAATTAGATGAAAAGTGAATGTCTTTTTCGAAGCAAAACATTTTCCCCCAGGACAGATATGAGGATATTCTAAGTAAATTATTAACCGAAAAGAATTTCAAGAACTTCTTTGCTCCCTTGGGCAGGAAAAAGAGGAATAGATCCTCTCTTTGAGGAAGGTGAGTGACAGCCAACGTCCTATGTGACAGCCCACACATCTCAGAGGAAAAAGTTGTTTTATTTTTATTTTTTCTGAAGTAGACATAAAGGGAGGTCTTGAAGTCAACTGTGATGAATTGTCTTTAAGAATCTCTCAAATTTAGGATTCTATAAATTAAAGAATACCTACTAGACACTTGTAGGGACATGATATTAACACTGAGAGGATTAAATGAGGAAAAAAAACTCTGTAGAGAAACTTATTAAAAATAAAACTGGTTATGGAGTAAAGATGAGAGAGCAGCACAGGTAGGAAGAAGACTCAAGAATATCTGAACAGTGGTCTCCATTCATATAAAAGCCAGTTATATGTAGGACAATATTATAGGTCAGAAGTTCCTCATAGTCATAGATATGCCCTAAGAGTTTAGATCAAAGGAAAAAAAAAACATGTTAAAGTATGATCAAACAATGGAGCAATTCTTTACAAGTATTTGCAGAATGTCTGACAGCAGAGGCATTTTAAAATAATTCATGTCAAATTAGTTTACAGTTTTAGAATGTACAGCTTTCCACAAACAAATAAATCAACAAAATGATTGCATTAGAATAAGCAAACTCCAAAAGTTTGCAAAATAAAGAAAATCACATTTAAAAAACATTATAATAATGCTTTTTCAAAAGAAAATTCTAATGAAAATCATGTGTTTTCAAATGCATAAAAATACATGAGAATTGTTATTCATAATAGAGGAAGTCAATCAATATCTGTGCAGATAATAAATAGGATTACACTTCCAAATAAAGCTTTCAGTTTGAGAAAGGTCTACCTGTATAAAGAAGATGATGAAAATGCAGTGTTTTTGCCTTTAATGACAAAATGTGAGCCTAAAAAATGAACTTGTTGATTTTGTGAACAGATATCAGCAATGGAATCAAAATCATCATTGTAATTTTGGCTTTTCCAAAACAATAAAAATGTATAAAAATTAAAGAAATTAAAGTGAAATTAAGAAATAATTAAAATGAGAGACATATGTCAGAGGTAAGGGCACTTGCCTGGCATACAAAAGGCCCTGTGATCAGTACCAAAGAAAAGTTACTTTGTAATGGAATATTCTTATTGTAAAATACTAGAAAAAAGTAAGTTTGATTTTTTATGTAACTACAAGCTTAATCTATGGAAATAGACTTTCCAAATCATTAATTTTAGCATTTTTATTTTAATCATATTTTCCTTATTCTCTGTTCCTTGTTATTTTGTTATTTTTCAAAGCTATACTTTTAATAGATTTATTTTGCTCAATTGAATGATTTTAATATACCATAAGTGATACCCTATTTGCAAGGCATTTAATTGTTTACTTTAAAAGTTATATTTGTTTTTTAGATTTTCTGAATACTAGAATTTCTTTTAGAAAAGAGTCTGAGAATTTAATTAAGATAGCAAAGTTTAAGACATTTTTCTCTTAATTCATGGAACTAAAAATATTTTTAAATATTGTACTAATTGAAAATGTTCTGAAAGATTTATAGATTTTTGGATGAGCCATGTCCTAGGCAACAAAGAATATCATGTTCTCATTAAGTGTTAATAGATGAAAAAATAATAATCAAAATAAAAATTTCTTTTGATTTTAAAAGGGTTTTCAAATTTTAAATCCTAATTTGACTAAGAACAATCTCATTAGATGATTATATAGAATAACCTGTCTTTGTTATTGACACATTAGACTGCAAATAAACAAATCTGTAAATATTACTCTATAAGGGAAAAGGGCTTTCTTTATATATTGGTCCATTTTAGTCATATATGACAATACAATCCATTTTAATATAATTATACAAGCATGGACTATATCTTATTCTAGTTAGAATCCTATTTTTGTGAATGCACACAATGATGAGATTTACTGTTATCTATTTATATAGGTACATAAGAGAACTACGTCAAATTTATTTTTTTTCAAGATTTTTTAAAATTTTTGTTCATAGTTTTCCTACAATTCCAACTTGTGTCTATGTTCATTGCTTCCACTGATGTCTGGATCTTGATCACATCAATACTAGATCAGCACCACGGAATCTAATGATCCTTCATTATTGTATGTGTGTGTGTGTGTGTGTGTGTTTGTGTGTGTATAAATTTATATATGACAGCAAAATGCATTACAATTCTTATTACACATATAGAGCACAATTTTTAATCTCTCTGGTTATATACAAAGTATATATTCACATCAATTCGTGTCTTCATATATGTACTTTGGATAATAATGATCATCACATTCCACTATCATTTATAACCATGCCCCCTCCCTTTTCCTCCAACCCCTCTGCCCTATCTAGAGTTCATCTATTCCTCCTATGCTCCCTCTCCCTATCCCACTATGAATCAGCCTCCATGTATCAAAGAAAACATTCAGCATTTGTTTTTGGGGAATTGGGTAACTTTATTTAGCATTATCGTCTCTAACTCCATCCATTTGCCCAAAAATGCCATGATTTTATTCTCTTTTATTGTTGAGTAATATTCCATTGTGTATATATGCCACATTTTTATCCATTCATCTATTGAAGGGCATCTAGGTTGGTTCCACAGTTTGACTATTGTGAATTGTGCTGCTATAAACATTGATGTGGCTATTTCTCTGTGGTATGATGTTTTTAAGTCCTTTAGGTAAAGACCAAGGGGAGGGATAACTGGGTCAAATGGTGGTTCCATTCCCAATTTTCCAAGAAATCTCCATACTGCTTTCCATATTGGCTGCACCAATTTGCAGTCCCACCAGCAGTGTATGAGTGTTCCTTTTTCCCCACATCCTCTCCAACACTTATTGTTGTTTGTCTTCATAATAGCTGTCATTTCAATTAGAGTGAGATGGAATCTTAGAATGGTTTTGATTTGCATTTCTCTAATTGCTAGTGTTGATGAACATTGTTTTATATATTTGTTGATTGATTCTATATCCTCTTCTGAGAAATGTCTGTTCAGGTCCTTGGCCCATTTATTGATTGGGTTATTTGGTTTTTTGGTGCTTAGTTTTTTTAGTTCTTTATATACCCTAGAGATCATTGTTCTATCTGATGTGTGAGGGGTAAAGATTTGAGCCCAAGATGTAGGCTCTCTATTCACCTCACAGATTGTTTATTTTGCTGAGAAGAAACTTTTTTAGTTTTAATCCATCCAATTTATTGATTCTTGATTTTAATTCTTGAACCACAGGAGTCTTATTAAGGAAGTTGGGACCTAATCCTACATGATGGAGATTAGGGCTTATTTTTTCTTCCATTAGACACAGGGTCTCTGGTTGTATTCCTAAATCCTTGATCTATTTTGAGTTGAGTTTTGTGCATGGTGAGAGATAGGGGCTTAATTTCATTTTGTTGCATAGGGATTTCCAAGTTTCCCAGCACCATTTGTTGAAGAGGCTATCTTTTCTCCAATGCATGTTTTTGGCACCTTTGTCTAATATAAGATAATTTAATTTTGTGGGTTAGTCTCTGTGTCCTCTAATCTGTACCATCATTGGTCTACCCGTCTGTTTCAGTGCCAATACCATGCTGTTTTTGTTTATAGTTTAAGGTCTGATATAGTGATGCCACCTGCTTCACTCTTCCTGCTAAGGATGCTTTAGCTATTCTGGGTCTCTTATTTTTCCAGATGAATTTCATGATTGCTTTTTCTGTTTCTATGAGGAATATCCTTGAAATTTTGATCAGAATTGCATTAAATCTATATATTGCTTTTGGAAGTATGGTCATTTTGAAAATATTAATTCTGCCTATCCAAAAGCAAGGTAAATCTTTACATCTTCTAAGGTCTTCTTTGACTTCTTTCTTAGGGTTCTGTAATTTTCATTATATAGATCTTTCACCTTCTTCATTGATTCCCAAGTGTTTTATTTATTTTGTTTGAGGCTATTGTAAATGAGGTAGTTTTTCTCATTTCACTTTCTGGGGATTTGTCACTGATGTACAGAAATGCCTTTGAGTTATGGAAGTTGATTTTATATCCTGCTACTTTGCTGAATTCATTTACTAGTTCTAGAAGTTTTCTGGTGGAACTTTTACCATCTTCTAGGTATAGAATCATATCAACAGCAAATAGTGCCAATTTGAGTTCTTCTTTTCCTATGTGTATCCCTTTAATTTCTTTCATCTAATTGCTCTGGACAGTGTTTCAAGAACTATTTTAATTTTTCTCCATTTAGAATGATGGTGGCCTGGACTTAGCATTGATAGTCTTTATGATCTTGAGAAGCTGGTGTGGGCGCTCTGGGGTGGATCTCAGCTCCCGCAATAGTCTGCTGATCTCAAATTTATTTCACTATCTTTTTTTTTTTTTCTCACTCCCCCTCTCTACCTTTATTCCCCTTTGTCAAATCTACTGAACTTCTATTCTTCCCCTCTGGCTATGCTTATTGTGTGTCAGCTTCTACATACCAGCAGAAACATTTGACCTTTGTTTTTTGTTTTTGTGTTTTTTTTTTGAGATTTTTTTTTTCACTCAGCATGATGGTCTCCAGATCTATTTATATACTGGTGAATGTCATAAAGTCATTCTTCTTAATGGCTGAGTAGTACTCCATTGTTTATATATACCACATTGTCTTCATCCATTCATCTGTTGAAGACCCTCCTAGGTTTTCGTCATAACTTTGCTATTCTGAATTGTCGTGCTATAAACATTGATCGGGTTGCATAACTGTGGTATGCTGACTTTAAATCAGGAAAAAAGGGTCTTTGCTGATGTGATTAAATTAAGGATCTTGACATGGAGATTTTCTTGCATTATCTGGGTTATGACATCCTTAATAAAATGGAGGGTAAGGCAGTTTGACACTTAAAAAAGTACTGCCCGCAATGTGAACAGAGTACTCTGAAGCAGAGATTAAGGTGAAGTAGCCAACCAGTCAAAATCAGCAGCCACCACAGACTCAAGAGGTAAGGAATGGTTTTCCCGATAAACCTCACAAGGAGGACAGCTCTGACTATACCTTCATGTTGGCTCAATGAAAATAGCTTCAAACTTCTCTAATCCCAAACCGAGAGACTTTTCATTATTTAAACCACCAAGTCTGTGCATCTATTACTGTAACCACAGGGAAGTGATACAGGAGTGATTGTCACTGTTAAATTTTGCACAATTGAAAATGGACCTATGATACATTAAATTTAAAAAAATGGAATTAGAAGATGTTACTTTGATTTTTCTGATACAGTTCCTCGTGTTTAGCTTTTGATGAATGTGGTGGCTAATTTTGGTTGTCAACTTGAGTGGACTGATACCTAGGAAGTTGGCAAAGCATTCTGTATGTGTCAGTGAGGGTACTTTCAGACGGGATGACATGTAGCCAATGGTTAGCTGGGAAGACCCACTCTAAAAGGGGCAGCACCCTCTGATGACCTCGGGCGTGGGAGGAAGAAAGGGGAAGTGAGTTCTCTTGTCCTCCAGTCCTCTGGTGTGGCCATGTTTTTCTGCAGTTGCCACTATGGACACTTGAATTCAGGTTCATCAGTCTTTGAAGGCACACTTACACTGGCAACTAACCAGGGGGATTTTAGTTCTTTAGTCTTGGACTAGGGCTGCATCCCCGACCTTTCCCTTGTTCTGAGGATTCCAGCTTCTTGTATGGAGTGGCTACCAATTTCTCAGTTTTTCCAAATTGCTGATGGATATTGTGAGGCTATTCAAAACTAATCATGTGAACCAATCTAATAAATTCTCTCTTATATATATTTTCTTGCTTCTGTTTCTCTGGAGAACACTGACTAATGAAGTATTGAGAATAATGGGTTGCTGTGGTTTTAATGTTTTATTGATCCAAAATATATGTTGAAATGTAATGACCACGGAAAAGTTATTAAGAGGTGGGACATTCAATATGTGATTAGCCATCAGGTTTCACCCTCAGCGATGGGATTTCCTTGCGTCCTCTGCCTTCACATAACCCACAAAAGAAGGCCTTTGACAGACACCAACCTCTCATTCTTGAACTTCTAGAATCTGCAACTGCAAACTAACAAATTTTTACTCATTATAAATTTCCCATCCTCAAGTACTTTGTTATAGCAGCAAAAATGGACTAAGAAGTCTTATAAGATTCTGGAACAATCACTAAAAGCTTAAGAGATAAAATTATACATCAGTAAAACAAGACAAACAACAAATTGTTTACCTTGAATTAAGAGCAAAAAAGGATATCCACTTTCCAAAGCAACTTCAGAAGGAAAAAACATATAACACTGAAATGTAAATGTGAGAATATACTTCATCGGTATTTAAATCTGAGGGGTTAAAAATTCTGTATCATGTTTGTTTTATGAAAATATAAATTTAGTTCATAAACATTTATAACATATAACTTGTGCATATTGTTTTATGTCACATATAGCACATCTTATATAATCTATGAAAATCATTTTAGTTTTCCATAGAAAAGGATATTGCATACTTTTTCTACTTGTAGCAATTATAATACTTTCTAATGAGAAAAATTGCTATACATAGAAATAAGAACCTAAAATTTTTGTGTCAAGAATATATTTATGGAGCTGGGGTTGTGGCTTAGTGGTATAGCACTTGCCTAGCATGTATGAGGCACTGGATCGTATCCTCAGCATCACATTGAAATTAATTAATTAATTAAAGTTAACAAAAAGAATATATTTATTTGTATTCATTCAAGTATCCTCCCTTAGAGAAATTTCTTGTTTCTTTTTCTCTTTTCAAGGCTACAAAACAAGCCACTACTAAGACTGATAGAAAAACACTACATAAAGTATGAGATAGCCTGAGATTCTAACTCAGATTTGATACTTTTTTAAATTTTTTTTTTTAGTTTTGCATAATAGTAGAGTATGTTTTGACATATTTGTATAAACATGGAGTGCATCTTATTCTAATTAGCTTCTCAGTCTTGTGGTTCTACATCACATAGAGATTTACTTTGTTGTATCTATATTTGTACATAGAAAAATTATGTCAGATTCCTTCCACTATCTTTCCGGTTCCTGCCCCCACTTCCCTTCATTCCCCTTTGTCTAATACAATGAACTTCTATTCTTCCCTCAAACTCTTGTTGTGTGTTAGCATCCACATATCAGAACACTTGACCTTTGATTTTTGGGATTGGCTTGTTTCTCTTAGTATAATAGTTTCCATATCCATCCATTTACTGGCAAAAATCATAAAGTCATTTGTTTTATGGCCAAGTAATATTCCATTGTGTACATGTACCACATTTTCTTTCAGATTTGATACTTCTTCTTTACATGAAAACTTGGCAACCTTGATCTTTCAGAATTTCTATTGGAGATCTATAAAAATGATAATAATTTAAGTACTTGAAGGATTACAGAAATATCAAATTATTTTCAGAACTAATGGATTCTAAAAGATAAATATCATTGAAATAGACTATTAATATACTTGTATACCTGGACAATCATCTGTCAATTAATTATAAGGTAAGAAAATGACCATATGTCATTTTGAGTGAAATCACACATACCACGTATTTTATTTTTTAAAAATCTCTTTATTTGCATAGCAATAATGATTCTTCTTTGAGGAAATGAAACATGGCAATCTCAAACATTTTTCCTAAAAATATGCTAAATAAAACAGTATTGCAAAACTATTTTTACCATTCTAATATGTTGTATTAAAATGATATGATAAAATATAGATATAAATGCAAATCTTATAACAAATCATTATTTAAATGCACCAAAAATCTCTGTATGTAATAGTGGAATCTTGTTATGTCAAATGCTTTTCTTAATTCAATGAATAATTTGTTTTCAATGTCCTTGGGTCTGACAAGACTCTTACAGCAAACAGCACCGGGTAAAGCTTCTTCTTCCTTCAGCAGAGAATAATCTTTCCCTCTGCAGAGAATAATCTTTCCCTGGGTAATATCCTGGTGTCCTCCCTTATCTATTCCGTGTCATTAATACATTTGTCTAACTCTCAGTGAAGGCTTGAAATCCCCCTTTATTGCTTTTTGTTTCTTGTCACCAACATACTCATACTCAACATTTTACCTATTTGTCTGCATTGTATATTACCAGTGTTCTCCAAATAGAATACAATATTCAGAGACAAACTTAAATTTTTTGGGGGGAGGCTGTTGGTATATCTCAACAATCAACACAAGACCCTGGTTACTTTTGCTTGTTTCAAGTCCAACAGAATTGGCACACAAATAGCTTTGAATAAATAGGTGAACTCATGACTGAATACATAAGTGGAGAGAGAGTAGAAAGATTGAAGTTTAGCATAAAATATTTGGCTAGTAAACATCAAATAATAATTCTGCTATGCTTAGCTCAACTTAGGGTGATAAAAGGTAAGAGTAATGTAAACATTAAAATGTTTTATAGTGTTTATAGTAACTCAGGTGTTTATAATAACTTCTAATTTCTTTCTTACATATGACATAGATACCAGATAATTTTTCTAAAATTAAGAAATAAGCAGATATATAAATTACAATAAAGTATAGAGAAAACAAAAATCTTTTTACTGTCTTATATAAATACATGGATAATTCTTTAAGGAAACAAATGTATATTTTGAAATAATTATTGGATTTCCAACAATATAAATATTAACAACCAAGTCAATGTACATGGATAGGGATTAACTGGGATGAACATTATGGAAATTTTTATTTTGTGTTTGTGTCCTCTTACTTCAGTCTTTCCTTCTATTTCTTTGGAAGACATACACTTTAATCTTGTTTAGCAGTTACCCTAGAAATTTTAGCATGAATCTTTAGCCTATTAATATCTAATATTAATTCCTGTTTTAATTTCATCCTATATATTTCAAAGAACTCATATAGAGATAAATGGAACTATGTTTAAAGACTCCATGAGATGTTCCTTTTATTATTATTATTATATATATTTCAGATTGATTTGGATTTACTCTCATTTTGAGCATTTATTTAAGTTTTTTTTTAAGTGTCAGTAAAATCAAACAAGCTTGATGATAACATATTAAGCTTATGAAATGAACAAACTGGATTATTTTCCTTTTGTTTAATGTCTTTTTGTTTATTCATGGTTAACTTTTTTTTTTTTTTTGGCCTGAACAAATATCTTTATTTATTTTTTAGGATATTTGATGGGTATGTAATTCTACAAGTTAGGTAGATTTTTTTTCAGTATTTTGATACCACTCCTTCTACTGGCTTCTCATTTCCAGTATTAATACAGCCAAATCAACTGACCTTTGAATGAATATTTTTTAATGTTTTCAAGGCACTTATTCCTCTCCCCACTTGCTCTTTCTCTCTCTCACTTTGACGATGATGTTTCAGGTTGCCTTTTTCTTTTGCTCTTAGGTTCTTAGGTGTCTGGAATGTTTAAATTGTCATTTTCCAAAAATGTATAAAACTCTTACACTGAACTATTAAGTGTTTTTTTTGCTACATTATTTCTCTCCCTTTCTTAAATCAATTAAATAAATGTTAAAATTTGTTACTGAGTATTCTGTTTCTCTTAACTATACTTCTTTACTTTTCAACCTTAATTTCAGATTATACTCTGAATAATTCTCAATGACCTATTTCTTAGTTGTCTTTCTAGCTATTTCTAGTTTTAAATGTCTTTATCCATTGGATTCATGACCCTTGGTGTTTTATTTTCCAGTACTAAAATAGAAAACAGAAATTTGGTACTTTCAGAATTCTTTTTTGCATGTTCTTTGAAAAACACAAAGCACGTTGTTTTTTTTTTAATGTAGCCATAGAAATGATAATTGATATATCTTCTCTATTGGATACATTCAAGGTATAATCTTTTAAAAAATATTATCAATTGTGTTTTCTATGTCTCGTAATGTCTTGTTTCCAGAAGACCCTGGTTACCTTTGCTTATTTCAGGTCCTTTACTTTATTTTAAAATATATTTTAATAAATTTAATGAATAATGTGGTATATTTTCTGGCCCAGTAAACAATGTGTGTTATCCCCATAGATTGTTCACATGGTTTTGAAAATAAAATATTGGGGATAATATTTCTCACAATGATACCAAAAACGACTGATATTTCTCCATTAAGGACCTTGAATACTAAATTAAGTTCTTTGATATTTGTACTGTGGACCAAAGCAAATCATTAAAAAATAAAGAAGATCATAAGTGACCTAGATTATTTGAGAAAACAGTGGCATGGAAACCAGTTAGAAGATTAATGCAATTGTCAGGTGCAAACTGCTAATGTGTTGGACTCACACCATGGCATAGGAAGGGGTGAGGGGAGAACAACTTCATCTAAATTAAGTCAGCAAGGTTTGTAACTGCCTGAACATATGTTGGAAGAGAGAAAAAATTTAAAGATAATATTAGATTTTTAGTTAATGTGTAGGTTTTAGACTTAAGAACAGCAGGCTTGATGATAATATATTTGGTTTGTGTTTCTGCAAAATATGTAGTTTCAGATGTTCAGCAAATGGTGGAAAATAATGAACTAAAAAATGCAAAATGCAGTTACATGCAAGACAAGTGCATTTTAGAAACAAATCAGTATGTAAAAAAATAAAAAATAAAAACACATACAAGGCTGTATCCAGTTTGACAGTGTAATTAATAAATAAAAATTAAATTGATATTTTGTTTTAGAATACCTAAATAGGTTGGAATTTTTTTAAATGGAGTAATAATTATAACATCCAAGTTAGTGATTACTTCTGAGTGGGAAATTAGAAAGGTGGGTTTTGGGAAAAGCATAGATTCCATTGAATGGGTAATATTATATATATTGGGAAGGGGAGCTTCCTAAATATTGTTTTATTAAGATGATTAATAATAGTTTTTATAGCACATAAAAGCCACATGTTTTAACATTATATAATTTAGCTCCTAGGAAAATATTTCATCAAATTCAAATTTTTAGATTGAAGCATAATATAAAAATGTAAATTTTACATAAAAGTACAGTATATGAAATTTTATTTAGAGGCAACAGAGAAGAAGATAAGGAAGATGATACAATATCCTAAAAATTCCAAGTTGCCATGGGTGAGAACAAGAATCAATATGTGAAGACATGAAGAATCTGGTTTACAGGAAGTAAATTTTATCTTGATATGAAGTTAATAGAAATACAAGGGTCTGCAAAATAAAGCAGAAACATCAAGGTTTGAAAATGGGACGTTTGATTTTTCAACTAATAGGTATGCTTTTGGGCATATCAACTATATTACATGCTTTGAGTTTGAGGAAAGCGGTAAATAATTGGAAGAACTCCTGAACATAGTGATAAAGAATCCCATATTTATGAGAGTATTAGTCTTAGTAGGGCTGCCATAATAAAGCAACACAAACTAGATGGCTTAAATAATAGGAATTTATTTCTCATGGTTTTGGAGTCTGGCTGGAAGTTCAAGATCAAGATGCCAGAAGGGGTGGGATCCTATGAGGGCCTCTATCTTTGATTTGTAGATGGCTGCTTTCTTACTGTCTCCACCCACCCTTTTCTCTTCTCAGTACACATACATATTGGTGTCTTCCTCTGTGTTCACATAACTATGTTTTGTGTTTGTGCATCTTAATCTCTTCTTACAAGTATACCAGTTCAATTGCATGAGGGCCCACCCCAATAGCTTTATTTAACTTAATTACCTCCTTAAATAACCCACTTCTAAATGTAGTCACAATCTGAGTTACTAGGTATCAGGGTTTCAACATATGAGTTTTGGGGAAACACAACTCATCCCATATTAATGATCTTTTTTTCAGATATGTCAAGACATCCCAGAAAACGTGCAAATATCATGATACTTAAAGAGTATAAATAGTAACCTTTTCACTTCTCTTCTTTTTTCCCAACATGACCTGGTGACTCCTGTCTTGTACCAAGATCTTTGTTCTTCTGATTGAATAGCATTCAGTGTATGTGGTTGGGGGTGAAGTGTGTGTTTAAAGCCAACTTTGACAGGTGCTCTGAGTCTCCAGAAGATTACTTGGTAGTTCAGTACATTGAATCCAAGAAGAAATTGTACATCAATTACATTGTGATTTTAAAGCCTAAAAATACAACACAATTGAGTCAAAATAACTTCCCATTGACATGTAAAGTATTGTGTAATGACAATCCAATTAAACTATCAGTGGAGAGAGTATTTATACCAACTTGGCTCAGATTATATAGAAATGCAATTTAATTTTGTTCAGAGCCTGAATAGGAAAAATAAATGTGATTAGAGATTAATGTGAATTAGCTGGTAATGTTCTTATACAGGAGGTGAGCTAGAAAGACCTGATCAAGAGCTTCAGAATATTTAATAATTATATAAGTATGTATATGAGCCCAGAGGTTAGATCCTGGGGAGGCTCTTTCCCAAATAGCATGGACTTCCTGAATGTCACAGGAAGATTTGGTCCTGGATTCCATCTGGTGTCATGTGTCAGTTGCTGAAATGAGAAATCCGAATGCTTGTAGAGAAGGCTTGGTACCTGAACAGGACTGATGGACAAAGGTGGAAACATGACATGGTATTTTTAGGTACATTGCATGTTAAAATTATATAGCTTTTTTGCATGCAAAGCCACCTTAAAGGACTTTATTATTCAGAGAAGAATGATTTTCTCTCCTCTTTCAGTTGAACTGTCATTTGAGTCTGAGAACTAATGCTGACCACTTGACAATATCTTGGAACATATAGTCTAGTCTTCCTTTCTTTTCCATTATTTGTCACTGTTATTTTTCTCTTCTATATTATTTTTCAATGTGACCTTACTTGATTTATTTAATTCTTCTTCAAGTGCACTTTCTTCATCCTGGTTTTCTCTCATCACATTATTTAGCACATCTATGTCCTATGATGCATAAAAATACGGAAAATTACTAAGTGAGTATATATATATATATATATATATATATATAAAATTCTAGTTTATAAGAAAGACATATTCAAAAAGAGAAAAAACTGCACATTTGTAAGCATTATAAAAGAGTTTTCCAATTAAAACTGCTAAACAGAAAACAGTCTCTGTACATTTTCAAAAAGAATGTTTTTGATATATTGATGTATTGGTTTTCTTAGCTTTGTTCACATATGTTAATTTCCTGAAATCTTGCTGCTGCTCCACATCATATCATGTGATCTATATTTTCTCCTTTCACATGCAGAACTGTTATGCAAGCCAAGTTTTATTATTTTCATTTTGTAAATTAGGGACTGAATTCTGGAAAGCTTAATTAATATGGCCAAGCTGACATGGCCAGACATGGTCTAACTGGAAAAAAGAAAAAACGAGTTTGGTAACCTGCTTCCTACTTCTTTGGTTAGATTTTAAGGATTTAGCTTTACTTACTTATTTGGTATGTATTGAATCTTCATTAAATTAAATAATTGGGGCAAATTCAAATGCATCAATGAAATAGATCCTTTATTTTTGGTACTTTAAAATTGTGAATTTATAGAGGTGAATTGACACTAATCAACCCACAGTATGTCCCCTTAACTCTCCATACCTCAAAAATAAATCTCCCCTTTAGAGCTTATTTGCTCAGGGATAAAGAAAAGAAGACAAGAAAACATAACATTTTAAGCTGAAATTTTTCTGTCACTGTGTGTGTATTTTACACAGTTGACTTTTTCTAGGAAATAAAGCAACACATAGATAGATTTTGTATGTCTAGTGCCTAGGAAGGTGTTGTGTAGATTTCTTACTAAATGCTTATTGGGTTGAATCAACACTAATAGGAAGTCAAAAGAAGATAAGGAGGAGGAGGAGGAGAAAAAGATGAGGAGGGAAAGATTTATGTGTATACATAAGATAATTGTTTCTAAATTCTGTAAATACAATGCAGAAAGCTGTTGTGCTAAATGCAAAATGATGCTAATCACACCATCACCAGTGCTGTTTCTTGTTTTCAACTCAGCCAAGCAGCTTTCAAAGACAAGAACAGCTTCCTGACTCCGAGGAATGAAGTGTGGAGCCAAACCTTCCCAAGCACAATGGTCTAATTACACTGAGCATCTGACAAACACCAGAGACTTCCTTACACTAACCGAGCAAATAGTCAGTAAATTCAAAGAGGGGAAGGAAAGGGTGCAGAGAGTGTGGGAGCAGAAAATGAAAGAAGCCCTGATCTCTACATAAGCCTCAGGGCTTTGTTGTTGTTGCTCTAATATACTGTAGAATTCACATCGTGCCTTCTTCGAGCCTTATATAGACATGGCACCGTTTCAAAAATAGCCTGTGCTTTTTTAGACCTTTAAAGACATCATCAATCATTGTCTTCTATGGTAATGCTTCAATTACCCAGGAGGAAAAAAAAATACAGTAGCCATGGAAGTGACGTCCTGATGTGCTGAAAATCTCAACTAAAAAAGGGCAGTGTTTGCATATTAGCAATGTAAGCAGTGCAAGAACTCTGATGAACCATTAATAAGCCTCTCTCATGCTTTCTAAGTATTCAGGAACTGTGCCGCCTGACAGGCCAGATCTTTATAGGATTAGCTTAATGGTTTGTCACTTTCTGCATTGCTTGCTGCCCTTCTGCCTTTTCTATGCCGAACAATATTATACTGAGCATTGTGTGTGGCCATACTAGTCCACTGTTTCACCATTATAAGCACCTCCATTTTAGGCACCTACAGTTCACCCATGTTAAACGACAGCCAGCAAAAATGAAGCCCTTGAGACATCACCCTCTACACAAATCACATTGCTTTCTTTTTTATTGCCAAGGTGGTTTCAAATTGGCCACTCCCAAGTGATCACCCAGAATAATGATTACCCAGGGGTGCTGCACCCTGGACTCCACACCATTTGTATCTATGGGAACCAAACACATGCAGCATCAGCTTCGAGAGGCACACAGGTGCAGCTTGTTTGAACTCAGCTATGCCAGGCTCCCAGATGGTATCCAAGGAGTCACATGTGCTAGAAAAAAAAAAAGCCATAGGACATACACATTTTTATCACAGTGAGATGCTTGTGTGTCCCTTCTGCACAAAAAGAAAGAAAGAAAGAAAGAAAGAAAGAAAGAAAGAAAGAAAGAAAGAAAGAAAGAAAGAAAGAAAGAAAGAAAGAAAATATATGTTTATTTTTAAAATAGCAATCTTTCTACAGCTCCTTATATGAACAGAATATGTTTAGTGTCCATGGGAAAGGTTAATTGTGGTTTTGAATTGAAAATGAATTGAAATATTGAGAGGACAGAGTTCATCTATTGATATTTTTATTGATATATTTGAGCTTACATACTAAATATATACAGAGCTATTACTTTCAATATGAAAGATTTCACACTGCAATAAGCCTGTAATTAGAGTTTTCAGATTATCATCTGTGACTGCTTTATGATAAGTACACCAATTCCCTTGAAATGTTTGAGGTGCCTACTGCCTGCACCACTGATTTTATGAAGGTCCATAATCTGTGAATACCATTGAATTTAAACTTGCTTTATACACCATGCAAAACCCTAATATATGCCACCACAAAAATCACATTAGATCCTTACTCCTGAAGAGACATACACACATTATTTATAGCACTTTGGGGTTACTTTTCAATTGTTTCAATTTGCCTCAAGGGATTGGTAATGGGATAAAGAGCTTTTCACTACTCAGTCACATATTATGATCCTAGTTGGAGTCTGTAATGACCACTAATGCTTAGTTTGAGAATATTGTTGTCTGCAATCCATTTTCTCTTTGAACCTCATACATTTTAACCTGTATTTTGAAAATTACAAGAATCTATTTTTAGTAATAACCTTTAAACTTTAAGGATTGGCTGGAAAATTGTAAAATGATGAGTTACAATATTTTAGACCTTGATTTTTTAAACTATAAAGAGTTAAACCACATCACACAGGCACATATATCATTAGAATTGTTTGATGAGACAAAGTTAACCACAGCTCAATATCTACCCCAGCACTTGAGCCATGAACAGTCATAATTCTGTACTAAAAGGTAAAATATTCTCTGCTATATACTAAAACTGGTTTTGAATAACATTTAAAGAAGCTCATATAGGGTCACTTGATGACTACTACAAAGAGCTTAAGATCTAAAAGTCAAGCGGCATCTAAATAGAAATAGAGATTGATAGCTATAGCTTTGTAGCTGTATATATATTTTTTCTGTCTAGTCTCATTCTCTTATGAATTTGGGATTCATAAGCAAGGATCTGATAGTAGAAAATTCCAAGGGTCTATGAACACCATTAAATATTATACAAATAATCACATTTTTTTAAAGATTTTCTAATGTATTACAAAATGCATCTAAATTATTTCCACAAAGTTCACAAGCTTTCCTCTGCATCATTAGAAAGGGTGCCTTATGGCTAGATTCAATCTGAACCGAAAAGGGAACAATTTCTGACCAGTAGCCTATCTCTAGGAAAAGGCAACATTTTTAATACTAATGTGAAGCTAGACTAAGCATTTGCCAAAATACAACTGGCTGGTTGAAAAGTGATACAATATGGCTTCCATGGCGTTGCATCTGTTCATTCCACATTCCACCTCAATCAGCACTGGCTATTAATGGAGGAAAGATTCAGATGGAAGATTAAAGTGGGGGAAAAGAAGATGAATGTTAAAAAAAAAAAGATTGCAGAGACAGGCAGACATGGAAGATGCTCTAACACATAAAAAAACACACCATAGAATATGCAATTGATCTAATCTGATCTAGAAACTCAAAAAAAAAAATTATAAATCCCAAGTGATAAAGAACTGTGACTCACTGCTGCTACTTGTCTCATGCACCTCTGGGATGAGAAATGGACCTTCATCCAAACAAAGTGTTCTTCTCTTCATTACAGCAGGGGCTTACAACTCATTAGAGACGTTCAGCTGCTGAGTCCCTAAGCATTCATTTTTAGATACAGGTTGGCAGGAGTGTGGTTAAGTAGAAGTGATCAAGGCAGGGAGATAAGAAAAAAAAAGCAATCAGAGATCTGAAAGTCCTTATAAAAATGCGTGAGCAGATTTACCAGCAGCCATTCATGACTCAGGGATATTGAATACAGATACTTTGTAGACTTTGAGACTATAGTGAGTTTTTCACCCTAAAATGTGTTTATACTTTGCCTTGAATTACAGTCATTTTGAAATAGGTAACATTTTGAAAGAAATGATGGAAGCGATAGACATTAAGTTAAAATGAACATACAAGTACACACATGCACACGCGCGCACGCGCACATACACACACACACACTTTGTTTCCACTTAATTGCACTATTCCTCTTTTCCCCCACCCCTTTCCAACTACTATATAGGTTTTCTATGATTCCTGATTTGAGAAAATGGTAAACATTTCTCCACCAAATTCTCCAGTGTTAAAATAAACAGATTTATGTAAGCGTATCTATTTTGTCTGCTGTTTAGTGGGCAGGGTAATTTAATGGCTTATTGGTTTCAATGGAACAAAAATGTACTTGACTAATCATTTACTCAAACTAATTTTCTGGATAATAGTCATGAGTCAATTTTTAAATTGTAAATATTTTTAAAAATCCATTTAAAGCAAAATTAATGTCTTTATAAGTAAAGAGAGAGAAAAGGGGGATCTTTCCCTTGGTGCCAGGCATCTAGGAACACCTAATAAACTTTTAAAGGTGAGATGCATAGTACTGAACTGACAGAACCCACAAAGGTCAAGAAAGCCAGGATAATGGTTTTTCCAGGGTCATTTCCTATGCCAAATGTTCATCACCTGTTAGATTTTATTTTGTTTCTTTGGATTTATTGCTTAGTTTTTGGTAGATTGCTTTCTGAATCATCTTTTGATAATGAGAGAATTAGATTTGTTTCCTAGTTTAAATATTATCCATCTGTTTTGTGAAACAAATTGTATTAATTCACATTTCTCCCATTTGAAAATTAGATTTACTTTTTATTCTGCCATTAACAAATTAGTTATCTGAGAAAACTAAAAATCTACTGTCAGTTGAAGTATCTGTTTTGAAGACAGAATGTGATCACTGGCATATTTGGTCATATACTTTTACCTCTTTGTTTTCATGAACATTTATGAAAGTAAAGAATACAAGTAGATAACTTGTATATTATACTATTTAAAGAGAACATTTTTGCATTATTTATTAGATCCAGTAGGAACACACACATTTAACAAATTGGGGTGTCTGAAATATTTTGTCTATATGTATGATAAATAATTTGAAAATATTATTGAGTAAACACCCGCAATGTCAGGCTTGTGAAATAAGCAAACTTTACTATATTTTACTTTTAAAACTGGTTTTATTATGTTTGTTAGATGTTCAGTCTTAAGGCATAGTTCACTAACCTGAGATACATAGACATAAATTATCCAGTGAGTGAAGATTATGGTAGGCACTCTGGTTTGTCATACCGAATTCTGGAGATGGTTATTTTTACTCATTTTTTTTTTTTTGCTTCCTGACTCTCCATAAGACAAACTTTATACTTATTTAAGTGCAGGTTTCCATCTCACACTCTACCAACAAGACCATCTAAGAAATTATCTTCAAGCAAAGCTGATTTGTCCAGTATTTTAACAAACATAAATATTTATTGTTCAAATTACCAATAAACTGCAGAAGAAGTTGGCAACTGCCACATACCAAAGGAAGTACATCTTTTTCTGATAATTTTAATATTAAAAAATTTGTTCATCCATTTTTTTTCTAGAAGCAATCTATACACAGCCTATGTGGCACTATTCTTAAGCAGTATTCTTAAGAGTAACCAACCTATCACAACTATAGCAGTGTTTGATTATATAGTTTATTCTTATTTACTGCATAAAGTATCATATTTACTATGCTAAATACTAACCTTAAGTATTACCAACACTTCAGTGGGAATATCACTATCAGAAGCACAATTTGTTGGATTTTGCAAAAATAAAACTATTATATTCTAATAAGTTCTGAGTTCATGGGGTCTTCATAACATAAAATAATTTCATGAAAATCTATAATCCAGGATCATCTTTTCTTGTGAATACACAAAACAGTAAGAAAACAATCATATAAGTCTACAATTGTATATTCACTGTTTTAAATCATGAGATATATTCTGAATTAAAGACACATTCTTATTTAGTTCCTTGTCCACTATTGTCTATGGTATTCCAATATGTAAGAAATACATTTATATTTAAGAATGTATTTCTTACATTTATATGTAAGAAATGCATTTATATTTTTCTTCTTAATATGAAGTTATGTATGTTCAGTTATCTTGAAGGAAAAATTATCAAGGATTCCACTACAAGAGAGCAATTCTATACATTTAATTTGAAGCTTATGTCCATAAGCTTTAATCAGCTGAAAAATTTCCTAACTCAAAGGTTCCTCTCTATATATTATAAAATTAATTTAACCTACTTTTATATGGACAGGAGGTAGGCTAACACCCACAGTTCTGATAAAAATTTACCTATTGGAACATCAGGTGAGCATACACATGTATTTATTATTTATTATTTTTAGTAGTAAAGACATCCACTGAACATAAAATAAATCAACACTGGTAACAAAGCTGATTTCTTTCTGATTTACAACTAGGAAAAAAACACAGGAAAGAATCCAATTAAATAATCAATGTATATAAGCTGTGAAAGAAATGAGCCGTGTTTACCATTTTAAATCATTCAAAGCAAAATTAGCTGAGGTAAAAAGCACTTTTCAAATATTTTAACTTCTTATTTTTTCCTAAACTTGTCACAAGTGCAAAATTTTAGTGTTTATATAGGTTCTCCTCAGGATATTAAGCAATATCTTCAGAAGTACAGTTCATAGGAAAATAGATTTTTATACCTTCACGGTGAAATAGAGACAAAGATGCTTACAGGGAATGTTGGCTATAACATGGTGCTTAAAAACAATGAAGAACATTTATTAAGCTAATATTCAGAAATTTTCTACACAGCATGTATTATGAAAGTTTGAAGTTCATCAACTAGGAAAACTTAAAATATGTTAACAACTTACAATATTATTTTAGCCATAGTCTTAATAAATGTTGAAGATAATTCAGAAATTATTTCTCTAAGACATTGTTAGAATTCTTTTAGGAGACCTCAAACCAGGGAGTGATTTTTTAGTTCTGGAATTTTGAATTTTGGGAGAAATGAAAGAAGGTTGTATAAAATCTAGAACTCCATGAGAATTTATTTACATCTGCCTTCACCTTAGGAAGGTAAGAGAGTTTTCCAGGCAATTGTGGAATATCAGGTAGTTCCAATTACTAATAATTTGGAATGTGCTTTTAATGAAATGCATATTCTTGCATATAATTTAGAAATGGATTCAGTTAATTTGAACATTATATGTATGCATTTGTGTCATAATATTCAAATTAATGTTTCACATTTTATAACTTGTACTATTAAAAAGAAAGAATTCTAGTAAAAATAATATTTATCTGCACATTGTTTGTTTGTTTGTTTGTTTATGGTACTGGGGATTGAATTCAGGGACACTCAAACACTGAGCCACATCCCCACCCCTGTTTTGTACTTTATTTGAGACAGGGTCTCATGGAGTTGCTAAGCACCTAGTCATTACAGAGGCTGGCTTCAAACTCTCTATCCTCCTCTCTCAGCTTCCAGAGCTGCTGGTTTTATAGGCAAGTGCCACTGCACCTGGCTTATTTTTTAAATTGAAGATTAAACCAATCATTTTAGATTATGGTTACATTTACATTAACATCTGCCCACATTGATCTTGACAGTAATATGACCCTACACTGCATGAAGGTGTTCTTGAAAATGCCAGAAATTTTATTTATCACAAATTATGTACATGGCCTCTTCCTCCAGCCAATTCATTCAATTTCATATATAACATGTACACACTCTGCAGAAAGCTGTGCTTCACACTTCTTAAAATAGAGTAACTTTTACCCAGTGAGTTTACTATTTTACACAAGAGGAAAGTTATCTACCTCTTCCCTCTAAATGTAATACAATGTAAATGTAAAAAGAAAATGAAATGCATCATTGTGTGCAAAACAAATAGCACAATAATTTGTTGAGAAGGAAAAATATATGTAAAGAATAGTATTTGATGTGATCCTTGATTGACATTTTATATACAATGAAACATACAAATATTAAGTATACATTTGAATATTTCCTGTCCATCTCTTCGTGCGATCACCAAGACTATCAGAATATGAAATATCTGCATCCTCATTCCTTTGCAGTCGATGCCATTACTCTCAGTGACAAACATTACATTGTGTTATTTTGAGTTTTACTTATCCTTGAACTTGGCATAAATGTAATTTTATCATACACTAGGTGTGCTGTTACATCTTGGTTTATCTCACTTCAGACCTTATGTCTGAAATTCTTCCATGTAATAGAATGGATCAGCAACTCCTTCTTCTAATTGCTGAATACTGTTTTTAAATATTCTTCAATTGGAGGACATTTGGGTCCTTTCTATTTTGGGACTATCATAAAAAAAATATTTCATTAATATTCTTCTACAAGTAGGTTTGTGTATATGAGTAATCATTTATTTATCTCGAGTGTATATATATTCTTAGAAGAAGTATTGTAGACTCACAAACTAGATATATGTAAATAATTTTCTAGTGGGTTAATCATTTCACACTCTTTCCCACAAGATATATGAATTCTGGTGGCTCATTTGGCATTGCTTGTGTTTAATTTTCACCTGTATAATATTCCCCTGTGATTTAAATTTGTATTTTTCTGATGACCAATACTGTTAAGTGTGTTTATATATCTGTAAGATATATTATTGAATCCTCTGTCAGAAAATAATTGCATAAATACAAGCAAATATAGAGCATGGATAAATAGATGAATGGATAGATAGATGACAGATAATACAAGAAAAGAGATAAATGAGGACAATAACGTTAGGGACACAAAAATCAAAAACTGTGAAATCCCCAAACACACACAAACACATACCCCGTGATTAAAAAAAAAAAAAAAAAAAACTATTAAACTGATAGTACTGCTTTCCACATGTTGAAAGATTAAGAAATACCTTTAAATTATAATAAAGTAAGCATTTTTTCTTAAAAAGCCATATATTTACTTGAGGAGGAGGATGACAGACAGATTTGTGGTTATTAGGAGTTGGTGGGAGAAGAGTTATCTGAAATTTGATGGAAAGTTGTAACACAGATGTTTGGCTAACTGCGAATAAGGAACTTACACTGATGGATGTTGAAGATGTGTGTGTGTGTGTGTGTGTGTGTGTTGCGTGTGTCTGTGTGTCTGTGTGTATTCTGTGCATTCATATTAGGCTCAGTACAGCTAGACCTACTTTTTCTTTCATTTAGATAGAGTTTGTTACAGAAGAAATTGCACACAGACAAAGGCAAGATTTTTGTAATGCTCAAATTGCTCTGCAATATACCAAATGTTTTGGAACAAATCCATGTTTTCAGAACAAGCATTAGAACAGAACTGAGTGTATATTCCATTGAATATAATTTCCAAGACTGACAAGAAATCAACAAGAAAAAAAACAAACTTGGGCTAATTGAGTTAACTGATATAAAATCTTTGGATACCTAAGTAAGGATTGGTAAATATTTTTTACATTGGTAAATGGCAAGACAATAAATATATACATGGGTGCAGATCTTTGCTGCAGTAGTGCTTCTAAAGTATTCATAGATAAGGTGATCATGAGTAAGTGCAAATGTGTTTAATAAAATATTACAAAAGTAGAGGGTAAGCAAAAGTTTTTAAATATTTGGATTTTTTAAAATTTTTATCTGTGGAGAGCTACAATTTGGGGAGGTATTAATAGAAAAATGTGTATGTGTGTGTGTGTGTGTGTGTGTGTGTGTGTGTGTGTATGTTACGTATAGTGGATATTAAGCAAGTTAAAAAGGGATGGATGAGGGCTGGAAAAAGTCATTTTATATCTTTTTCATAAACTTTCCTAACCTGCTAATATGCCTCTGTGTAATACTAACAGTTTGCATTGTAGCTTTCAGTTTTCTCTGTGTATAGAAGTTTACTTTTGTTAGAATTAATAACTGATAATGATCGGGATAATACTAGGAAAAATGGTGATAGCAAAAGACAAATTTTTATGAAAGGTAATCAAAATTGTTTTTAAGGAAAAGCAAGAGAAGTTTTAATCTAAAATTAGTCTTGATTTGTCCAGAACATAAATGTGTATACTTAAACAAAAAACTTGAATGTGTTTAGCAAGTAGAGTGCTTGGGGAAATGTAATTTGGCTTTTCTTGATTTATGATACACGAGTCTGAAACAAGATTATGAAATATGTTAAAAAATTTTAGAAAAAAAATGTTCTTGTTATGAACTAATTTGCAAGATAATTATGTTAAAAATTAGAGAAAGTCATGAATCATTTATTGCAAGGAACTATGTGCATCCAAATTTAGAATTTGTCTTTCTCTTGTTAAAGAGTAAATTGAACTTAGAAAGCTTGCTAAGACTGGTAAAAAGTATTCTTTGTATTCTGTGTAACATGTTTCTATCACAGACTCCAAATCTTACCAAAATCATTTTCTTTATTAGGTTCTTGATTATTACAAACTATAACAAAAAACTCTTTAATAAAAGTCTTACACTCATATTAACATTTTGCTTATTTTTAAATATGTTATTGGCACTGAGATTGAATATATAACCAAGATATTATTTCCCAGGTGTCCTTGAGCATATTTTAATCTAGCAGTCAATCTCCTGACAATTCTTTTGATTTTGCCTTCTCAAGATTAGTAACAAAACATAAATAAATAAAAAAATTCATATTTTTTACCTCAAAAAGCATATTTGATATTTCCCAGAAGACTTCAAGAAAAAAATAATATTTAAAATATTTTACTTTACAAAACAGAGATCATAGAAATATATTTACTTGATAGTCTCCATGTTTTGTCATTACCTCAACACTATTAAGATCTATATAGGAAGAACTGCTAACTTAGAATTTTCAGCCTACTCAAGGTAATATTGTTAATATAAATATTTCAGAGATTGTAGGTTTTATGGGAAAGATCTATACATTTGTTGATATCCATAACATACTTACATTTAGGCTAAACTTTTACCAAACACTTATAAGATAGATATATATTATCCTCCAACAGGGAAATGTACTCTCTTCCATCCTGATATATCATTTACTGCTATAATAAGTTAACCAAAGTCTTTTGGTCTCATTTCCAGACAGGTTGCTACCTACATCTGATGCTAGCAGGAAGGCCCTGCTGTAATGCAGATTGGAAGGTCAGGTGATCTCAGATAGAATGCAGATTGAGACAAAAGTATCTAATTTTATTAAAAATATATAAAACAACCTCACAAAATTTACTAGGGAAAATTAAGTCGACCTACATAACTTTGTAAATGACTGATTACTGTATTATTAACGATGAAAGAAACTATAAATTAGAACTGGTGATGAAGTTGTTTCCCATAAGTGTATGAGTTACCAATTTTGGAAGCATTGTATATGTTTACTGGAATTGAATCAATAAATAAATGCATGGTGGATGGTTGGAAGTAGGTTTCTCACTGTTGAAGTAGAAGGTTAAAGATTATTAAGGCAGAAGGCTAAAATGTTCCAGGTGGTGATGGATTAAAGTTGGAGAAATCAATAGGAGTGAAGTTTACCTCCATATAAATCAAGATTGCTAGTATAGAAATATTTAATTTATGAATATGTACATGAGAGAGTATACACACAAATATTTTCTTGTTCTGTCAATTAATAGGGCAAAGCAGCAGCAATATTCAGTAGCTATGAACATAGCAATTGACCAAGTCTCCATTACTAATAACATTCTGCAATTCAAGGAATCAAGGGTCCTTGGATAAATGACTGATTTTAGAACTGGATCAGGAAATATATAATGGGCTATGGATAAATCCATGGTGTCTAAAATTAAGAGAAGTTGTAAATAATATGCACAAATGCACAATGAAGAGGCTATGTCAAAGGAACAAGGAACCTATTCTAAAGGTCCTAGTGGCCAAAGTTGTAACAAAAAGTAATCTAATGTTGAATTATACCTCAAAAAATAAAACAAATGTAGATAATTCTATATAGATTAAAATATAATTGAATAAATAAGTACATGGAGGAGAACACACAAATTTATCATGCAAAAAAAAGTCCCAAATAATCCATGAAGATGTTCTGCCCTCAAGAAGGCTGCCCCAAAATTTCCTATTATGGACTTCCATTCAATGGAACAGTTTCCATTCAATGAACAATGTATAGTTTTGCAGTGAAAATCATGAGACACTACCTCAACCAGATTATCAAGGTCAACATGAAAAGTATTACGTAATATTAAGAGTATATACTCTTGATTTTTTTATATGTTGAGAATTGCACTATTTCTCTGAGATCATTTGTATATAAACTAATGACTCTCATGTATCTATGAGAAAAGTCATTTCTGGGGGATATTTTATAACAACTGGATCAAATCTCTCAATTGGTAATCAGAAATAGAAAAGGTCAGACAAATCCATAGCCACAAGAATTCTAATTAGACTAAATGTTATAAGGATACTGGATATAATTCTGCAAAAGAACATTGGGCAACAACTTAGGACATCTGAGTAAAGTATGTGCATTATTTAGCTAATAATAATATATCAATATTGGTTCATTACTAATGTAAAATCAAATGTTAATAATAAGGAAAACTGAGTGTAGAATATATGAGAATTCTGAATTATCTTCTCAAATTTGCTGTAAGTCTCAAATTTTCCTAAAATGAAAGTTTAGAATTTGATAAGACATGAAAAGAAAAATTCAATACCTCTTTTGTGCTAGTTAATAGAACAAATAGACATAAATTATCTAGATTAAAGAGGTACTGTACACATGACCAAAATATCTAATCAATATTTATAAGAGAGTCCAAGAAGAACAGAATAAGTGTTCTCTTAAAAATCTCTGAAATATATACCAAGATATATCATACCCTGGTCCTAAAAATCATGCTTAATAAGTTTACAGGATTTGAAATCATTTAAGTGTGTTTTCTGATTAGAATGGAACCAAACTAGAAAAATATTGTAGGAAAAATCAAAAGCTTTGCCAATATTTTAAAACTAACGATAATACTCAATAATCCCATGGATTGAACAAGTCTCAAGGACAACCTAAATATATATTGAGCTGAACAAAAATCAAAACATAGCATATCAATTTTTGCTTAATCCAGCTAAAGCAAGAGAAGGAAATTAAAGGCACTAAGTACTTAAATTACAAAGAAAGAAAAACAATGTGAATAATACTAACTTAGGATAAAAACTGCAAAATAAGTCCAAAGCAGACAGAAGACTATAATAAAGATAGGAGTAGAAATCAATAAATCTGAAAACTGAAAAAGAATAAGTAAAATAAGTGAAAAATCTGTTTTTTGAAAACATAAATAAAATTGACACAACTTTAGCAAAACCGACAAAGAAAATGATGCAAATTACTAATAGAAATCATGAAAAATCTAATATCACGTCTAAATTTTCAGACATGAAAAGGATAACAAAAAGATATTATGATCACATTTATAGAGGTAAATTTGACAACTTATATGAAATGGACCAATTCCTCAAAAAACCAGCTGACCCAACTCAGTGAGCTGTTTTTGCATTTTAGGGGGAAAAAAATCTAGTTGTGTGGACATAAAGATATGATAAAAATTGAATTTGTAACTTTAAAATTCCCCCAAAGAAATCATCATGCCCAGATAATTTCTTTAGAGAATTATATCGAACAATTAGAGTAGAATTCATATGAATTCTACACAATCTGTTCCATAAAATACAAGAGGAATAATTTCCCAGTTCATTTGATGAATCTCTTATTATCCTGAACTCCAAACTATACAAAGAGGGTAGAAAAGACAAAACAATGTTCCCCCTGAATATCTACACAAATTTATTAACCTTGTATTAATGAAAAAAATCTCAGAAAAAATGAAGATACATAGTTATATACCATGACCAAGTGAGGATTCTTCCAGAAATTAATAACTGCCTTGGTAATAGAAAAATAATCAAAATAATCTACCATCTTAACAAAAAAAGGAAATACCAATTGATACAGAAAATTAATGTGACAAAATTTGCCCCTTATTCATTAAAAGAACTCAAGAAAATTGAGAATAGAGAGGAATATAGTTAACTTATTAAAAACAACTACGAAACTCCTATACCTAGTAATGTGCTTAATTATAAATGACTGAATACTTTCCCCTAATATTGGAAGGCAAAAATGTATTACTCTTTTCACACACCAATTAAACACAGTTTTCAACATTCCATCCAGTTCCATTTTGCAATCAAGTAAGTATAGGAAATGAAAGGACTCCAGATCTAAAAGAAAGAAATGAAATTATCACTATTTTAAGATGACATGATTATATGCACAGAAAATTCTAAAGATTCTAAATAACAAAACAAAATTTAAAATTGCTAGAAGGAACAACTGAGCTAGGCAATCACAGCTTACAATATTAGTCTACAAGTAACAATTTTTATTTCAATGAACATGTGGACATAAGAATCAAAAATGCAGTATCCTTCACGGCCACTCAAAAGAATTGAAATATGTAGTCATAATTTTCTGTAAATTCACAAAAATGACACAAGAGATGAAAAGAGAAGACACAGACTCATAGGAAATATCTTTAAATCATATATCTTCCAAAGGATAACTATCAAAAATATTCAAAAACAGCTGTGGCTGTGGTTCAGTGGTATAGCACACTTGCGAGGCACTGGGTTTGACTCTCAGCACCACATAAAAATAAATAAATGTCTACCAACAACTAAAAATATATTTAAAAAATATTCAAAGAACTAAAAAACTTAACAGTAAGAAATAAAAAAAATTCAGTAAGAAATTGGGCAAAATAAATGAACAGACGTTTTATTTAGTAGGACATGAAGTTGTCAAAAAGTACATAAAAAGATACTCATCATCATTATTCATTAGGCAGATTCAAATTTAAAACATAATTATGTTGTACCTGCTTGAGTTTCTCTAGTTATACACATTGACAATATGAAATAATGATGCAGAGAAACTACCACTCATACACTGTCCGTGGAAATATAAAGCAATCCATCATTCTGGAAAACAGTTTGACAATGTCTTAATAAAATCACATATGCAAATACATATGAGCCAGTAATTGCTTGCACTTTTGAACATTTACCCCAGAGCAATGAAAATCTGTATACATAAAACATGTACACAAATATGTTCATACTAGATTTGTTTGTAATGCCCTAGACTGTAAAAAATCCAAGCTCCTTCAGTTGATAAATGATTAAATAAACTGTAGTACTTTCATGCTATAAAACATTACTCAGCAATACAAAGAAACAATACACATGACGACTTAGACAAAACTCTAGAAAATTAATCTAGTCAAAAATCAATCTTTAAATGCTTGCATATCTTATCTTTCATTTCATGTAGCATTCCTGAAAAGACAAAATTGCAGAAATGGATGACAAATTAGTGACCAGATGTTGAGCAGGGAACATTAGTGGGAGGGGCTTGATTGTTGTCATAAAAGATCAGTGTGCAGAGCTGGGCAGGCACAGTGGCACACGTCTATAAGCCCAGTGGCAGGATTGTGTGTGAGTTCAAAGCCAGCTCCAGCAGCTTAGGGAGGGCTAAGCAATTTAGTGAGACCTCCAATAAATAAATAAATAAATAAATAAATAAATAAATAAATAAATAAATAAATAAAAGTCAGGGGAGCAGGAGTGTGTCTCAGTTGTTAAGTACCCTTAGGTTCAATCCTGATAACAAATAAATAAATAATAAATGAAGTCAATGTGTGGGATAATTTGGAAGATGGGAAAGTTATGCATCTTGAGTTTATCAGTGTCCATATCCTGGTATTGATATTTTACTATAATGTTTCAGGATGCTATCATGGAGAAGGTGAAAGCAGAAAATGATGCACAGGATTTTTCTACATTATTTCTTCCAGTTGTTTGGAAAATCTATATTTATCTCAAATAAAAAAAAATAAAAGTAAAATAAGAATGCACAAGAAGCAATGGTAAAAGGACCTAAAGTAAATATTGAATATGAGATAATTAAATCACTTCAGAATCATTGTTATATTCAAAAGCAATAAAACATATTTTAACAAAGTACTAATAATCTAAGCAAAAAAATGGGGAAAAATTAAAGACGGAGGAAAGATAACAGTGACAAAAATGTTATTTTTATGTCACTATTCAATGACTTATATCAAAGTAGCTGAAATATCATTATGAAAACAATTAAGAGATAAAATTAATCTTTTTTCTTAACAATAGAAAGTTCTTTAAAACTTTTATTGTTGGAAAACAATAATATGAATTTATCATTCTCTTCAGCTATGCTTCAGATTGTTTTTTATTTACTATCAATTTGAGTAAAATAAATTATAATTGTTAAATAACGTTAGACTATTATTGTCATTACCATAAAATTCATGTATGTACTTAGAAAAAATTTTAGCACTAATTTAATAAAATGCTTAGCCAGATTATTTGTAGATGCTTTAAAATGGAGTTATCATTGTTTATTTGTTTATTTACTTATGCTTATTTTTACCTTCTTAATTTATATTAGCACACTTTGAAAGTTAAACACTGGGAATGTTCATTAAAATTATGCTTAAAATTAATTAAAATATGCATTTCTATTATGTAATACTTATAAGGTGAATTGAAGTAGATTAATGATGTTAGTTGGAAATTTTACGTCTTTCTCCTACCAAATAGGTTCCATAAAATCAATAACTTATCTTCTCTAGATCATGAAAAATATACCATACAATAGAATTTTAGCTTGACATAATTTTGCAATAACTTTGATTACCTGCCAAAATATTAATCATGATGCAAATAAATAAATGCAAAGTTATAATCATATCATGAAGTAGAACCATAACTTATGATTATCTTGCAGTGAATGTTTTTAAATTGTCCTCTGGTTTTCATCAAGTTCCACTGAGATATACCCCTATGGAGGGTAAAATATTACATATTAACATTCTTTTAAACAAGAAAAAATGAGCATTTTCTGAGATAAATATTGCTTAATGAGTTATATCACATTGTTAACACAAAAATATTTTACATATTACAAATTCATATTATTCAGAAAATAATGTGAACATTCATATCTGTAGACATTGAAATCATTTTTCTCTACATTAAAAGTTAAATTTTCTAAAAAGTCTTTTTTAACACTTCTCAGAAGAAGATATACAATTGATCAACAAATAAATGAGAAAAATGTTCAATTTCTCTAGTAATTAGAGAAATGAAAATCAAAACTACTCTCAGATTTCATCTCACTCCAGTCAGAATGGCAATTATCAAGAATACCAGCAATAATAAGTGTTGCTGAGGATTTGAGGGAAAAGGCACATTCATACATTGATGGTGGCACTGCAAATTGGTGCAACCACTCTGGAAAGCAGTATGGAGATTCTCAGGAAAGGTGGTGGAATAAGATGGACATCATTACACTAGGTTCATGTAAGACTGCACATATATGCAATTCTACATGGTGTACAACCAGAGAAGTGAAAAGTTGTGCTCCATATATGTACAATGAATCCAAATGCATTCTGCTGTCATATATAACTGATTAGAGCAAATTTTTAAAAATCAAAAATTTAAAAATAAATACATAAAAAATAGGTCCAATAATATTAGTTATTCTGAATCTGAAAATATTAATTGTGAAGTGCATATGCATGACATGGAAGTGAGAGTATGTCATGAAATGTTAAAAATCTGTTGGAATAAAATAGTCACATCAACCTATTTTCTTTGATAGCTATAAGAGCTAATAGGCTTTGGGGGCATCCCTCAAGATGGACTTTGAAACCACAATGAGCATTGTCTAATGAACATGGAGCCTCTGCACCTACTCTTGTATGATTAATTCTGTGAACTCTAATTATGTGTAACAGAAAATAAACACTAAAAGCAAAAAAAAGCCTTTAAAAAATATATATATAGAAATTTGATTTGGTGGTTTCTAATGGAGTTTTAACTACTTTGATATACTTATAAATATTCAAAGTTTATAATGTAAACCATGTTAGAAATTTTTTTCTTTTTTAATTGTGTATATCTTTTATAAAATAAAATTAATGAGAAACATAGAATATTAGAACATAGTTATTTTAGTTAAATTTTTCATTATTTATCTAGTCCCTGATAAATATTTATTTTTAAGCCCACGTATTTTGCTATTACTTTTAATATGTAAATGTTCACCTAAACATTTGATATTGATATTTAAGATACAATGTTATCTTAACATTTAGTAGAGTTTAAATGTGGTTTAGTAACAACACAGTTATTGCTTATACTATTTAATATTCTTTACAATTCATTTATATGTAGTCAAATGGAAGTCTTTGTATCAACTTACTTGAAGGATTTGTGTAAAAATCTATTTCTAAATAAACTTCTCATATAATATGAGAATCATAATTATTTGCTTGTGTTTCTCTAGAAGATATCTATAGAGCACTTCGGAGGAGGCTGTAAAAGCAATGAGTTGAAAAACCAATTCATTTTCAGCTATATTTTCTTGATTATTTAACTTTTGCTATTTTATTTGACTCGCTTCTAACATGGGGATAATAAACTTTCCTTACAGTAGCATATGATTTAGAATCCAAAAAAGATTCTTATAAAAACACTTAAAAATTATCTGAATATTAGTTAAAAGCTTACTTATGATGATAAGTCTCTGCTATTGGCACCTGTGATACTAAATAAATTAAAAATAAATATGATTCTACCTGTTTTTTCACTTCATTGTTTATATTATTTCTCCATTTAGGGGTATTTTCTTTTTTAGTACATGATCAGATATGCTAGCAGGTCAATTTTTTAAACAGGTAAATTCAGTACTACCGAACTGGAAATGCAATTTTGTAATGAATATGATTTTTGTTTAGTAATTTTACCCTTTATTTCTTAATCTACCCAAAGTTTTAACAAACTTTATAAAATTTGCAGGTGTAGCAACGAAAGTGCCATTTTATCACATTTGGAACTAGATTGTTGTAACAAGAGGAAATGAACAATGAAGTAGAAATCAATATCAATCACCAAATCTTTCAGAATTTACATGAAATTATACTCATCTAAAGTCATTAGTTTTCTGATCAGTTCTTATTTATTTATTTATTTATTTATTTTTGTTTAATTTCACTTGAGAGAAAAGTAGAATTGAAAAATTAGCCAATGTTCAGTTCTACAATTGAGTTCAAAGAAGTAAGAATAGTGAATTATTCATAATGTAAAGAGGAGTTTCTGCAAGGAAAAAAATTATAATTAAGTTTCTGAATCTCTAGTACCTACAGAGTATATAAATATTACATGCAACAAAAGGGCAAATCTTATCTAAGAGATGCCATTGCATCTTTTGGATACAAAAATACCTGTAGGTCAAAGCATTCATTTAAAATGAATGTTTTTCTTTCTCAACAAAATACTGAAAAGACTGATACCATCTCTTGCACTTTTAAGCATCATTAGCAGTTGAAATCCAACATAAATTAGATTTGCAGTAACAGGAAAAGCACTGTGGTTAAGTCTAACATGTTACACCATACACATTTTCAAAGAACATTAAAAGTTCCCCAATAAACAATTTTAACAATTCTGGTGTCTGATAATCTGTTTCACTGATTTTTCTATGTTTTCTTGATCTTCTGAACTAATATAACATTTTTCTTGTAACCATGCATCTACTTATTGATTATAAGTAAAAAGTAATTGAATTATCTGTATAATTTTAAATTACACAGGTCTTTCTCCTCAAGAAGTTTGTGACTCACAGAAAGAGACAAAATTTATTAATTTTTAATTTTTTAAAATTATTTGGTACAAGGGATTAAACCCAGGGGTGCTTTACCACTGAGACACATTTTCAGCCCTTTTTTCTTTTTTATTTTGAGACAGGGTCTCTTTAAGTCGATTAAATCCTCACTAAATTGCTGAGGCTGACCTTAACCTTGAAATTCTCCTGCGTCAGCCTCCAGAGCTCTTGGGATTATAGGCCCATGCAAGAGATACATAATTTAAAAAGGTAATAATGAGACATGCAACAGATGCATAGATATCTGGACAAAGATCCATGGAATTACAGAGAAAAACAAATTGTAAAAGCTTTGGTGGTCAATGTTACCTAAACATAGTGTAAATTTTTCAATATTTAAGAAATTAGTCAACAGTGTAACTAAAACTGCATGTGTGTTTGTGTGTCGGTGTGTGATATAGAGTGAATGTACTCTATCCAGCAAGTGGCCGTCTTTCTTGGCCACTTGTGTTGGCCTGAGTTACTGACTCTACTATAAAAGATTTCATTATCCCTTTAGATGTGTGCATTTCTTCCCAACTTATCTATTTTGATTTATTTTCTCTTGCTATAAGAAAATATCCAAAATTAGAGAATTTACAGAGAGAGAGAGAGAGAGAGAGAGAGAGATTGATTTATTTTATTTTGAGTTGCACTTCTGGATCCTGAGTAATTCAAGATTGTATATCCATATCTAGCCAGTCTTGGCTCTAAAGTAGACAGTATCCCTGTTCCTGTGCACTGCCTGCTGGCCTCACCTCATAAATCAATGTATAATTTTATTCTTTTTCTTCCAGGTATTATCTCTATCTAAAACTATACTATACCCTAGTGATTCTCCTCTTCACTTAGTTTTTAAGTAGTTTTTCACTTAGTTTTATGAGCACAGGAGAATAACTTA
This sequence comes from Marmota marmota marmota, assembly GCF_001458135.2. Lineage (NCBI taxonomy): Eukaryota > Metazoa > Chordata > Mammalia > Rodentia > Sciuridae > Marmota > Marmota marmota. Next base: position 56,366,062 of record NW_025999842.1, on the reverse strand, counting down.
AGATCACAGTCTCATTTGTAACCAAAGATAGAACCTCTCTCTCATTTCACAAGGTCATTTCATGAGAGAAGGAGATGATTAAATGGACCTTATTGTAAAATTATATTACATTCCTAAAGGAAAAAAAGTGGGATGGTTTATTAATCTTCTCACCTAAAGTTCAGGAAAAGCACTTTAGTATTAGTGTCAAATGCCTTTATATTAAATATGGCCATGCATATTTTATGAAGTGTTGTATCAGTAGATCAAAGACTACAATATAAAAACATTACAAAGATATCCATTCTAAATTAACACAGAAGAGAGAAATAAGATGGGCTATTTGAACATGATGAGGCAGTCCACAGGGTTTTCTGTCTGACATCTTCAGAGGTCTTCATAGGGGAAATCATGGCAAATCATGAGCCCTGCAGCGTAAAAACGAAAAGCAAACCAAGAGCAGCCAAGGAATAAAACTGCAGTCATATTACCCCAGCAATACTGAATAAAGTAAAAGCCAGGGTTTAAAGCACATTAAACCATGAGAGAGGTAACAACTTGTCTCAATAAAATACAGATGCAGGATGTCTGGTAAAAATTGGGTACGTAGAAGCACATTTATTCTATTATTCTCTGTGGAATACACTAAAAACAAGACTAATAGAAACTACATTTTTTAAAAAAAATAATAAAACATGTAAAAGGTTTCCTGAAAGAAAATCAAAACATAAATAACCCTCTTTTCAATATAAATTGCCAATGTTATGAAAATGTTAATGTACTATAAGCTATTATTAAATTCAATGAATTTGATATATGAATTGAACATGAAAATTCAAATCAGTTGTATAACTCTTTTTGCAAATGATTCTTATATTTCATTTGGAAAAAGAAACAAAACACAAAAAACAACAGATGATAATCTGAAAAGAAAGATTAGGCCAAATGTTTGTCTAATCTACCATCACTGGCTCTCCCCAATAGTATTTCTCCAAAAAACAAACAAACAAACAACAACAACAAAAAATAACCTTATAGCTCATCTCATATCTCATCTTTGTTCTTTCTTGGTCTCTCAACAACCTATTCCACTGCCATACCACAACTGGGCTGTGAACGTTAGAGTAGGGATGCAAAAATGCTCATCATGCATTAATAAGAAAAACAGCAAGGTGGAATACAGTAAGTGTAACATGATTTTTATGAGAAATACATATTTGTGCATACACACATGCACACACACACACACACACATACACACATACACAGGCTAATCTTGGAGTGTATTCCGGGAGTCAAAATTCAACTGTTACCCTTCAAAAACCAAGCAAGTGCTATCTATGTTTATGGAAGCTAAATTAAAGTGGTAGCTGTGAATTGTGGAATGGATTTCATACCTAAATGCATTCAAATTCAATTTTCAAAAGTTTAAAATATCATGTTGCCTAAATTCCACAGTGATTTGCCTAGTAGGGGAATCCTGGTACAGATTTTCATATTCAGTTAGAATTGCTACAAGTCAAATGAAAAATGTTTAAGAGAGACAAATACTTCAAAGTGAAGGTAAGATGGCCAAAGTTAACTGCAATTTATACTTTATACTTTTCTGTGCAAAAGTAGACTTTTTTTTTATCATGAGCATATATTGTCTTTTTCTAAAGAGACTAGTACAAATAAAATCATAAAATAAACTAATAAAGTTTCTTTCCTAGTATCTAAAATACAGCATATACTTTTAAAATAGAGAATATTTACCTCAAGACACACTTACGCCAGTAATTATATAGCTGCATATATTTTCTACATGTCCTGCTAAAATTTAGATTATAATGTCTCATATGACATGTAAACTTTCTATATTACATGACTTTATACATATACTTGAAATGTGGTGCTGATTAACTTGGAATATTCATCCCTCTGCAGTCCTTGATTTCTGCTACACTTGTATTCATTCTTCTCAAACTTGGTCAAGACACTCCCTTAGTTTCCCATCCCCCGTGGTGATCATGGTGCTGAATTGCTCCCTCTCCTGCAGCACTTCCTTCTTCTGCATATTTTGATCCTGTGTGTATCATAAGAAGTTAGTTAGCATTTCAGTCCAAAAGTTCCTTGAGAGCAGAATTAATACCTTATTTTCCTTAATAAGAACTGTGCTGTGCAGAATGCCACAAACAAAATTGTTTTATCACAAATTTTATTCAAATGAAGTGAGATTAAAAACATTTTATTTCAGGGTCAGTCTGTAAATCAATCCTAGAGCCTAGGAAGAGGGCAAAAGCTGCTGTTTACTGAGGGATTACAATGGTATTTCTTAAGCACTGGATATGTATTGTCTCATTTAAAACTTCCACAAACCCTATAGATCATTCTTAAGCTCATATACCAGATTAAGAACTCGAGTGTCTGAGTTATTAAATTTCTTGGCTAAGTTCTATGATATAGAACTTTTTTATGATATCATGGGTTAAGATTTGAGCCCAGAATAAACACTATCAGGAAATTAATCTGAGACTCAAGAAAACGTAAGCTGAAAATAATGCTTATTATATCATTTTATGTTTAAAAAAATGATGGAAGGAGTGTTTTCCTCAATTGCAGGAAAATGAGGATTTTGAAGTAATAAAATTGGAAAAGGAACAAAGAAGAAAATACATTTAGATGATTAAAAAACAAGTAAAAAAACCCCTCAATGAGTAAAAATGAATGTGGTTCATAAGGTGCTGTATGAAATGTCTTGGCACCATAAAATGTACTATATTAATTAACTAATTATTGGGATATATACAGTGGAATATAATTATTGGAATATACATTAGAATTATATATATGTATGTGTGTATATATACATATATATACATATATGTATATATACACACACATTTTAGTTTACTCCAAAAGGGAATATAAAAAGATTAGCAAACTGGATTGTTGATTTGTATATTTTTAAATATAAAGGGAAATAAATCCAAAAGGACTAAAGAGATACAACATTATACTTTTCAAGGAAGAGCATCACAGGAGCCCCACAATAGAAATCAATGTGGACAGTTTATAAATATTACTTAATAAAAAATGAAACCTTTAAAGGATCATAGAAAATCAAATGTCCTAAGGCAAGTTGAATCAGAAAGTAATTTAGTAATTTAATTATAATATCAGAAAAAGAAGAAAAAACTTGAAAAATTGGTTTCATTACAGAGCTTTAAATATCAGAAATATGTATTTTAAATAAATGGAAGTGTGCAAATAAAAATCTGAGGCCTTATGCTTGTATGAAAATGCAGGTTAAATGAAGGAATAGTTTCTCATCTTCATGGGATCACTAAAATTAAAAGTCCCATGAAATCACAATTCTCTTAGGTTTTCAAAAAGAATGCATAATATTTTCCAGAATAGGAATTCATAAACTTGAATTGGAATCAGGGAATTCTTCTCCCTGTTCTAAATAGGGTTACAACTACATCTTCTCTGACCATAATCATCTCAATTGGATGGTTATTGTTAATTGTGAGGGAGGCAAAAACTTCATTGCCATGAGCTGCTCTTTGTAAATATAAAGACATATAAAAGAAAACTTGGAATATCACTAAGATGTATTCCTCAGTATACTTATTTGAGAAGAAAGCATCTCCCGAGAAAGGCAACACTCTGTACTAAATGACCTGCCCAGGGCCTTATGGCTCTTGGTCTCCAAGCTGTTTAGCAGCCTGTGTCAAAAAAATTACTTGTTTCAGTCCAATTTCTCTCAATTCAATAAGCCCTAAGCCTCTCAAAACAAAGTAAAGTTAAAATGATTTTCAATTGCTTTGGACTAGAATGTGTCAGGCCTACATTTCATGGACATCAATGGAACAAAGCACTCACCCTGAAACCTTTCTCCTTTTCTCATTAATCAAAATTCCAATGAGCTGATTTCTTTTTTGTTTCTAATCTAGAGGAGAATTTATGAGAAATGGGATTTTTCTGACTCATGACTTTCAGCTAAGTACTCTGGAGATATATTCCAGAGAAAAACAACACAGCTAATCATCCCACTTAACTCTAAATAATGCGTCCTTGATTACAGATGGTGTTCCAGAAATCTGGCAATCAAGAAGCTTGAGAAAAATGAGAGTGTGGCTTTCTGCTCTGGACTCTCTTTCTTGGTGAATGGCTGTTCTTACTCTGGTTTATTTAGTCACACATCCTAATATAAGTTCATTGTGTCAGAAAGGTAAAATCACAAGAATTAACGATGGAGGATTTCACTTACTCAGCCGCCTGTCGCCACCTGTCAACTTTCTACCCATTCATCACCTAGCCTGTCACACTTGACATAAGCTTCTGAAGGGCTGGGCGAAGGGAAAGCAGGAGAGGCTGGATAAATGTCTTCATGATCATCTTTAGCAATGTCAGTAGCTCGGCGCTCTCGGTATTTTAGATTTGCCTGTGACAGCTTTTCCACTAGCGCCGAAGCTGCATTCCAAATTGATGTTTGTGGCGGCTTGGATTCTAGGCTAGAGCCATGCCTAAGGCAAGCCAAATTCTACAGTTTGATACCAGTAAACAATATGATCTCTCTTTGTGTTTATGTGGATTTGCTGGAGTAGAATGAGGGAAGGATAACTTCAAATGACAGTTGCCACAGGTGATTAATTTTTTTTTGTCTTTTACAGATTTATTCTGCCTGCTCTAATTTAAATTGGTGTTCATAATGATCCTTTCATATGGCATAAAAGCTAAAGAGATGCTTTCACTCATGAAACAAATGAACAGGCAAGATGCCATGCACAAAGATGACACCCGGGGCTCCCTATAAAAACGGTCCTGTTATGTGTTTCCTCTTTATTGATGCTTACCTGACCAGCCCATTTCAGAGCAGGAAGTGCAATTGCAATGCACCCCTGAAACTAGAAGTGGGAGGAAAGGGATGCTCTTGAGAGTTAGGGATGGAGAGGGACAGCCTGGGGGCTTCAGGCAAAGAGCCTAAGCTAAGCCCAGAGGAAAGAAAACACATTGAAATCAGGGAAAAGTAAATTAACATCACTGTGGCTCAGTGAACTAAGGAAACAATGAATGAAGACTACTAGAAAGGGAGAGATAGGACAATGCATATGAGAATATTTGAAAAGTTATAAGGAACTGTTCAAGAATTAGTTAAATGTTACTTATAATTCTCTCATATCAAAGAGAACCCAAATGACTGATAATTGAGCCTTTAACATTGACCTTGGGAATCAGAGAGAATACAAAATCTCATGTTATATTAACTCTGCTCTGCTTTGTATGGTCTAATCTTAGGCATCCTTTAGGTTTCCATTTTGGGATATATGTAAACATAAAGCAGTAGGATTAGTATATATCAAAATATTTAAGAAACATAAATTTAGAAAAGTTGGTGGCATAGAAATGAGCAACTTTTGAAAGTAATTTTAGCCATCCCATGGGGGGGAAAAAGGAAAGAAAGAAAGAAAATAGTACAATGCTAAATAAAGTCTCTCAAGTATGATGACTGCCCAAACCACAATTCATTTTTATGAGCTATGGAATAATAAATTGTTTTTCCTTTAAATGAACAAAAAAAAAATCTTCTCATATTACTAATTTTATTGCAGAAATAGCCTTAGAATTTATGATTACAATAGAAAACACAGAATTTTTCACTTTGTTCTTACTCAGTCAATAGTCAGGGGCTGTACTGTGATTACCTGACATACATTCAAACAAATGTGAGCTCCCACATTGATCTATTGCTCTCCGGGGAGCAAAGCTCTCAGAAGCTCTGTTTCTGAATAACAAGGTGAGGGTGAGCTGATACAAACTTCCTTTGAAAGAAAATGTCAGCTATGAAATAGAAAAACAACAGAATTCCTTAGCCTTCTTTAAAAGATACGCAGGCTTGAATTTTCTAAAGTATGTCCTATAGATAAATACTTTAAGAAAGTCAGATGAGGAGATATACACAGGTGCTAACTACCCAATCAATTCTCCCAGGAACAGAAATATGGATAATTCTAACATGTATCCAAAAAATATTTAAGATTTGCAATCCAAAGCTGAGCAATGACTTCTTTGTTCTAATCAGACAGTACCTTCTCTGTTCCCTGAGGCAATGCCTGACATTTATTCAATTGGTAGAAACCTACAAATGAAAAGCATATAGGAAATAAAACATAAATCAATTACGTTATATTCCCTAAAACACTATCCATCTTACACCTTATAACATATTAGCTAGACAAACATTTTAGCTTATGAACTATCTGCTTCCAGCTTGTCACTGGTCCAAGCCATCAGCATACATTCAATACACAGATTTGGGTTTTCAAAGCCCTTCTGATCATGACTCTAGTTTTAAAATTGTTAATGACTTCCCCCTGTGTGCCCATGTGCATGTGCGCACGTGCACACACACACACACACACACACAACCTTTGTTTGGTACATTCTAATATCATAGCAAATTTTTAATCTATAGTTTTTATTCATTTCCCATTAAGTCCCTATTAAGTCCACAATCCAGTTAGACAAAAAACAACTCATTTTCTTCCTAACACTCCTTGGATTTTTTTCTCTGTTCACACTACTTTCTTTGCCTGGAATGTTCTTGCTCTTCTTCCAACTTTGTCTCATTGAAATTTTACTTACCCTTCAAGTTCTATGTCAAAGATCACTCACTTATTTTTCTGCATGAAAATCATTTCCCAGAACAATATATTAAAAAAATAATGTTTTGTCAGTTTTTTCATCACTGTGACCAAAATACTTGATGAGAACACTGTAGAGGAAGGAAAGTTTTATTTGGGGCTCAGGTTTCAGAGGGCTCAGTCCATAGTTGGCCATCTCCATACCTCTGGGCCCAAGCTAAGGCAGAATATCATGGCAGAAAAAGCATCTCAGGATATGACAATCAGGCAGCAGAAAAAGCTAATCACCAGGGACAAAGTACAAACCCCTAAGACATGCCCCCAGTGACCCACCTCTTCTAGCCTTCTCCCTGCCTATACCAACAGTTATTGCCCAGTTCATTCATATGAGTGGATTAATACCCTGCTTAGATTAAACCTCTCCTAGGTTAGATTAAACCTTCTAAACTTTCTTGAATTGTCCTACACATGAGCTTTTGGGGGATACTTATCTGTAAACCATAACAACACCTAAGAAGACTCAAGGATATGTTCAAACCTAGCAATGGTTTTCAATACTAGAAGGCAAACTGCAATCAGAAACTGTGAAGGGTTTTCACTGGTTACAGATGTGCCATTCCACATTGGCAAAGAATGCTTGCTTGTTTGTTATCATTTGAGGAATGGCACTCTCCAGAGCCTGCAGAAACCAGGAGTTGGCACCTTCCCTATTTAAGACCCAGATTCTTAACTCCATGGGCCTCCAATGCATTTTATTAATTTTTAAACAGCCAATTCTATTAAGTTTTTAATGGCCAAATATTTTCATTGCATTTCATTTTCTTAAGTGGATTACCATTCCTGGAAAATTGAGGGCTCAGGAAGTCAGAGGGATAGGTGATGAAGCAAAGATTTTGCAGCAATATTATCCAAATAAGACAGTGTTTGTAGGAGGGTTTACAGGCACAAGAATTTGGAGCATTTTATCTATAGATGAACCAAATGATATAATCACTTGGTTAGAGTTTTAGACAGAGATGATTGCAAATAAGGGGGGGGGGGAATCACACACACACACACACACACACACACACATAAACACACACACAAACTTTCAATTGAGCATAAAAGCATTAAATGAGTATTTGTGAAAATAACGGAAATTGAACCTGGAGCTATGTATATTAACCTACTTCTTAGGTGTAGATCTGAAAAAGAAAACTAAAGCATAATAAATATTCAAGTGCAGGTGTCTGTGGTTCTGTTTCTTTTTAACTACATCATAAAAATACTTTAGCTTTGTTTTTGAGAATCAAGGACATTGTGTGAAATAAATTTTATGCAACTTTATTTTTGCTTACTATCTAGGTTTTATAATATGTGTTATAGTGCAAAATTGATGCTCATGTTTGATACGGTGAGCCTTACTGCATTTAGACTGAAATTTTCTGACAACCCTCCCACAGTGAGTTGAATGGTAAATAGGGGACTAAGGATATGACTCATTTTCTAAATTTTTGTTTTCATCAAATCTAAAAAGAATTTTTCTGTCTTTAAGAAAATTTAAAAAGAAAACATCTTGCATGACATCTATGAAAAACACGGAACATTCAGTAAAATTATGTTGCAAACATTTTGGATGTGTCCAGCTCTAAGCTGTAGGAAAATATTTGAAAAATATAAAAACATTAGTCCTGAAAGCAGACATTTGACTGTGATACATGACTAGCATTTATTCTAAATTGCACAAGTTATTTTGAATAACAAAAGCAATTGTAGTCCATTCAAAAGATGCTTTGGAATAAGATGTTCTGAAATAAGACAACAGAGTCCAATATCATTCCAAGAAAATTAATAGATTGTCTAGTAAAGGGAGATTTCAGTAAATACTAGGAAACATAAAATATTAGTATAAGAAAGGGACACATAAAAATGGATATTTAAATGAGCTATAAAAAGTAAATCCCAAAAGCTTTTAAAGGAAAGAAAAAAAAAAAAACTTCCAAAGCATAAAAAACTGAACAGCAATCAGTGGAACTAACTACTGAGATTCCAATAAAATAATTGATAAAATTAGGTGCCATCATGGCATCTGGGGAACTGTTTTGTCATGGATATATGATTAGCTTTAGGTTAAGAATCAGTAGCCACTTTTCTAAATAAAGAAGTGTAAACACAAATGTTCCTTTGAAAGCAGTGCCAGTGTATGCCTTATTTAATGTTTTTTTTACAAATGATTTGGAGGAAAAAGAGAAAAAACTAATGTCAAAATATGTGGGACACTTTTCTGTGTAACACCAACATGGTTAAAGCTAAATCCTCAGGAATATTTTGTAATATGATCTATAAATAGCAAATTAATTTTAATTGGCAGCAATTTATTTAGAAAATAAGCTACCTTACATGTAGGGGCCATGCATCTTAGAAACACAGGTTTTCATATAGTTTATAGATCTTAGAATTATATATATATATATATATATATATCCCTCAAAATAGCAGGAAGAGGAAGTATGGCATTCAAATGTAATCATTAAATCATCATCATCATTAACATAATGCTTGTAACACTGCATTTATTCTGTACCTAAAGTACTTGTGTGTGTGTGTCTGTCTGTGTGTCTGTGTGTGTCTGTCTGTCTGTGTATTGTTTTTCGTTCAAAACTTCAGGCAACTAAAATTTCCAGAAAGCCGAGGAGACTGAAAAGTAAGGCAGAATGAAAAGGAAACTTCAAGCCCCTCTACTGAGGCTCTGAAATAATGAATTTCCTTCTGATTAAGTCTCGCTTCCTGTTTATACATCTCTTGCATCTTCAGTAGATCATGCACCCAGTACTCGATCCTTCAGTTTAGCATTAGTATTTATATTTACTCTGATAGCCCATGATGCAAAATCAATGAATATGTTTCCAATTCAAGGACAACTGCACTTATGTATTCACCACTGTTATCTTCCAAAATGGGAGTAATAACAGCTACAAAAATGAAAAAAACAATGTATTTTTGTGTATATTTGCATAAAGTTAGATCAAATATACACAGAATAAAGATTTTTTGCAAATTTATGAAGGACCAAGCCCTTAAGAAATAAAGCACTAAGGATAAAGGAAGAGAAGAGGCAAACATTAATGGAGAAAATTAGGGTGAAAACCTGTGTATGTTATAATGAAGCATAAGCAATAAGATTTTAATGCAGCTTGACAAAAATTATTAGCCAAATGTATGGCAAAATGGCGAATTATTTTTGAAAGCAAACAAACAGAAAGGAAATCTTAGGATAATTCCAGTAAAATCAGGCTTAGATGCTGGGCTCTTAAAATTTTAATAGTTAATAAATAACAGTATTAAAATATAAATATCTTAGTGATATGAAAAAGGATGAGTTTCCTTTTCTTGAGAAAGAAGACATTTATATTAATAGTTAACAAATAAAAAATGAACAAAGGGTTTATTAATATGAAAATATTATTAAAGAACCAAAAATGGAAATGACCAAGAGATGTTTTTAGTGATTGAATGAGGTTGGGGTTAATAAGGAAGGGGACAAAAGTATGATTATAGTATTCTGTGGAGATTATTATTTAATTGCAGATATCTGGATTTCTCAGTAGCATTTGACAAAGTTTAGCATTCACCTAGAAACATTATGTTTGCCTGACTTCAGAGACAGGAAGCTTTCCTGGTTTTTCCTCTAACACTGGACACTCTTGAAGTTCTCTTTGTCATCACCCCTTCCTTTGCTGCTTTAGAAAAGTCTTGGTTTCTGCACTTTATTATAATGGTTTATTTCTTGCTTTTTTCTGCCTCTGAACTTGAATACCAATTGTTTCATAACCTTCATAACCCCAAATGTAATTGTATTATATAAAAATATTTCACTGCATGATATGTAATAAATGGGATGGAATGAAAAAACCCACTTTATTATATAGGTAAATATAATAAAATTAGCAGTCTGGTTTAATCACAAAAAAAGAAAAAAAAGAAAAGTCTTGGTTTCTGTGACCTGGGACTCCAAACACAGCTGCTTTTCTTCTCACTGTATGCCTTTCCCCAACCTTCCACTGATGAGGTTTAAGTGTTTTGAATGTGGGATGACTCAAAATTTTTAGTTCCAGATTTTTCTTCTCAGTTCTGCCATGTACTTTTAACATGACCTCATATCATCATTAGGATGTCTCATAATTATCACAAATACATCACGGTGAGATCAAAATCTCATTGCCTCTCATCTCCAAACATTTTTCTTTCTGATCTTCCCAACCTGAGCAGCGAACTCTACCTAACCTTCATTGTTCATGGTAAAAACATAGAATATTTCTTGAAACCAAACTCCTTTGATCCATGCCTTCTTGTGATTTTATATTAAAATGTCCTCTTATTCTTTAATTATTCTGATACACTTGACCTGTTTAAAAAATTCTCCTAAATTATATTTCTGACACTATTCCTGTCTCTCTAATACTTGGCCTTATTAGAATCAAAACT
>NW_025999842.1:56343236-56354962 GCF_001458135.2 Marmota marmota marmota | reverse complement strand
ATATTTTTTTTTTTACAACATAAGTGTTAAAGAGTGTAACTCAGTGGTATACTGCTTGTGTTATACAGGTGAGGCTATGTTTTTTATTCCAAGTACAGTAAAAATTACCTTAAAAAAAGAGTAAGAAGACTCAAAAAAATGAGGATGCCCATCTTAAAAAATATAGTAGTCTTAAAATAAATTAATGTAGTAAACATAACTTGCAAAGTTCAGCTTGATATTAATTATTGTTGAAGACTTATTCTTCACACTCTTTTACATTTGAAAGAGAATTAATTTTTTTTTCAATTTTTGGAAAATATTAAATCCTTTTAGGCTCAAACCATCTTATTACCTCTACCTGCTGTTACATACTTCTGTCCAATCTCCCTCCCACTACCCCACTCAATCTACCACCTGTCAATATCTTCTCACCTTTCTGGTATTAGATCCAATTATTTATTTATTTATTTAAAACTTAGAGATCATCCCTACAGTATTCCCATGGAATTATATATTACTTTTTAACTACTTTGACATTTTTATACTAGTATTTCATTCCATTTGTCATAAATATTATTTAATTGTTTAATCATCTATGGGGGAGTGGAATCTGACTCACAGCCTAGCCCCCATCAAAAGAAAGTGCAAAGTTTTCTGAGATGAGAATTACTTTTCCTGATGATTCCATATTATCTAGCATAGTACCTAATAGATGCTTACGGTATTTTAAATTTTATACATTTATAAATTCTACTTAATGTGCATCCCTAATATAATGGAAATGTGCTAAATCAACAGATCAGAGTAGTTCAAAGGAAGGTATTTCCTTCATAGATTTATGTTAAATAATTACTGTTCCACATGTGAACACTTAGATGCAAAGTCAATTACTTTTTCATATAAAAGAATAATTAAATGAAAAGCATTACTTCAAAGAAATTATAAAGGCTAAACTATAGATAGATGAATAGTTGGAGAATCACCTGCGATTTGATTTGATGTAGCTGGGGTATTTTAATCTTTAAAAATTAAAACATTTTAATTATAAAATGATACATTTTCATTCTTACTGAAATTTCTTATTCTGTGTACCAAATTCAATTATGTTTGATTTAACTGGAGTTTTAAAGACATTTTAGTCTGTGACCCAGATTAGTTCCCACTTTCAATGATTTGAAAAATCATTGTGGAAAAGTGTGTTTCTGCAGCACCCCCAAATTTTCTGTGTTAAGGCAATTAACACAAAATACATAATTTTTAGTTTAATGTTCAATCTTTCTTAATAACTATAGGATCTGGGAGATAGAAAGCACAACTTTCTTACTCATTATTTTATTCCTAACCACTATCTAAGACAGTGCTTGAAACACAATAAATATTTCTTAATTTAGTTAACATAATTAAGTAGGGAAATGTGGTTCTAGTTTCTTAGGGGACAGAATTTAATTTAAATAATGCCAGAGCACAACTTAATGTAGTTAACCATCTCTAGCATCTCACATACAAAGAAACATATAATTTATAATGAATAATAACCACTAAAGTTAAATTTTATAAGCAGAGTAGAATCAGGTATACATATTACTGTGAGATTCGACAAATGAAAAGGAGCAAGAAAATAACATGATTCCATTCCCTGTTTCCTTTTAAAATATCAATTAAATTCCAGGGCAACTTACATATTGCAATTTCAACTTGCTTTGTAAAAATCAGAGAGATATTATCACCTTAAATGATTGTTGAGAGAGATCGCTGAGATTGAAAAATGTCTAGCATTAAAACATAAATTTAGATGTCTTAAAAGACCCAAACTTTCAATTCAGTACACAAATAGTTCTTGTATCCTTACAGCTGCCTAACTGGGAATGACTTAAGGCCAATATTAAGAGTAAAGAACAAAGCTAAGATATAAATACTGCTATAGATAACACAGAGTGCCAAATAGTGCCAAGATTCAGATCACGGAGTTAGAGGTAAAAATCTTATTATCCTCTATCAAATGTTGTTTGTCTCTCCTGGCCTTTTAAATCCTGCTGGGTGTGTCAGATGACCCCTTGAATATTGACTTCTGCTACCAGAAGGAACTGAAAGTGCTGCAAGGAAATTTGCCTTCAATTTCGGCAGATAGGGAAATTCCTACTAGATTTTCAGATTAAAGTTAAGATTAGTTTCTTCAAAATCAGCAAAACAATGCAAACAAAACAAAACAAAACAAAACTCAACAGTCCAAATCTGTAACAATAATGTAATTAGAAGCAAATTAACATTCAAAAGAAATCTTTAGAATTAACACACTGTGCATTGCATTATTTGGTTAAAGATTCATTTTGTTATATTGGCTGTCACTAAATCTAATTACCAGCATGTGGAAAATAACTTCCTTGCCAAATCTGTCAAAATTAGCTCAGCATATAACAACATAAAGACTAACACTGTACTATTAAACATGAATATGAATGTCAATCTCAGAAAAAAAAAATACTAAACCAATGATGCACACTTGCCACTAAAACTCAAGAGAGTTAGAATGTAAAAATATTTCAAAACTTTGTTAATATGAACTCCCTGATGTTGGTATACACAAAACTACTTTTTAGTGCAGAGGCCTACACATACAAATGCACATACACACACGTACACATGTGCATGTACACACACACCCTTATCTATCTATATATATCTATATCTATCTATCTATATCTATCTATCTATATCTATCTATCCATATATATATATATATCTGTATGGGTGTGTGTGTATTCACATAAATTATGTCACTTTTTGACATAACATATTATAAAATTTATCAGGTCTAAGATTTGAATGAAATTGAATAGTTTGTTGTCTTATAAATATTTAGAGAGTCAATTGAAAAAAAATATGTTATTGGGATGTCATGATGTTTTGATTGTACTATAATAGAGAAATATTGTTTTACTTTTACTTAAAAAACTGAAATTATGAAATAAAGCATTGTTCATTTTAAATAGAATAGGAAGTACAGGTAACAGTCAAGTAATAATGCATAAATAGCACTTATAAATGATATATCAATATACAAAATATATACTGACAAATTTTTCTATTATAGTTTGCAAGAAACCATAAGCAAATATTTCTCTTATTTTACTGACCTCAACACCATGAAACCTGTTTCCTGAAGGTGTATTTATATTCTTAGGCAAATTATTTTTAATTTTTAAGGCTTAACCCTAAATTAGATAATATATGTGAAAGTATTTATATGTTTAAACTATAAAGTGTTCCACAAGGGAAATTAACATAATATCCTTATCCTTGAAAGGAGATGATTCTGGATGGTTCACCTGACTCCTCTATCATGAAGATTCCAGAATTCTCCCCCCCCCGACACACACAAAACTTTATATTTTATAGAATGCAAATTTTCTTCAGTTGGAGATTTCTGGAATGTTGAAAGAGTGTTTGGTAATCCCAGTTGCATATGTGCTTATAGAAATTTACTGAGGCACTACTGTTAGATACTAATCATATAATTAGTTTGGTAACTCTTCAAGACATTAAGATCTTTAATGGAAAAGATATCACTGGAATTTTCTAAAAAATAGACTTCAGTTTCCCACCTGGCCTGTTTCTGTTTTGTTCCTGCAGGGTGAAGTTTCCTCAAACTCCCCCAGGCTTCCTGTAAGAAGTGTGGCAAACCCTGACCCCACAGGATGACCTCATACAGGAAGAGCAAGCTGGTTTTCTGGAAAACTGCTAAAACTACAAAGAACCATGTACTATGACGTGAGTGTATTGAGTCCAACTGCAGGTGTAAGATGCTATTCAGAGTTGTAGATGTTTCATTTTGTACTGGGAAGAGATGATAAAAAGAAGAGCCAGGATTCAGTTTCAAGATCATTCTTTGTTCTGTTATGAAGACAGAATTTTGAAGTTATGTTCACTTTGTTTGGTTGCACTTGCTCTTTCCTGAGGGAATAAACTAGAGCTATCAATAAATGCAGCAACCAAAAAAGAAAAAAAAAATCAATCCCGGTGCTATGACATGCCTATAATCCTGGTGGCACTAGAGGCTGAGGCAAGAGGATTGCATATAAGATGCCAGCCTCTGCATTGTAGCAAGGTCCTATCCCAAAATGAAAAAGGTTGGTGATGTAGCTTATTGGGTTAAGTGCCCCTGGGCTAAATCTCCATTACCAAAAAAAAAAAAAAAAAGNTAACCGAGATGGACCGCTTCCTTCCCCCGTCTCGAACCCAGAATTCAGCCCTGAGTACGGTGCTTGCGCGGCTGGCAGAAACTGCAGCGCTGTAACCCTGCGTCTCTATCCCAGCGCGCGCTGCAGACTCTAGCCGCGGGGCGATTTGCTGAATAAGCAGTGTTACCCTCCGTGCGACAAACCTCTCGCGTTTGAGTTCCCGTAGCCGATCCTCGTGCGATGGAAATCCTTCCTCCAGGTTCCGGAGCACCCCACTATTGCTGGAAATTCCTAACAAGATATCCTTTAGCCGTCCTGACTTGTCATACTCCCACACAGTGAAGCAGCACACGGGGGCAATGCACTCCCCTCGCCGCCGTCTTCCTTCTCCCCCCAGACTGTGCTTTTAATGTAGTTATATCCAAGTTAATTTTGTGAAAGATGTAAAATCTGTGACTGGATTTTTTCTTTTGTAATTAGACCTCATTTGTTCTGTCAATATTTTTGACTATCCTTTCTTCACTAAATTGCTTTTAGGACTTTTGTCAAAAATCAGTTGACCATACTGTGTGCTTCTGTGGCAGAAGCTCAGTTTTGTTCCATTTATCTATGCCTCTATTTTTGATAGGTGCCACATTGCCTTGTCCAGTGTAGAGTTGCAGAAATTCTAGAAATCAGCTGCAGTAAAGCTTCCAACTTCGTTCTTCTTAAGCTTATGTCTTCTTTGCTAGGTTCTGAGAATTTCCATCTTAATTATAGAATCAATTTTTAAGTACCTATTAAAAATATTTTTACTATAAGATCAGAAAAACAAAATCCAGTCTGAGTTAGACTTGGGCATTTCTTTAAAATATTGAACGCAAAGTTGTAGCCAGTGTGGTAAAGCAGACAAAGAAACAAAATTTATCTAGACATAAAGAAAAGAAGAAATCATATTTATGTGCTGACTACATGTTCCTATATGTAGAAAATGCAATGAAACCTACCAAAAATTATTGTAAACAATAAGAAAGTTTAGCAACATTGTAGGATTGAAGATTAATGTAATAAGTATGTTGGTCTTTCTTAGAGTTTATCTATTTAGTGTCAAAAAATAATCAGAAAGAGAAATTCAAACATAAGTTTCCTTAAGTAGCATAAATTTAGGCATTTAGAAATAAATCTGACAAAAGATGTACAGAACCTATACACTACTACTTAAGACCTCATATACCTGCTATTAGAATTGAATTTAAGGGCCTGAATATGTAAATTGTTCAGAAGTCTCTATATTGTGAAGAAATCATTTATCTATTGATTTATAAGATGTGTAACAGGCAATACTATTCAAAATTCTAGTAGAGTGGGGAATGAACTATGGATAAAACTATTGTTGCAATTTCAAAATAATTAAATGGAATGCATGGAACCAGATAAAAAAGAATCCATACTTGTGTGATTCAATTTCTATGAATTTTACAAAATATAAACAATTGTTAGTGATTCCCCCCACCAAAAAAAAAAAAAAAATCAGTAGTAACCTTGGGATGAGAATGGGTGGGGAGGAAACAGTGTTGGTGGGGGAGGGGATTTGAAAGTGAGGGGAAAAAAAAAAACTTTAGCGGTAATGTTATCCATGGTGGATTGACTCAAGGTACTAAACTCTGTGGCTGCTCAAGTTCCATATATAAAATGGTGTCATATGTTCATATGGCCTACACACTTTGAAACATCCTAGATACTTATAATAGCTAATGCAGTAAATAGCTGTTATATTGTCTAGGAAATAATGACCAGAGAAAACATCTGTATATGTACAGTACAGACACAACTATTTTCTTTTTAAAATTTTATCAGCAGTGGCTTAAATCCATCAATGTGGAACCCATGGATACAGAGGGCCAATTGTACTCACCATGTTATTTGTGGTGACTGATTCATTGGTGCATGTGCATGTCAAAATTTTCTAAGTATACATTTTAAATATGTTCCCTATGCTTTTCATTAATTACATGACAAGCCTAAAAGGAAATGTTCCCTTTCCTCAAACAAAATCTTCCCAAGGATAAACATGATTAAGTCTTACTCCTACCTGTGTCATAATGAATTTGAATACATATTTTATATATACACACACATACAATATTTTACATAAATTACATAATACTTTATATTATTTCACAATTTTAAGAAATAACCAATGGGAAGTAATTTCTCCAAAATTCAATATACTGATGAATCTCTATATTGTGAAACTTAAGCGAGCAAGACTCAGTGACTGAAAACAGGCCCACCTGAGATCATCCTGAGACCAATTTCAGAGCAACAAACATAAGCAGAACCTAAAACTATGGGGAGGGGGGTGAGCAGAAAAATGGTTACTCACCAAGGAATAAAAATCACACAGCTCTTACACTGCATTACTGTATTCTAGATGAAAAAGAACCAACAATTATCAACCCATGTGAATACAAATTTCAAATATAAAAGTACAAATTCATTGGAACAACTGCCCAAAGCAGGGGTCTTTCTTAGAGTTTATCAAGAAGTTGACAATTCTAACAAGAGCACTCTTGGTAGTTTGTGAGAAGAAAAATAAGTTTTCAGGCAAGGGCAGATCTATCTTGAAACCACTGGAGTTTAATCAAAGTCCCTCTTTTGCAAGTAAGTTTCAGGCTCTGCAATCCTGGATTCATGCTAGATTGCAGAGACTTAGGCAGTAGAATCAAATTAGAAAAATAAATAAATGAAATGCTAGATTGAGAAAACTTTTTTTAAAGAAGAGGGGAAAAAAGGGAGGGATGAGAATAGCTTTAGGGGGTCATCGAGGCAAGACAACTCATTTAAATCAGGGTTGCAGCAAATTTGCTTCTAGGAAATCTGGAAAGAGATAGGAAGAAGGAGAAAAATTATTGGAAAGTGGGAATAATTTTTGGAAGGAAGTTTCAGAGAAGACAGAAGAGGATTTGGTTAAAAGCTCAGACTGAGAAATCTGCCTTCAAACATATGCATGCTTTCCCCCGTCACCTTTCTATTAACAGTCTGGAGAGAACATTGGAAAGACTGCTGATGTTCATTTTCTTGAGGGAGTCGAGTTGAGGCTGGTCATGCTGGATGGCTTCATTTTTCCTTACAAAATGCCAAGAATGCCATCTGCTAATATAGAGGCATTTTTCAAAAGGCACTTTCCTCTGGTGTGTAATTTATTTGTAACACATTTGGGAATCAACAATTATGTTGCAGAATCAACCTGGAATATATATTGTGATCAGTCCTGAAACAGAAAAGTTCCCTCAATGTCTATTGATTCTAGAGATAAATAGATGGAAATGATTTTAAACTGACTGTGTGTTCCTCATCACAGTAAGAGGAGGATCAGTTACTCAAAATCAATCCCTGGGCCAATGAGTTTTCCTCCACATAATGCACACAATTTTTTATAAAATTCCATTATCTTATTTTAATTAATGTATTACCTAAACAGAAAAATTGGAATGTGGGAAAGAACTAAATAAATATACGATGAAGTAACCAGAACACCTTGAGGAAGCTTAATTGTTTAAGCTGAGTCTTAAAGAATGAGTAGAATTTTCCTAATAAAATCTGATGTGATTCACATTTTTATAGTTAAAATGTTTTAATGTACATCACACTTTATTTAATATATATAAATAAAGAAATAACAATCACCATATACAATCACCACTTATTTAAAATCATTCTCTCTATACATTATCACTATATGTGTGTGTGTATATACACATATATGTTTATATATATTTTTTTCCATTGTAAAAGAAAATAAGAAAAAGAAAGAAATGACATTGAGACTCAGAAAACAGTGGTCTAATTAGTGCATATTCCCAGTGTTTTAAGCACTCTAATAAATGTTGGTGATTCCAATGTAATTTAGGTCAATTCCATATTCTGGACAATTCACTTGTTAATGGAATATGGTTAGAAGCATTAGAAAATGAAAACAATGTAATAGAGTACCCTGAAAACCCAATCAGAAATTTGTAGATAACTTAGTTTTGTTACTCTGATAGTTAAACATAAATTAAAAAAAAAAAAAAAAACTCTTAATGTAGTGTTCACATCACTATAGTATTCTGCTTTATTTCATTTGGACAGCTACAATACCAAGATAGTGATGATTTTAAAAAATTGAGGGAAAATATTTACAATATCAACAATTTTTTTTTGAAAAATGAAGAGAGATGTTTACATTGCTAGCCAATTCATATTCTACATATTCAATTAACTAGGAATCTAATATATCTGAAGTTATGCAATGTACTTTATGAAGTTAATAAAAGCCAACTGCACATAATAATTTGAAAAAAACATATCTGAAAGAAAATCATTCAGCCCATTATGAAAAATAATGTCACAATAAGAAATAGAATTGTGACTGACTTCTTAAATAATTAAACAAAATTTTCTGTAACAAAGAATTCATTTTGTAGTTATGTGACCATCTTCCAAGTTACTTAATTTCTCATTTGTGTTTATTCTCTGTGGTGAATTTTTGCATTTTAGGCATATATAATGCTTTGTCTTTCATTAATTAAAATAGTAATCCTTGTTTCTTCCTGTTTGCACATACCTTAGGCATGAATATTAGAAATTGAATTATTGTTTGATACAAAAATACATGAAATAATTATTTTAAAATAATTTCAGCCTAAAACAATGAAAATATGGTATATTAAAATATGTTAAATGCATACATATAAACTGGATTATTTCATTTTAATGCTAATGTGCTCTATAGCAAAACAGTTAGTTAGTAGCTTTTGGCTAAAATTCAACTTATTCCCAAGCCCAGAAGAGTTTGTTTGATAATAATTTATATATGCCTCAAGCTCATCACTCCCATCTATGCAGCTTTACAGTACATGGCTCTGAGTTTATAATTGAATGATGTTAATTTAATCAGCAGGAGAGTCTCTTAACAATTTATCTGAAAACAAAGGTGTGCAGGAAACATAACTTTCTATATTTAACTTAATTTTTTAAATGAATTTCATTTCACAGGTTGTTGAAAACTTTTCATCAGTTACTTACCTGGCTTTACTTAGAATTTCCTATGAAACTATATAGTGCAAAGGAAGAACACAAGGTCCCCATATGGCCATGTTGTCATCATTTGAATTTTTCATTCTATCATCTGATACTGGCTGGTCAGTTTAGAAATTATTCTTATTTTTTGATCCAAAAGTCTTTTTACTATATGTAACTATTTTTCTCAGGTGTTTGGAAATATTTGCCTCTCCCCAAAGTGCTGAGTAATGAGAAACACAGACAATTCTTAATAAGTCCTCTCATTCTACCAGTGCAGGGGGGAATAAGTGCTTCAACATCTGTTGCATCTTCACCTCTCAGTCCTTCCCCACCTGCATAAGCAAAGCAAAAGGAATAAATTAGGAGAAGAGAGTAAAACAAATTTGGGCAAATGTTTTAAATTGCTATTATTTCTAGAAACTCAATCAAGTGTTGTGGCTGAATTCAACATATGCAGTCCTCAAAACTGAATATTTTAACAATTTGAATACATTAATTTTTCCTTCTCCTGGGGGGCCCATCAAAAGGTCTAAGCAGTCTGAAGTAGCATTTCAGTGTGCATAAACCACATAGGAGGATACGAAGACATGGGCTAGGTCCTTCTGCACTCCATGAAGTATGGAGTCCCTATGGATACAAGTGGGTGGGAAGGCCTTCTCTGGAGCAAAAGTCAGTTCTGGGACTGAGGCATTTCTGCAGATCCTTAGCTAGCCCAGAGCACAGGAATTCATGGCATTTCCTATTACTCTTGGCACTGCTCGCTCTTATAGTATCCAGTGAGCAAATAAAGCATCACACATGTAAGAGGGCTAATAGGTTTCAGTTGATGTCAGAGAGGGAATCAAAATTTCAGTGACAGCTGCAACTTATTTTTAAAATGGACATGTTTCTTTCTCTTCCTCTCTCCGTGTTCCTCCCTAACCTCTCCCCCCTCCCTAATCTGAGGGGAAGCAGGATTACCTTTCTTCCCTATCTAAAGCAGAGTTATGTGTCCTCCTGACTTTGGGGATGGCACCAGAAGGTCTGAGAAATGACCATCTCCCAAATTAACAAGTAAATTAGAACTCCAACAGAGAACAAGTGGAATGTAGTCTTTGAGTCACCTCTTTAAATGTTCCCTGTTTCTGCTAATGGGCAGAATTC
This sequence comes from Marmota marmota marmota, assembly GCF_001458135.2. Classification (NCBI taxonomy): domain Eukaryota; kingdom Metazoa; phylum Chordata; class Mammalia; order Rodentia; family Sciuridae; genus Marmota; species Marmota marmota. The sequence continues at coordinate 56,344,613 of NW_025999842.1, read as the reverse complement.
ACAGCCTTTGGGACAGGAGTCCTCTGTGTTTTGTCTTTGCTATCAAAGCAATAAACCTTCCTTTTCCCTTTTTCTAAAAAGAAAAAAAAATCCAGTGACAAGTTATCTAGAAAGGTATTTTAAAAAATCCAGTTCTGAATTAGGTAACCAGGGACTAGAGTCATGAGCAAAGAGAACTTCCTAAAGGCCCAGGTTACCAATTAGAGCATATTCTGGGACCATAGCTGTAGCTGCTTGGAACTGTCTGCCTGACTAGAACTCTAAAGCCTCAAGTGCCCTTCAAATAAAAAGAGGATGAGAGCAGAAAGAAAGGTGGAAGAGCAGCCGAGAAGGACCTTGCTCAAGGAAACAAATTCCCCATTTTGGAAATCTTTCCAAGACCAATGTAGCTGATGGGGGCTGTTAGAAAGAACAACGAAGGGAAAGTGGAGACTGGAAATGGGAAGACAGGCACCAATCTCTCCAGTACTGCTGAGAGCCACGGCCGAGTCTGTATGGCCCCTGGCACTTTGCCAACAGTATTGATTGACAGGCGAGGCATTACTATCCACCTCTGCCGCAACTTTTGAGTTCTCGCACTATTTTGGAGTTCTCGTGGGGATTTCCGGGGATTCCCCGAGAGTTCCCATTGGTTGGGGAAGTGCAGGAGGAGGGATTTCCGGGAGAGATATTTCTGGCTGGGGGTTCCTGGACGAGCCGCGTGGCGTTTGGGAGGATTCCCTGGGAGCTGTGTGAAGTGTTTTCCTGCAGTTCAAAAATAAAGTTTGTTCCTGCTTCAGTGGCTCCTGATTTGTGCCCAGCCAGACTGCGGCATTTGGCGGCCCGTGCGGGGAACGTCTGAAGCTTCGGGGTAAGTGAAATTGCTTGCCCCTAAGGGAAGGCGAGAGAATGGGTGACCATTTTAAAAAACAATGTGTTCTTGTTTTGATTTGTTTTGTGTTTGTTTCAAGCTGCCTATCCCTAGAATTTTCTCAGGCAGATTGGGAAAAATGGTTGGCTCAAGGTTTGAAGTTGTTCGCGCCTGAGGAAGAGATAGAAATAGACCACAAATGGACATATCAAGAAAATAGGAAAATTGATACAACAATTTTTTGTTCCGTTTTTGTTTCATTCTGTTTCGGTTTTGTTTTGTGTTATCTTATTGGGTTGCATTATCTTTATAACAGATTAGAAATTAGTAAAAAACAAACTGAAAGAGTGTTAAGTAAATTGTTAGAGGTTCAGACCATGGAGAAAGACATTTTAGATCAAGCAAAAGAGAAGGTCTCTCAAGCTAGTCAGACAGAGGAAGAAAATTTAAAGGAAGAAAGCTTAGAGGAGAAACAGCTATTAGGGAAAAAGCTACAACAGGAGGCTGCTACTAACACCGTTCTATCA
>NW_025999842.1:56332018-56339418 GCF_001458135.2 Marmota marmota marmota | reverse complement strand
AAATTTGGGGGCCAACAGAGTTGAGGCAAAGAACCTCACCCCCCCACTGGTGCAAAGGCCTATCCACAAGTATGGCTGTATGCTGGACTGGTAGTCAGTGACGGGTATGATCCAATTGCAGTGGTACCAACCTAAGACAGGAGGCTGACGCCTAGAGGTCAGTTCATCCGATGACGGGTAAGGACCATATGTTGAATTGGACTGCCTAACAGGCATGGTCCCTAAGCCACATTGCTTGTTGTTTAATTAAACAAAAAGGGGGAGATGCTGAGAGCCATGGCTGAGTCTGTATGGCCCCTGGCATTTTGCCAACAGTATTGATTGACAGGCGAGGCATTACTATCCACCTCTGCGCAACTTTTGAGTTCTCGCACTATTTTGGAGTTCTCATGGGGATTTCCGGGGATTCCCCGAGAGTTCCCATTGGTTGGGGAAGTGCAGGAGGAGGGATTTCCGGGAGAGATATTTCCGGCTGGGGGTTCCTGGACGAGCCGCTTGGCGTTCAGGAGGATTCCCTGGGAGCTGTGTGAAGTGTTTTCCTGCAGTTCAAAAATAAAGTTTGTTCCTGCTTCAGTGGCTCCTGATTTGTGCCCAGCCAGACTGCGGCACAGTACAAAGGCTTTTGTTCTTGCTCAAAAGTCCATCGAAATAATCTCCTTAAAGGACTCTCTCTTACTTCACCTGAAACATAACCAATGTGCAGCACCAACCTGCAGATGGGCTCATACCTGTGTGAAGTCCTGCAGAGAGGCCCGACCACTACTTGGACTAGCGCACAAGTTTTCCAGTCACTCTTCTGCTTGTGAGTTCCAGATTCCATCAAACGACTTTTGTTCACTGAAGCCATAACATATCAATTACCCAATATTAATGTGTATCTTTAAATGGAGTATGTATTCCAATCATTTGAGAAATTTTTATAACTTATATGACTGTCACATGGATGATAGGAGTCAAGAGATTCTCAATCAAGTAGGATGCCCATATTTCACCTCTAAACACACTCACACTAGAAAACTGCAAATTAGCATAATGAGAGGCTGTGAATGCTATTGGCCATCCATGGACTTCTTGCTCCCTGAGTATCACTAGTTAGTTATCAGTTATGTATCTTCCGAAATACTACTTAAACTTTCAACCTCAAATATTTTGTCAACTAAAACTTTTGGTTATTTTTGTGTGTGTGTCGTGTTTTAAGAACAAGAAATCTAAGGCTATTATTTCAATGACTTAACATAATAAATGCTGAATAAATTTGATTGTCATTTTTGGTTACTATTGAAATTGAAGGAATTTCAACAGTTTTTATACCCCCAACAAATTATCTACAAAATCTCCAGTTGTATCCGTAGTTGGTGCTAGTTCATTATGTGAATTTATTAGATTCTTATGTCAACTAACTACCTATATTTTACTATAAAAAAGATTAGGCCATAGGAAGCCAGATTAGATATGAAAGACTTGGTTATCTAAAAGGGAGGAATTGAAGTGAGGCACTAAGCAACTGAAAGAGATCCTGTCTCAAAATAAAATAATAAAAAGGGCTGGGGATGGGAGTCAGTGGTTAAGCACCCTTGGGTTCAGTCCCTGGTACCAAAAGGGAAAAAAAAATGGGAAGGAATTGAACACAAAAGGGAGAAGAGAAGGTGTCAAGTTGGAATTTGTCACTTTATAATTTGGTCTAAAATTAGCCCTTATAAAAAAAACTAGTGGCTTGGGCCATTCATAGTGGTAACAGGCACTGAATGTTTCCTCTATTTTACACACTGAGATCTCTTCTACTTTAATGGCATTTTGTGACAAGACAAGTTCACAGGAAAAGATGACTCAGAAAACCTGTTAAGGTTGACTTTCTCTTTGCTGCATTTCCTGTTTTCCTTACAGTTGATGTATTTTTGGCAGGGAGTCATGTTATAAACCGTCTGGGACAGTTGTTTCATGATACTGCATTAAGTTGCTAAAATGAGAGAATTCTGAGTTACTGAATGACTAAGCAGTGTTTCATCCTGAATAATGATAGACCTACTAGACATCTGTAACTGGATTTTCCATTGCTTTCCTGACAATAGAGTAGGGTTATAGGGTTGGAAATTCTCTAAATAGATATATACACCATAAACACTTTAGTATTGTTTATCTTCTTCTCAGTGCTGAACTCCAGACACCTAGGATATCATCTTTAGTTAGCTAGTTAGTTGTCTTTGTAGGAAACATTAGCTGTAGAATTTCTTAGCAAGATATGTATCTCTTTCTAGTGGTATGCTGAATTGAAAAAAAAAATAAGAGATAAAGCTATCATCTTGCAATTTTAAAATTCTTTTTCCTATTTAAGAGGAATAGTTTTCTCAAAAGAGAAACACATTGCATCTCAGTCTAAAACAAAATATTATGGCTGACAAAAATGCATTAAAATATGTCTATGTTGCTAGAGATGTCCTTCAGAGGTAGGCCTCACATATGTGAGACCCTGGTTCTATCCCCAGTACTGGAAATATAAATAAATTAGAAAATGAGTCCACATGGCATACCAAAAAGAATTTTAAAACAATAAAAAAATCTTCATTTCTCTCATATAAAATAAGTGTTTCTATTTATTGATCTGGGATTTATCGCCATCTGATCAAAGTACCAAGGAAATACATTTGCATTAAGTACAAGATCTTAATAAAAGTATCCAATGATTACAGTGTAAATTACTCTAAAATATTTTTTATCATGTGGTCTATGTGAATATACCTATTTCTAATTAATATTTGTTTATAAAATAAGCAGATAAATAAAATAGATATTTTCACAGTAGTCTTGACAACTTCTACTAACTGCTTAAAGTACTTTAAGTGTATTTCATCAAGTTCTGCATGCTTGAGGAAAGTTTTTTAAGAATCTACCATAGAAGACTAAATGACAACTCAGACATATGGAGCTTTACTACATAGACTTAAAGCAAACTAGTGACTTTCAGTTTGGCAAGCGTTGGTGGAATTTGACCTATGAACTTAAAATTCTGCAGTTATTTACCTTTGTTTCAATATGTATTTTATTAGTTTCTAAAGATACCAAAATGATATTTCAAATACCTCTCCAAGCTGTAATAAAAGCAATCATTCAGCATTCTGAATCAAGGTTTATGGCTTCATCTGGGCAACACTTTATATTTACTAATACAATGTTAAAATGATATTCCATTTAGAGATATGTTTTCTATATTCTATATCTAGCATGTTCCTGAGATTTTATTTTAAAAAAATTATGATCTCTAAATTGGAAAACAAAGGATGTGCTAAAATTTTCTCTGTAATTTGCTCTTGCTGATATCATGGAATTGGGTTTTATTCTAAATGTTGGGGGAAACTTGTTTTCTTTTTAAAAAAATGGAATTCAAATCACCTAGATTATTTTTCCTCAAAAGTTTAAATACAAAATCAGACAAAAAATATTAGCAGGATGACAAATAAAACCTCTATTGACCTGATTTCAAATCTCACTCTGACATAAATGCAGTATATTTACTCAGGAAAGAAACTGATCTTTTCCTGAACTTCAATTTTTTCCTCTGTATTATATATGTAATTATTTCATCAACTATGAAATTGCTGTGAACATTGAGAAATGGCCCATAGTAGGACACTCAAAATATGAATGCAAATATGAAGAACTAAAAAACAATACCTGCAAAGCAGCTTGGGTGAATGTGCTTTATAACTCTCAGCTATTTTTGTTATTGTATTATTATACAGGCATTACTTACAATTAAATATTTTATTTTACTGCACTGTTCATCATTCTCCTTACTTTTGCTCTTATTCTTCCTGGGAAAAATTTATAGCTTCTATCTTGCAGATCTTTTGGTCTCTAGCTCCCACACATAGCAAAATCACTTCTAGTCTTTTGTGGAACATGACTATTTTTATCAAAGCAGCTTATATTCCAAGAATATTTATTTTAATGAGTTACTTTTTCAAATGAGTTATTATTCACACCATTTAGCTTTTATAAAGTTCTTAGAACCATGCCTGGCACAGAGGAAGTGTTATATAAAAAGCAATGTTAAAAATATATATGTATGTCATCTTTCTACTTACGTTTTGCTTTTTTTCCCAGTTTAAAAAAAAACCCCTCTTTTCATTTATTTTTACTTTCTATATGAGAGAGTTTTAACTTACGCTTGATGTTACTTTTGTCTTCTGTTAAAGTTATATTTGATTTTCATCACAGATATTTCTGTTTGTGTGCAAACCTTATCATGAACATAAAAAGTACTCTTTCAAATTACCATACTGCATCACTCACAAACTTTATATTCAGGAGTATACTAAAACCATCTCACATTGGTTGGTAAGAGGTGATTTCTTCCCAACTCTCAGGTTCAGTGGCCTCACCTCAAAAGTTTCAATTATCTACAATTGAGGAATTTACACCATAGAAACTGGCAGATTGTACAAAATGCATGACTTTCTCAACTTCTCACTCTCATTCTCATGCTCTTCTTATGCACTTACCTTTTCTTTCCCTTTATGGAAATTCATATTTCCATTAAAATGTAGCCTGAAAAGCCTGCAAAAGTAGGTTACTCCATGAAAAAATAAATAATAAATAAATAAAAGACACTTATTGGGATACTATTTAATACCATAGAAAAGAAAGTGGTTCAGGTTTTCTTCTTTTTTTCAGAAATGTACATAATACCTAACAAATCAGACTTGAACATTGATTATTGAGTAAATGCTGCAATTTGAAAAAATAGATATGTTAGGCAGAATAACAATAGCTAATGTTTCTTGAGCACTTATTAAATGCCAGACACTACTTCAACTGATTTATAGAATCTTCAGGAAAATGGAATGAATTAAACGTTAATGTTTTATTTAATTTTGCCTACAGAGAAATTAAGCAACAAAATGCTCAATTGGAAGTTTATGAACCTAATCTGTAATTGATATTACTTTATACTTACATATCCTTTCAGGATGACTCAAGATCTGACTTTCCTTGAAAATTTGGGCTATGTGGCTGTGGTCCACTTTCCAATATGGAAAAACAAAACAAAACAAAACAAAAAACCAGAAAATTTAGATGGTTTGCAGGAAGCATCTCTATTTCGATGTATCAGATCTTTGCTACTTTCCTCTACCAAGGACTGTAATTTTATACCTGGTTAATATGTCTCATTTTTGTGAGGTTTCTGGTCTCCAGAAATAGTTGGGACTATAATTCCTGAAACAATACTAGAAAGTAGCTATAAATTTTGTAATCAATATGATAAAATGATGAAAGTTAAAGGTAGGTCAATTTATCATCATTGTTATTATTTTAAAAATTAAAGTAGTCACTTATGATTTTTACATATTATTATATGTATATGTTGACTTTGTATATGAATGTCCATCTATATTTGTACACATACATAAAGGCCGTCATTTTATAACTAACACAAAATATACCCAATAATACTTGTAGTCCGTAATTTTATAACTAACACACAAAAAAGTACCTAATAATGTTCTCATATGGATTAAAAAAGCATTTATTTGACAAACATATTTTCATCTTGGCACCTGCCTCCTCATGAGCAATCTGTTTCCATTGCATCCAGATCCCCTCTCTCTTATGGTGGTCCAGGCTTCTTATGTATGATGTTGCTACTATCTTTCCTGAATAAACTTACTGGCTCTGACATGGTTTGTAAGTCTGCCTATCTATTATAGACATATATATCTATTTCATAGCAAATACTATTATAATGATATTGATGTTACTTTTTACCAAGCAAACATTACAAAAGGAGCCACTCCTCTTTCCTTTCAGCAATGCAACAGGGAACATAGAATGACATGATCCCATTAGGTCCTTCAGCAATGGGTCAGGGCAGTGGCTGTGAGACAAGCAAGAACTCTTGCAAAATAGACATGACATTTTTGAACTGGAATCCTGACAGTGGCTTCTGACAGTTGCATAGTTTTGTCTGCCTATCACCAACAAGGGAATATTGTGGGCTGAGTATTTTGGAGGAGGAAAACCTCAGCAGATCTTCCACCCATGGTGATTTTCCAAGACACTCATCAGTTACTTTTAGTAATGGAAAGAAATAATGATCAGAAAATGAGTAACGAGAAGGGTTTATGAGTACTTTAAAGGGCATGTAGAAAGCTTCTGACTGTATCCAAGCAAGAGATATTTACTGTATATCTAAGCTAAAGCTTTAAATAAGTAGAGAGACATTAATATGTTTTTTTTTTTCTTATTCTAAAGTGCTGTGTCATTCTACAATCTAGCACCTAGACTTACCCAGGCCAAACCTCACCAAACTATTATTTTATTTCTACCAAGAGCAGTCAGTTTTGTGTCCTGGGTAGGATCTAATACAAAGATTCTCAGAACAATGGTCAAGAAAAACCAAGTAGTAATTGCAGAAGGTTGTTGCCATGTATAAAACGCACACATTCTTCAAGTTTGCTGTGATTGGAGAGACATAGCCGATTTATTTTTAGACACCGTGACTCATGGACATGAAAATTATGTACTGAGACTAGTTTGAGAGATATTTTTTAAACAATCATTTAAAATATGTAGATTGCAGTACCTTTTTTTAAGTCTTCTTTTAAATTTTTCATAGTGTTCCCAGTGTGTTTGAAAGCTTGACTTGGATGCAGTGTGTTATTTATAGGTATGAGTCATCAGAGCTGTGAAATGGTTAACACGCAACTAACTAACTTACCCGATAGTGAGAAAGACACCAGGGAGAATCTGATTTCCACAGAACAATGATTCATTCTAGTATTCTCTTTTATAAATATATTAGCAAATTACATGTTATAATAAATCATGACTTCTCTGTGTGCCCACCTACACACACACACACACACACACACACACACACCAGCTAGTGATAAAATAAAAGGAATACCATTATTATCTATTCATTGTCTTATTACTTGCCAACATATTCAGATGTCATACATGGCCAGCACACATGAATATCTATTTGCTTATGAAGTTACATCAGAGATGGTTACTTAAATTAATTCAGCAACACTGGCTCCCTGAAGAAAAGCAGAATTATCAAAGGGCATTTCCTGTTTTGTTTATAAGTTAATATGATAAACTTCATGCCCAACTGCTTCTCTATACACTCAATTATATACTGCTTTTACACCTACTCCCACGTGGACTCTAAGTGACTTTTCTTTATTTTATAATAATATCTATGATAACTAAATTGATTCTGATATGATAATCTAATTAATAACTCAAAGCCACTAAAAAATCACAAATATTAAGGTAATACTAGTTATCAATAAAGATCAGTCTTAATGAACGGAAGTTGGAATTGAATTTTTTTTTAAATTTAAAAAAAAATTTTTTAAAGACAGAGAGAGAGAGAATTTTAATATATATATATA
>NW_025999842.1:56286046-56331997 GCF_001458135.2 Marmota marmota marmota | reverse complement strand
TTTTCGGCAGACACAACATCTTTGTTTGTATGTGGTGCTGAGGATCGAACCGGGGCCACACGCAGGCCAGGCGAGCACACTACCACTTGAGCCACATCCCCAGCCCCGGAATTGAAATTTTATATAAATAATATCAGCAGTGATACAAATGAAGTACAGACAATTATTAAAATTCCAATAAAGTAGATAAGATGTGAGTTATTCCTCACCATTAAGCCTCCTGCTTTTTAAAGGGCCCATGTGACAATTGTCTCCCTCATAGCATTCAACTTCTATTAATGGTGGGCTCACATGGCATAGGTGGCTGCTCTCTTCTGGCTCTCAATGCTAACAGGATATAATATAACAGAACACAGATGACAGAATAGAAACTAGAATCCCAGACAATGTTTTCATGACAGCCAAGAATAAAATAAAGTTGAAAATATCACTCATTGTGTTTTGTTTTGTTTTTCGGCCACAGAAAGAAATGTCTGAATTTAATTACAGAAGGAAAGAAAACAATATAATGCAATGAGTTATTTTTGAATTTGCTATCAGGAAGTATTTTACAAAGGTGATTTTAATTACAATCATTTCAGTGTAGATTCATTATGCATGCCCTCTCACCCTCATTTAGAGGGGTCGATTCAGTTACTTTTTGTTTTGTAATATATACACATTTTTCTCTCGTATGGCATGTTAATCTCCATGTCAACCCCCAATTTTTTTGAAGTAGCCTGAATACAAATAAAATAAATGCATGTATTCATTCACGTGAACATTACTAAATGAAGGTTATATTTTAAATGTATTATTGCTAGTAAGTATGTATATATTATAAGCCAGTTACTTTTTATAGACATTTATACATTAACTGATTTAATCACTACAAAACCTCTATCTAATAGATAACTGGTTTTGCTTTTTTTATTTACCCCCTAGAGGAGATAAGGGGTGTGTGCAAAAACTTGTAGATATTACTGAAAGAGTACACTACAGTGTACTCATATCAGAGCCAGTCTTCCTAATCTCTCTGCCATGCTGCCTTTAGGTAGCAAGGAGAGTTTATAAACTGATTGTATTTTTACATGCAGAACACAATTAGAACTTATTTCTTTTTATTGATCCACATATCTTTATTAACAAACAGCCCAATAAATTGACTAAATAGCTTAAGAAAAGAGAAATATATTTTCATTGAGCCTGGTTGTTTTTTATTTTGGTAAATGTTTTTAAATAGTCCTATATCAAATTCTGCTTGGTATATAAGTGAGTGAATATGAAGAGAAATGCCTGAAAATGAACATATGTTATGAGGGTAAATTGACACATACATTTTATTTTTATAAATGTCTTGTGTACTATCATAACTTTAAGTCATATGGGGCACTTAGATTTTTTTAATTCAAAAATTAACACAGAATGAAAAACATTCTAAGTAAAATGTAACGAAAATACAGATGCCATCCTTAAATACTTGGGTCAACCATAAGACATGGATTTGTCCACTTCTGAGAATAGAAAATCAGAATGTCCCTAGCATCTCCACAGGTAGACCATGCATTTGTCATAACCTGGAATGAGAGGTCCCCACTACATTCAGTGAGTCAGGTCACAACCACTAGTGAAATCAAGATGATAGGATTAAGGAAGGTAATTAAAGGACATATAAAATCAATTCCATATGTACAATATTATAAGGAAAAGATTAATATTGAACTAAAATTAAGAACCAATGGAGCAGGGAATTGAAAAACAAAAAGTGGGGCAGAGATTCAATAGAGGAAAGAATCTAGAAAGAGGGGTGGAAATAAGGAAAGAAATTGTAAATATTATATTTTTGATTATAAAAATTCATTCCTCAGAATGAAAATAAAATATAATTTAGTCCCCAATGTACACTCAGCCTTTAATTATAAGGTCAGAAATCTTTATTTTGCTTTTTATTCTGATTTTGCAGCTCTCCTTTGGCCATCCAGAAGAGTGAGTCATACATATTATGCTTCATAAATTTATTTTGGTGTCTCTGTTTTTTTTTCCCTTTGTTCTTTTTTTTTTTTTAAGAGAGAGAGAGAGAGAGAGAGAGAGAGAGAGAGAGAATTTTTTAATATTTATTTTTCAGTTATCGGCAGACCCAACATCTTTGTTTGTATGTGGTGCTGAGGATCGAACCCTGGCCGCAAGCATGTCAGGAGAGCGCGCTACCGCTTGAGCCACATCCCCAGCCCATCCTCTCTTCTTTTTAGGGCTAACATGTTAGTATCTAAAAAGACCACGGAGAGCAACATGACAATTAAAAAGTTCTTGCTACAGGTTATTAATTATTCCACTTTTAACACTAGCTAAAGGCATAAACATAATACTAATGACAAGAAAACTATGGTGTGATGTGATGTGTCATTAATATGATGAAACATTTTATTGTGAGATTTTTATACATCATTAATAGGATTTAATATATGGACTTTACATGCAAGACCAAATATTTGTAATTCCTCTGGACAGAAAATAGTTGTATAGTTCATCTTCAAATATTATTGTAGATATTTCCCAAGAAAACAATTTGCTACTGCTATTGCTCTAATCAGAAAAGAATTGAAGGTACATGATATTTAGTATTTTCATACTTCCATTAGAAGTTTTAATGATTAAATTCTACTTCAGATTCAAAATTTCCTTAAGTTTGGATAGAAACACAACTACAATTATGTAATATTTACCTATGTATAATTTGTGAATACATTTACATTGAATTTTTTTAAATTTTGGATATTTATGACTCAATTGATGATTTCATTTCAGGTATGATAAACAGTATTGACTTCAAAGGTAAAATTAACAAGGCATGGTAGTGCATGCCTATAATCCCAAAGGCTCAGGATGCTGAGGCAAGAGGATCTCAAGTTCAAAGCCAGTCTCAGTGAAAGCACTAAGCAACTCAGTGAGACCTTGTCTCTAAATAAAATACAGAATAGGGCTGGGGATGTGGCTCAGTGGTCAAGTGCCTCTGAGTTCAATTCCTGGTACCTCAAAAAAAAAGAAAGGTAAAATTAAAAAACTAATTACTTTCATAAAGTAGCTTTAAAATTCAACAGATATTGTATGTTAAAAATTAAAAACTTTAATTTTTAATGAGACAATTTCATAGATTTTTTTTTAAAAATATGAATTGATAATGTTGCATCTTTTGAAGAGTACCTTGACTTTTTACTTTATTTTGATCCCAATGATATCTCTTGGGTTTTCCCTCAGTGAAACCATAGAATATTCCAAGTCACACGTTTATCACATTTTTATTTTTTAAGTGAGTGATATATCTATTTATATATTTACACACACAAAGAAAAATTAATTGTTCTTAGGACAACTGAAATATCTACTCATCTATACTGCCTCTCTGTTTGGAATTGTTTGCAAAGATACCCAGAGACCTCCACCAACCCTTTTATTTGCAAAGGAATAGTCTATGCAAATATGGATTTTATGAATCTTGAGAGGCCTCTGACAACACTTGCAATCATCTTGAGTAAATTATCAAACACATTGGACATCTATAGAAGCACCAATAAATTTCTTGTGGGTCTCTTGAGGTTTGTTCTGAGTCCTGAATCCAGCAAGGATTTCTTGGTTTAGCCAGTTAGGAGCTGATGTTGTTGTTACTTGGAAAAATTACACTGGTTTTATAGCACCTATGAGGTTTCACACTACATTCTTCAATTAGCACACATGTTGAATTAACAGAAGAATCAATGGAATAACTCATGTTGACTGATCTGAATTTCACTTTATCCCTTTCAGGATTTTTGTATACCAGTGATACCAATTATTTAGTCTTGAAGGTGTCACTGTGTTTCTCACAGCTTCATATCCTTAAGTGAACTTGGAATAGTGAAGGTCAGAACAAAGTAAAAAGTAATAACATGATTCTACTGGAAAAAGGCATACAGAAACCACTCATATCTCACATACAGAAATTATTTTCTTCAATCATCATTCCAGCCTTTCTTCAATCAGATGTTTTCGGACAATTGAGATTTGCAATCCTTAATAAGAAGAAATAGTCAGATATTCTGACTACACATCGTAATTTTTCATCCACCCTTGAGAATTAGGGAGCTCTAAATCTATTCTTCCGTTTGGATCTGTGTGATAAACATGCAAAACTTTGTGTTTATGGGCACCTTAGCTCTGATATGGAGAAGATAGGGCATGTTTGTTCTTACAAGTGGTAATATGTCACAAGATATGCTTGAATAGTAGAAACTGCAGGTATATACTGGTGGGATAAATTTGATAAATACTTCAATTAAATTAGAGAATTCAACTGAAATCCAAGAGATATTCTAAGCTGGTCATGAAATATTTTATCTGAAATAATTATTCATTTTATTGTCACATTAACTCCTGTTAATAATGACAATATGAGTAATAGAAAGATAATGATGATGGTAGTGTTGTAGGGACAGACTAGGCCTCAAAGATAGTAGGAAACAGTTTTAATTGGCTGTAGCCAGGTCCAGAGGGCATAGCTTTTGCTGTAATGAATTAATCCCCTGAATCCAGAGTTCAGGTAGTTTCAGAATTTTATACCCAGCATGTAAGGGGAGGGGCTCAGAAGTTCACAGTTTACAGAAGTTCACATAAAAGTGGCTTTTTCTTTCACTGCTTCAGGCAAGTTAACCCTTCAAGGACAACACCTGAGAAGGGGAGAGCTTCTTCTCTTCCTTTCCTCCCACTGCCAGCTGTTACCACGGAGCCCAATTGGTAACTTTTATCTTAGAAATGTAGACATCTCTGTGAAGCCCCAGCTCAAGGCCAATGGCCGTGTTTAAAGGATTTGTCTTTTTTTTTTTTTTTTAAATCTCATTTTGAATTTGCAAACACTCTTCACTCTTCTGCAACCTACTATACTGGATACATGTTTGTGAAAAACAAGTGAAGGGACTTTCAACACCTGGAGTGCAGATTTCTTCCCGGCCAGAGGCCAAGCAAAATAGAGAAACAGGAAAATAGGAAGTTTAACTACATTGAACTTTTTTTTTTTGTAGAGACTTTTTTGCTTATTTTCTTAAAATCAATTATGGTGAAGATTTCTGGAGAAGCTTAGTTAAGATTTTTTTTGTGTGTGTGGAGGATGGGGTACAACTACAATTGATACTATCATTTGTTGAACAATTGCTACAAGTCAGCTAACACCCTAAATACTTACATGCATTATTACATCTCAATCTCTTTACAATGCATTTCAATTCCATTTCAGAAAAAAAGAAGGTCAAGTCTTGGAGATACATGTGGATAAGAACAAAGGTGGAATTTGTAGACAAGTGATGTTATTACAACTCCTGAAATCTTAATCATTATACTACAATGTTTATCAGGTTTTTTTTTTCTTATATACATGATAGGTCCAGTTATATACATTAAAATTTTTCATGAAAGCAAAACTTTTTTTCATTCTTCTTCTTCTTTTTTTTTCCTAACAAAACAGAAGTGTACTCTTCAGTGGCTTCGCATGGCACAATATCTTGGCTCTTCTATATAAAAAGTCTATTTAGTCACCAAATGTGCGGCCTTTCCTGAATTCTTCCAAGACAAGGAAGTAATTGACAAAATTCTTGTAAACCTTTTGTGTACTGTAATTCATGACCATTTCTCTTCTTTGATGTATAATTCTTTTCTATAAAGAATATCAGACCACAGAATCTTGCTTACTTTGATCTCGAATGTCAAAAACATTTATTTGAGAATTTCCACTGAGATCTATTACTTTTAAAATGGTTTTGAATTTTAATCCCTGCCAAGGCAAATGAAAGATTTTCTACTATTTTATGTTTGAAGATATTTTTATTGTTATTACTAAAATAGAGGTACACATTTTGTTTCTCCAAAGTATTTGGTCTTAAAAAATCAGCACTTTTAGTATAAAACAAACTTCATTCATATTACCTTTTTTAGCCTTGAAATATCAACCGTTTTTGGAGGAGGTAATATTTGCAAAAACAAGCTTACAGATTTCTCTGTAGGAATATTCCAGATGGCAACACATATCATATGCAAATTCTTCTTTAATATGTATTCCTTCATGCTGCTTTCTAAGAAATTAAAGTACTGTAATATTTTTGATAACCTGAAAAAAATACTTTCCCCTTTTATATATGTCTGCTGAACTGGCTAAGAAGCTGAAGTTTTGGGCTAACCTGGTCTACTCCATTCCTTTCCTAGGGCTATGACCCTGACCCTGATCCTGGCCTTGTTCATTTCTCAGAACCTTCACTTATTTTAATCTGTTCTTTTCTTCATAGTTCTTAAATTCACTGCTCTCAAATTCCTAGCAACTAATACTAGCTCACATATTTTCTTCCCCATAAATTACTCTTTCCATAAAATCTAGTCAACTTTTTTTTCTTAACTTGTTTTGTTTTAAACTTTTCTTGAGATAGCATCACTTCTATATGTCAAAAGAATATCCAAATATGAGAAAGTCTTAATGAGTGTTCCATATAAGCCAGTTACTCGTTTGCTTTCTGATAATTCCAATACCTCCTCCTCATACACATACATACACATACATACTAAAAGTATAAATTTATTTGAAATTAAAGGAACAAAATGAAGGCTGAGACACTAGAAAGATAATTCTAAGTTACTGGTCCTTGAGATATCCAGTATATAATTTGAACTTGAATATTTCAGTATAGAATTTGAACTTGATTTTATAGCTGGTAAAAAGAAATGACTTGGCTTTTATTTACTTTGGAAAAAAAATCAAGATGGTACTACTAATCCTCTGTGTTCTTAGGTGAATTTAATATAACATTATAAGGTCCTTGCTTACCATATGGATGGTCATCTTAAATGACAGCAGCCATTTTAAGGAAAAAGTTTCACTTTCCTGCCCAAGGGCCTTTCTGAGAAAGGCTCACCCTTCCCTCATACCAATCCTTAACTGCCAGCATTAGGACCCTCCCTGCTCTGATTCCTAGGCCTCCCTCATAAAAGTCCCAGAACTCAAGCCTGTTTTGCCTCTCTCTCCTATAGAGAGATTACCTTTATTTGTCAGCTCTGAGGAGTAAACTCTTGTGTGTATGTCTGCCTGGTCTCAATTTTTTCATTTCTTGCTCACCTGTCTCTCATTCCTTGCTTTCCCTTCAAACATCAGTGAATGTATTTTAAAACATCTTGTCTTGTAAAGCTTAATATAATTGTGACAGGTTTTAATACTACTTTTTTGGCTAAAGAAAATGGTTTCATAAAAAATATGATTTTTGTATATTATTTTATAGACATTTTCACTTTTTGTTATGAAAATTATATAATTATCCAAAAGTTAAAATAAAAGATATAATGAAACTCCACACAGTCGTTATTCAATATTTAAAACTATGGAGTTATGGTTAATTGTCTGCATGTATAACTTTCTAAGCACAACTATTATGAAGCAATTTCCAGCCATCAGAGCATATCTGTAAATATTTCAGTATATAATTTCATGAAACAAAAAAAATTATTAAAAGAAAACACTTAACCATTTTCAGATTAATTAAAATTCATCAACTAATTTCTGTTCAATTTTTCCAAAATGTATGAATTTTTTTTAACAGCTTGCTTGATCAGGATACAAGTAAGATCCATGCATGGCAACAGGTGGATATACATCTTAATTTAATTTAATCATCTCATTTCATCTCTATTTTTTATTTTAAAATTTTGCTCTTTTTAAAAATAAGCAAATAATTTGTTTTATTTCTAAATTTTATTTTATTTATTTCAGATTTATTTACAGTATTTTGCAGAATCTTTAATGGTCTTTAAAAATGTTAGGCAACATTAAGTCTTGGAAAGAATGTGGTACTTGCATGCCAAATGGTAACTCCCTCATAATCACTAAATATAGTAAATCCCTCATGAATATGAGTGACTGTTATGGCATTCATAGTGGCGTAATTGGCATTTTAAATTTTGTCTACTCAAAATCAAAACTTACATTATCTACTGATATATCCCATGGCTGAAGAAACCATTTTGATAGAATTACTTCACTTTATTGAAAATCATTATGGAGTACAAACATGAACCTGGTAAACAGGGAATGGTAAGACTTTTGAACTAAAATCATCATTTTGTTCAGCTGCATTCAACCATGAAGTTCAACTTGCTCATTTTTATTTCTCTAGCACAATTTGATGGAAATGAGTCATTATTTTCACTGTAATATAACTGAAAATTTAAAAGGAATTCGACAGTTTTGACGTCATCCTTTATTTAAGTCCCAGTTTTTCTTTGTATGCATCCTGCCTACTACCATTGCTCATCAATCCTTAGATTAAGAAAGAAATGAGTAAAATTTTCAAAGAGAAACCAATAATGTACTTTGGAATTAAAGGATTTCACCTGGAAAGTAAGAACATCAGGGAAAGTTGCCCAATATTTCATAGATAATGAAAGACAGTTATTGTATCAGCAAATAGCAAGTTTATTCATTCATTCATTTGTATTCAATGAGTGTATGCTATGTACCTGCTACTTTGTCCTGGTGCCAGGAGAAGTCAAGAACACAGTGAATTGACATCATCCTTGACCTTCACTTTTTATGATACTGTGAATAAATAAGTAGGCAATAACAACACAGAACTATGATGTGCAATGCAGAGTGGTATGGAATCATATGGCAGGAGACCTAATGTATTTTCTAGGGGTCAAGAAAGTGTGCTTAGAAATAGTAGCATCTATGCTAAGTCATGAATTGTACAAAAGGAGCTGGCCAGTTAAGGTAGTGTGGTGGCTTTCAGAAGAAGCATTAATCTAGAAAGAGGATGAAGCACTTATGAAAATGAAGTGAAAAGAAGGAGCAATGTGCATTCTAGAAACTGAAATGAAGTCAGTATGACAGGAGTGGGAGGTAAAGTGGGAGGAATGGAGATAACACAGGTGAGATAAGCAAGGCCAGGGACTCTTTAGGGCCTTTAAAAATCATGACAAGAAAAAGGATGATTGCCTTTTTTTCTAAAAACAGGAAACAACTCAAGGTTAGAAGCAAGTAGATGACACAAAATAATCTCATAATTATTTTAGAAACATCACCCTAGTGGCTCATAGGAAGTAGAATTATATATAATCAGTAGCAATGTACAAGAACACTTATATGTCACAGTACCCCTGTAATTTCTTTTTTGTCTATGACAGTTATTTCCATTGCTTTTTATTTCTTTTCAGGTGAAGTATTTTCTAGTTTGAATATCTTCATCTGTGAATAAAATACTATTCAAAGATCAAGTAAATAGCTTTTTAACTAGTTGGTTAATATTTGAGGTGAATTTTTTTATGTTTGGGTTATAAGAAATACATAGTAATTATGAAATGACTAGACTTTCTATTTAAGATGTAGAAAGATACAGGAGAATTAAATTCCAGTCTAACAATGAAAAAGATAATTTGCAAAAATATAATTTTTTTGAAACCTTCTGAAAGCTGAGGTTAAAAGGCCACCAAAAAACCTGAGTTCCAAAAAGTGACATATCTCTCCTAAAATGAATAACATATATTAGCTCTTTCATTTTGGACATACATGGAAAAAGGAAGTGATATCACAAAGATGGGTAAAATGAAACCAATAAAATTTTAACTAAATAATATAGAGCGTGGACTAATATATTAATTTATAATAAAACAAAAAGAGATTTTGCAGTGCATTCAAACTCCTTTCAACCGGCTTCCTCCAGTGAATGAGAAAGACTTGGGATGGGATGGACATGGGTAAGAGTGCCTGTAAAAGGTACAGGTATGCAGAAAGTGACTGCCTATCACCAGAGTACATGCAAAATATATCAACTGCTCCTTGGACCCTTTTGATATTTGTCAAAGTATGTTATATGCATGTATAAATATGCCATAACAAAACTCATTATTCTGTATAAACAAAATACGTTACTAAAAATTTAAAAGAAAATAAAAAGAAGAAAAGTTAATCAACCCACTAGCAGATTCATAGCAAAAATAGAGTTTCAACATATGTGTAATCAGAGTTTCAAAAAATATAAAAATATTCCTTGTTCTTGAGTTCAGACAAAGATGTACTGTGTCTGGGGAAGAATTGGAAGTAACATCTACCTGCCACGGAAAATGAGTAGGAAGAACTTCTTGATGCATTTTTTATCCCCTGTGCAAAATATGGTTTGCAAATCCTGGGGAAGAGTGAGAGAAGTATCTTTTGCAGAAATGAGTTTGGATGTCATAGTGGGAAAGAACAGCAATGTTGAAAGGCCTAAGGTGAGGCTGGGGAAAGATAACTGACACTATTTTAGGTCCCACCATGAGCTTAGCATGAATAAAAAGCATTATAAAGAGCACAAGAGCAGGAAAAACACTGTCTGTGACATCAATGGATAATAACTAATAAAAGCCAAGGTTTTAGTATCATAATTAAATATGCTTTTGATCAGAGGTCCTTCCACTGGACACAAAGTTGAGATCCATCAGCCACAGGACAAATTTGAGGCATACCAAGTTAAAAGTTTCTATCAAAATTCCAAGCTACTCAACTACTTACTACTGCCAACACTCCCCCTGCCAACCACAATAATAGCTTGATAAAAGCAAAGGATAGTCTATATTGGACACAAATATTCTTGACCTCAGTTTCTATTACCCTTCTATTTTTGATGACCAGAAACACAATTTAAAAATGTATGGATATGTCAAGAAAATAAAACCATAAGACTTAATCAAGAAATAAAGCAATCAATATAACCAGACTCTATTAAACCTTAAATATAGAATTTATTAAATTGGGTTTTGAGAATACAAATCATCAGCATGTTAACATATTCAAAAGGTAGATAATGTTCCTAAATAGATTTGGACTTACAAGAGCATAATGGAAACTATATAAAGTCAACTGGAAATGCTAGAAATGAAAATATATGATGCCAAAGAACAAGGATTTCTGTGATGAATTATAAGAATCTAGAGAGAGAGTTAAGGAAAGAATCAGAGAAAGGACTTGAAGTCAAGCAAATAAAAAATTTACAACGGGCTGGGGTTGTGGCTCAGGTAGAGTGTTTGCCTAGCATACATGAGGGACTGGGTTTGATCCTCAGCACCACTGTAAAATAAATGTAAAATAAAGATTTTTTTAAATTTACAACTTGAAACACAAAGAAGCAACAATTCAGTAAGAAATTAGAGAACAGAATATTCAACATATGTATAATTAGAGTTTCAAAAAATATAATGGTGCAGAAAAATTAATGATTAAGATTTTTTCCAATATTAACAAATGGCCTCAAACCACAGACCCATGATGCCATAGAACAACAAGCAAGATATACAAAAGAAAAAAAAAAAAAGAAACGCTGTAAGACAGCATAATGAGACAGAGGCAAATCAAAGAAAATCACTTAAATATAACATTTATGTCATTGAGTGCTAAAGATAACAAAAATCCTATGGCTACTCAAAAGACACAAAAACAAAAACACAGAATTTCCAATTGAAATGGAGACAACCAGATGTCCACGGAGCAATACTTTTAAAACACTGAAAGAAGAAATTATTAACTGAAATTTCTATACTGAGTATTCTATTTCCAGCAATAATATCTTGCAAAAATAAATGTGTGAATATATAATGTTAAAAAACATTTTCAGATATTCAAAATAAAATAAGCAGAGGGAATTTATTTCCAACACACTTAAAGTACTAGGTGTATTTAGGGAAGTTGTTCCAAAATAAGAAATACATCAAATGGAAATATGCACTTCTAAAAATGAACAGGTAATACTGGAAAGTGCGAATATAGGGATAAATGTGAATTTTAATTTTCCTAATTTAAATTACCTTTAAATATAATTGTCTGTATTAGTTTCCCCAGACTGCAATAACAAATTACCATAAACTCAATGACTTGAAATAACAGGGAATTGGGCTGGGGTTGTGACTCAGTGGCAGAGTGCTTGCCTTGCACATGTGAAGCACTGGATTCAATCCTCAGCACCACATAAAAATACATAAACAAAATAAAGATATTGTGTCCATGTATAACTAAAAATATATTTAAAAAAAACACAGGGGTTTGTGTTCTCATATACATGGAAACTAAATGTCAGAAGTTTTGGCAGAGCCATGCTACCCTGCAAGGTTCTAGAGAATCCTTCCTTGCCTCCTCTGGGTTCTAATGGTTGCCAGAAATTCTTGCAGTTCTTTGTCTTATATGTGCACCACTCCAATCTCTATCTCTGTATTCATGTGGAAATGTGTTTGTAAACAAATCCCCCTCCTCTTATAAGGAACCCAGATACTGGAATTGGGCCATCCTAATTCAGTATAACCTCATGTAAGCTTAATTACATTTGCAAAGACCATATTTCCAAATGATGTCACAGATTTTACTTAGAAAGACTTCAATAAATATTTTGTTGGGAAAATAATTCTACCCTAAAGACCAAGCTCTCTGCCTCCACTCCCCAATATTCATGTGCTTCTCAGAACATATTCATCTCATTGATAAATCACAAATGTGTTCAAACATTCTAGAATCAGTTGTGCATATCAAGTCCCAAATAGCATCTAAGTATAGTCCCTATTAAAAGTGCCAGATATCATATTGTATATCACTGAAATAAAGGATTGTTTGATCCATCCTGGGACAAAATTCTTCTCCATCTGTGAATCTTGAAACCTAGAAAATAGTTGATCTGCTTCAAAAATGCAATGGTGGGATTGTAGAGCATGCATAAGAAGACATTTCTATTCCAAAAGTAAGAAACAGAAAGGGCAGGAGAGGAGAGGGGAAGGAAGGGAATGAAAGGGGACAGAGAGGAGAGAAGAAAATCTGATAACCAGCAAAGCATATTATATTAGATTTCAAAACCTGAGAATAATGTGTCTTCAAAGTCAAATAGGTGGGGCCCCATCCATCTGGTCCTGAACAGTGGTCCCATCGACATATACCTCTGAGATCAGAATTTGGAGGAGGGAACATAAAGAGTAGCTACTGATGAATACAGGGTTTCTTTGGGGAGTGATTGAAACTTTCTATAATTAGATAATGATGATGGTTGAGCAGCTTTGTTAATGGAAATGTAACATCTAAAAATGTGATTTTTCTTAGAACGTAAGTTATATCTCAATTTTTTAAATGATGGAGAACACATGCTACCTTATTTTAAGACACTTTATAGGACATTAATTAGAACAGCATGGTATTGTGCAGCAATAATATCAAAATCAAACATTGGAAGAAAATGGTTCTTCTGAAAAGAGACTTACAAATATATACTTGATTTATGCTCAACAAAGTAAAACAATAATGGGACTAGAGTTGTAGCTCAGTGGTAGTATGCTTGCCAGGCAGGCACAAGGCCCTTGGATCAATTTCTAGTGCCAAAAAATGAAACAAGTTAGCAAGGTAATTTATCGAAAAAGAATAAAACAACTTCACAGATATTACTAGAACATTTGGATATTTGTAAAAAAAATTGGTAATAAGTTGATAAATAAATAAACAATAAGTCTGCCTTATCCTTATACCATACTATATAATAAATAATTCTAAATTGGTTTAAGCTCATGAGGCAAAACCTAAAATATCAAAAATTCTAGCAAAAGAAAAAAAAAAGTCTTGGGGCTGGGGTTGTAGCTCAGTGGTAGAGCACTTGCCTAGCACATGTGAGGCACTGGATTTGATCCTCAGCATCACATTAAATAAATAAAATAAAGGTATTGTGTCCATCTACAACTAAAACATATTTAAAAGAAAAAAAAAGTCTTGACAATTTTTTTCAGGTTGGACACAAAAAGCATTAATCATTAATAATGATACTTTAATATCACTAAAATTAAAGCATTTTAAGAAAACTGTAAATGAATTGCAAAACAACCAATAACTTGGAAATATATTCACAAAACACAGGAGCAAGAAGTTCTGGTATGCCACTGCAAAACAGGGGGATTTTAGATTAGAATAATGTACTATACACATCAAAAAAACTACATAAAATTTTTTTTTTAAATTTTCACTGTAAAAAATGATAAAATTTGGGGAAAATTTAAACATTACATGACCTCTCATGTATTAAAATATCACATAATACCCCATAAACATATGATTTTTATGTTTTTATATTAAAATAAATTTAATTAAATAAATAACATGTATGTGATATCTGATTGAAAATAATATAAAAATAACTCTTACAACTCAGTATTAAGAAGACAAGCAAGACAATAAAAATGGGAAAATTTTTCAGATGCTTCAGAAAATAAAAATACATTTAATCAAATAAGCACAAAATGAATGTTCAAAATCAAGGAAAGATTTAAACTAAACCCACAATAAAACATCAGAAAGAGCCTGCTAGAATAGCCAATTTTAACAATCAAACCAAAGAGAAAATACAAGTCCTTAGTGAATAAAAAAAGTCATTGTGACATTCATAACTTGCTAGTTAGTATGCTGGATTGTATCACAATTTTGGAAAATAAAGTAGTAGTTTCTTATAAAATGAAATATGCAATTTTCTTGTGGCTGGAGCACCAAAAAAACTGAAAATAATTCAAATAAATAAATGAATGGATAAACAAATTGTGGTACATTCATTCAGTACTGCTGGAAATTCATGATACTGATCAGTTTTAAAAAGGAATGACCTACTGATTCATGAAGCTATGTGGCTGAATCTCAAAAGCATTCTTACTGAAAAAGGCCACACTCTAGTAAGCTATGCATATGTGATTTCATGCTCATGACACTCTTACAAAGACAAAACCCATAGGCCAGAAAACAAATCAATGGTTACCAGACGCTGGCATTATGGTGATGGATGACTTCTAAGAGGCTCAAGAGAATATTTTGGAGTGATGGAACTATTCTATATCTTGATTGTGATAATGATTACATTTGTTTATAATTAAGAGAATTAATTTTATGTCAGTAAACCTGATATAGATTGAATTATGTTGCAATCTCCTGAACTCCTATGTGGAAATCTTAACCTTGCATACCTCAAACTGTGATTTTATTTGGAGATAGATTTTTTTGTTGTTGTTGTTTTCCAGAGATAATCAAGTTAAAAATGAGATATTTAGTGTAGGCCCTAATTCAATAAGATCTTTAAAATAATAATATTTAATATTTATTGATATTTAATAATTAATTGTTTTAATTGTATTTTAATAAAACATGAAAATCTGTACAATAAAGACATACATAGAAGGAAAAGAACGTGAAGGGACATGGGGAAAAGATGGCCATCTATAGCCGAGAAGAGAAGACAGAAAGAGACTCTTTCTTCAACTCCCAGAAAGACTGATGCTACCTACTTCTGGCCTCCAGGACTATAGGGCAATAAATTTCTGTTGTTGAAGCCACTCAGTGTTCAGCATCCCTAGCAAATTGATACACCTGATGTTTAAATAACATATTATTAAATATTTTTTATTCCCATAATTTAAAAATAAAAAAAAATAATTACTTTTATAATACAATCATTCAGTTGAGGGTATAGAACTTAAATATTTATGCATACATAAAGAATGAAAAGAAAGCTATTTAATTAAGTATCTTTTATATCTTTTTTATTAGCGTTAATACATTTGAGTAGGTTGGCTCTGTAATATCATAAAAATTTCCTTAGAAAGATTTTCACAAGGTTTATATGTGTTGTTTTGCCCAAAACTTTGCATTTGTACATTACCTAAGATTTTAAATACTCTTTTAATTGTTACTCTGATATTAATATTCAACTATGTATACATGTCTCACTTTGTGTCTCACTTTACATCTTCTTTGTAGAGATCAGCTCTTCCACATGCTTAGGATTCCACAAACATTGCCAAATCCCCTTTAAAAAGGAATGTGGAAATGGAGAGGAAGAGGATTGCAACAGGAAAGATGGTGGGATGGTGGTGTGTTCCCCATGTTGATGCAAGTTGAGCTCCCTAGACATGCAGTTTCCTAAAGGAAAGAAGGGCTTCTTCAACTCAGCTATGTGTAGGGACTTTAAAGGAGACAGTGGCCAGCTATATTCTTCGATTGGTGACTGGCTGTTGGATATGGCAGTGAACCTAAAAAAAAAAAAAAAAAAAAAAAGGTCTATTGTTTGATGATTTGATGAGATGAAGTATATGTTGCACAAATATGAAAGTCAAAACTCACTACAATTAAAATAGCACTAAATCATATTCTGGTCTTAGATAGCTATATAATTACCAAACCTTTTAAGATCACTCAGACAAAAAAAAAAAGAAGAAGAAGAAGAAGTAGTCTTTTTTAAACTGACAAGTTTAAACACATCAGTTATGATTCTCCAACTTGGAGCCAGGCCTAAGGGAAGCAATGACTGAAGAGCTGAGCATAATTATCCATCAACGTTTTAACCTTAAAATGAATTTCTGCAGACATGTTTAAAAAATTTGTTCCACGTCCAGTGTTTATAATCATAATTGCACTAGAGGCCTTAAAAAAAAAAACTAATGTAACCTTACTTAATACATTTCTTTACATTGCTGCGCCCTCTGTAATTTTCTTAATGAACGAATATTTAATTATATTCCATCTTTATCAATTTTATATTGAGTACATCTGGAGGTCATGTACTAGAACATTTAATATTCAATTTCATTTTTGAAAGTATATTAAAATAAATAATTTAAATGAGGCTGATTTTCATATATTCTAATACAATTTCATAATATATACAGAAAGTTGGATGGCTTAGCAGATATTGAATGCAATCTAGAATTTTCCACTTTCGGGTCACAAGTTCTAAACCAAGAAAAAGCTGTGGAAATTAAACTTGATGTTGTGAGCTAATAATTTTGTTTGTATGTGTCTATTAAAAGAATTAGCTAAAGTAAGAAGGAATGCTTCTCAAGTCTTTGAAAAATTTCCCTAAATCAAGGAAGCCTATTATCTGAACTTCCTGGGGTGGGGCAGGGAATGTATTATTTAATTATTATATAGTTCAGATCTACTTCTAAGTAGGAATACTCATATAGTATAAACTTGCACACACTTTCCCCTGTGGATAATATAGATACAAAAGCAGGGGGGAAAAATCCTCTTAGTGCTATTTTCCTACTGTATATCCCTCCTAGGCTTACTTAATATCCCTCCTCATGGCAAATATGCTTCCTCACAATCTTTGCAATCCCAAGATGCTACCTTCACTTTTGTCTAGGGTGTGTTTATGGTTTAACAAGAGGATTTTGTTTTTCTCCAGACCCTGCGTCTTAATTTAAAAGGTGATATCAATAAAAAGGAATATACTCTCTTTGCCTTCATTTTCTGAAAAATCTACTACTGAATACCCCTTGGTTGCTTAGAGAATGAATGGGTCACACAGACCTTCTGTATATCTTCCCTTTACAAAGTTTATAATCTAGACAAATTAGGAAAGGATTTAAGTTAGATGTTAGAGTAGCCAGTGTTAATAAACCAGAACAATGAAGTTAGATTCTCAGATGTGATTATGATTATATGAAGGACACAGAAGACTGTTGAGTGTAAAATTAGTTGCCTTTTGACAATGTGAATGAGTGCAAATAATGCTATCAAATGTGGGGAGAAAAAAGGCTCTAAGGAGGGACAACATAGTAGACTTGAGTCAATATTAATACTCAGGAAATGACAGTAGCAGCAGAGGTACTGTAGCATGAAATAATCAAGGTTGACAGGGCTCAGTTTGAGCAGTGTGTTGTACTGGTCATAAAGCTAAGAGACAAATCTGCAAACAATGATAAGCCCTGAATACGGTAGCTGCCATCATTATTGACTGAGTGGTCAGGGGTTTAATTGGTGACCTAGGAATTACTAATTGGGCATTAATCTTTGAATCAGTCATGTTTACTTATAGAAATGACTCTTTGGTAAGTTTTTTTTTTTTTCTCCTCACAAAGCCAGAGAAGCTATGACTTTTACTTTAGAAGATAAATCTGCTTAAATAGTTCATTTGGCTTTCCAGAGGACAAAAGCCACCAATTCCACAATTAGAAAGATGGCTTAAAATGTCAAGAATCCTGGTAAAGTAATACCTTTCCTTAAATTGACAGTGAGGGGTGAACAAGAGAGACTGAACCCTTTGCTGAAAGCAGATTTAATTGGCAGGGGTCAGAGAATTTCACAATAATATAGAGTTCCTTAAGGATGCAAAAAAATAAAATTTTAAAAAAAAGTACTCTGAAGAGGGGAGAAAAACTGCCTAAAGTAGGTCTAGGGTTGTCAGTGTCAATCCTCTCCATCACAGTCTTGCCTAGGGCTGGTTCTGCCAAGACTAAAGAGATAATGACATCTGTATGGCATATTCGTAGTACTGTAGCATTTTATTTTACACCTTGGTAAAAATAAAGAAATTCTAGGCTTCTTTGTTAGGAAAAAAAAATGGAAGAGAAACTAAATTATGTGTTTGTTGTAACACACACATTTCTCTACATTCACTATGTGTGAAATAAATGCTCATTAACCAAAATTCATTCTGAATTTTTTCACTAATTTCCAAATGGGGGAAAACGATTTTGGTTTCAGATCCAGTAGCTAAGTTCCAATTGTATTTAATAGGATAAAACATTTTTGCTCCAAACAGAGAACTCTGGGTATTAATAGATATATTTTTTTTATTAAAAAAAAATCTTTACTCCCTGAGACTTGGGAAAGGATCTGCTAGTTTTATACATATATTTAAAATTTTCTTATTAAGAAATATTTTCAAATCACTACTCTATTTTTTGAAGAATATCATTTGTGAACTGTTTATAGTATACAAATACATTAAAATAAAATATTAGAGTCTGGACAAAATTCTAAAATATTATACCTGCGTTCGGTGAACATATTATAATATTAACTGGATTTTGCACATTGATTTGAATCAGCTGATAGGGTTGTGATAGACTCAACACTGAAAAAGGGCAGATTTCAGTTTAATGTGTTTTGTTACTTAGGGAAGTTTTCAAAACCATCCACTCTGAAAATTTTATAG
Source organism: Marmota marmota marmota (assembly GCF_001458135.2). Lineage (NCBI taxonomy): Eukaryota > Metazoa > Chordata > Mammalia > Rodentia > Sciuridae > Marmota > Marmota marmota. Next base: position 56,313,041 of record NW_025999842.1, on the reverse strand, counting down.
TATTCTATCATCAAATATTATTTTTAATTACATATTTCAACATATTTCAAAATTAGCTATTCTTTCATTTGTCTTGAAAGCCAAAAACTTGACACCAGCGACTTGCCTACAGATTGGCTTTTCAGGCTTTTGTGCCTTTGGTGACACAGGTTCTTGAGTCATTGGCTCTCAGTTTCTGTAAAGCTGTTGAAAAAGTTTTACTGTGATTTTACTGCTATGATTCATCTACATTATGACACATTGTTATAGTTCATTGAGTTTGACTGCTGTAGTAGATACCAGGCAGAGAGTAGCCTGTGGTTCATTTACCCATTGTGCCCTGGTGGGCGTGCAGGTTATTTCCAGGTTTTGCTTTTAGACATTTCTTGACAGGTCCTCATATGACATATGCAAGGGTTTCTCCTGGGTACATATTTCAGAGTAATAGAGCATATGAATATTTAAGGAAATAGGCACTGACCAACTTCTTCGTTTCACAAAGTTAAACCCCCAACTTTTTCAAGACTTACCAAATCAACAGTAATTTAATTCAGAATTTTTAAAAATCTTTTTTGGCACTTGGTTTAACCTAATATTATCAGAGTCATTTCATTGTTAACACTAAAATTCTGTTACACCTTTGGTAGTACAATACATTTGATGAAATTTTTTCTCATTCACTTTAAACTTTTTCTGCCAAACTTGAGAGCTTCCTAAGTTTACTATTTTTAGAGACTTGTCAGAAATCATTACTTCAGAAATAATGTTTGTCCTTATTAGTGGACCAACTAGTCAAATCATAAGTTTGGAAAAAAATTCCACATTATTCTTTAATTCTCATGTACCTGTTAATATGCAGTTGAGGAATACAAAAAAAAAGGAGACAAATAAATCCCAGAATTCATCTTATTAAAATTATGGAAAATCGTTAAATAAAATTAAAGTGATATTAATTTAACATAATTAAGTTGGGTGAATTTTATACATATCTCATTCTTAATTTGCAACAATTCAATGTAATGAAAACCTACAAATATACATTATTTAAGAATCAAAGCAAATGATAAGTATAATCTTGCAGGAAATATCTTTATGTTATGTGTTCAGCTCTGGCATTCAGCTTCAGGAAAAAAATAGATAAGAATAACCTCATTATTTTAATTATGCATCATGATCAACATTTTTCTGAGTATTTACTGGAAGAAAAGAGACATGCTACTGAAAAATAATCAGCCTAACATCTACTATTAAAATTTAATTTGTTAAGAGGAAGTAGACTATATTTTAGCAAATAATAATTAAAATGAAGTAAGATGATGATTTCCCATAATTAGTACATTTTTTAAGACAGTATTTGACAAAATAAGCCTTTACTACAATATTGAACAAGGCATATCACATCTAAAATAAATAGTTCTTCCCTGCAAGATTTTTCCATCCTAACTTTGAAAAATGTGGTGTCCAGAATAACATTTTAACTATGTTTAAAAATGTTAGAGTAAGTAATCTTATTTTGTTGGATAGTTTAGATTCTTTTCTTTCCTCCTAATGATGCATATTAGGGATGGGTATTGAAAATAACTTTCAAGTATTGCTTACATTAAATATGTGAATAAAAGTCCTTTTTAAATGTTTATTATTTCTTACTGAAACTCACTTTATATAGTTTCTCAAGACCAATGCATTCTTTGAAGATAGTAGAGATTTGGCAGAGATAAAGACATGAAAATTGCCATTAAATCTATCAATCTCTTGTATATCTGATTTGATAATATTCTACAAAGAACAAATATATTGTTCTTAATTTGTCATTTAAAAAAAAAAACAGAAATAGTTATAAGATAGGGAAACATAAGAAGTACTCGAGTGAATTAAGGTCTTAATGAAGCTATCCATGATATGAATAGTAATTTGAAATGTCTGATGAAATGAATGAGTAGATATTTTTATATGAGTATTAATTAAACTAGGAAAGGGTATTTAAGTAAAACAGACAATCAATGTCATGCTAGGAAAGAGTAACATTAGAATGTGAGGAGCCATAAATTAACTCCGTGATAACCATCTACACTGATGTTCTTAGAAAGAACCCCAATATGAAGACCACTACTTAATGACACCACCAAGGTAGAAAATCATCTTACTTATTTCTAGAAAAAATGAAATGACATTTCATACTTCCTTTCAAACCTAAATCAAGATTTTGCATAAAGGCAGAGGCTAGAAAACAAAAATAGACATTATCTGGAATGGTTCATGCTGTGCTCTGGGACAGGGTGCTTGCACCCAAGGTGACCTGAATCTCCTGTTTGTTTCCTCAGTAGTCTATTATGTAACCTCCCAGTATTCTGGCAGTTTTTCTTTCTTTCTTTCTTTCTTTTTTTAGACAAAAACATCCAAATTTAGATAATAGATTTTAGGATCAACCTAGCCTAATCCCTCCAGTTCAATATGAGTTTTTTTAGATAGTACGGTTCAAGGTTGAATGACAATTACATAGAAATGCCCAGAGACACAGAGTTCTAATATAAGAAGATGTTCTTAAGCTTAATATCAACAGCCTACACACCTACTAAAGGTGTGTTTTTGCAATGGTGGGTTTATTCCCGAATCTGAAATGATGGGTAATAAAAATGGCCAAACTGGAACCACTTTTTTTTAAATGGAGGACAAAAGAAAAGATATTTCATAGAAACTCAATATTGAATTTGCAAAATTAAATCTGGTAATTAGCCTCATAAAAGTGATAGGCTGTCTATTGAATTCCTACCTTCATACTTAAGGAAATAAGAGGAAAAATGCCAGAGCTTTTCACTCTTCCTTTTAGTATAGAGTATAGGAATGAATTACAGGATGAATTCACTCAACACAAAGTATGCCATCATGTATTAACTATTTAAAGTACCCTAATGCTTGTCTTCAAGAAGTTTAAAGTTAAGTAGAAGAGACAGACAAGCAAAAAAATGTAATATAAGGTGATAGGTGCTGCAAAGATGTAAAGTGGGAAAACAAAGAATAATTTTCAAGTATGTCAGAATCTCTCTGGAAATACATTTGATCCTTCTTGACTTTAAAGAAGTAAATAGAGTTCTGTATTTTTAGTTCATGAGCCAACTTCCTTAATTCTAGCAATGGAAACACACAAGTCCTCCTCCCTGACAAATGTTTGAATCTTAAAGCTGAATGTAATTGTCATCTATTTTTGAACTTTTATAAACTATTTGTGGAGAAAGGTTTTGCTTCTTGATGCAAAGCCACAGGCAACAGCAATTCACCACAACTGCTCTCCCTGCTGTCTGAGTTCTTTGAATGAGGCATTGTTTGAAATTCCGACCTCATTAAATCTGCTGTTTAGCTGCACTCTGTGCAGCCACTGCAATTCTGCTCTGGGTCACCCTCCTGCTTGTGAAACCATTTAAGGCAAACGAGATGCCTGAACCATGAGGTGTAACATAATACCAAAGTCAGACAGTCACATTCTTTACTACTTAAGTAAATTTCTACACTCTTTGCTGATCAAACTAAATTCCTGTCCCGTTTTTATTTAGTAGAATCATTCAGACAAAATGTTGCTTCCTTCAAATATTAAATAGTATTGGAGGGCCATATAGTTAAAACACAAAAACTTATTTCATCTTACTAGAATCTAATGGTATAATAATCAGAGCTTAGAAGTTTCCCCTGGCAAAGTGGATCAATTTAATTCCAGAACAGAAATTGCCTGATGACGCTGTTAGGACAAATTTAACATAATACTTTCTATACGGCACTACAATTTCAGAGCAGAAGAATCACCCTCAGAATAATTTTATTCTGCTCTAAAATGGCCTGGCCTAAGAAGTCAGTGTGTGTGTGTGTGTGTGTGTGTGTGTGTGTGTGTGTGTGTACATACGAGAAAGAGTAAGCATGCATTAGGTAAATAGATGGGGAGATACATCTGTTAGAATTGAGACCATATTCTCATTTCATATGATTTGACAGTTCTTATGTGGCAGCAATCACTGTTTTTCTACCTACCTTGGTGACAGTTTCAAATCAATCAGTGACCTAAATAGGAAAGATTTTATACCCCATTACCCAGGCCTTCAGTCATCCCACTTGTGCTGTGACCAAACTGGTTTTCCATTCCGAAAATAGACTCTGCTGTAGAAGGTGTGAGATATTCCAAACAGAGATAACAATATGGTCAGTTTGGAGTGGGCCTGCAGATTCTTTTTTTACAAGTATCTCTAATACATTTTTTATTTATTCAAAATACCTCAACTATGTACCCTTCTTAAATTTAAAATAGTTATATATTTGACCTACATTATCAACCTATTAATATTCAACGTGGAAGCAAAGAGTGAATTTTTAGGAAAGACTTTCTTAAGCTTCTTAAAATATGTGAGTGAAGGGTCAATTTTGCCATACTTTGGGATGATTTGATAGTATGACTGAAATAACAACTCAGAGTGTTTTGCTTATTTGTGTTATCATATTAAAAAAATCCATAAAAATTAGAATGTATCAAATAAAAACAGGAATGAATAAATTTAATATGTCCACATACCCACCTATCTAAATCGGTTATTTGAAAACATCAGTTTATGAGACGTTATAAAATATAGGAGAGATTTTAATATGAAAAAGGGTGAAACAGATGATTAGAAAAGTCATAGAAATTGAGGAGTGTTTAATTTTATGATGATTTGGAATGAGGAAATAAGATCATTTGTGGATTGAGTGAGGAAGATCAACCCTTAATGTGAGCGGACACCATCCAAGAGGCTGGGGACCTGAATAGAACAAAAAAAAAAAAACAGAAGGAAAATTTCCTCTCTCTCTCTCTCTGGAATTTGGACACTCTCCCCCTTCTGGTCTAGATATCAGAACCCTAGGATTTTCAGGCATGGTGTTCCAACACTTCATCAACAGTCTCACAGGTCCTCAGGTACTCCACCTTGGACTGGAAATTCCACTGTCAGCTTCTTTGGTTCTGGGGCTTCAGATTTGGAGAGCCTACACTAATGGCATCCCAAGGTTCCAGTTTTCAGGAAGACTTCATGAGATTTTCTCATCTCCATAATTCTGCACAACAATTTTGTAAAGGCAAATTCCTAATAAATATCCTCTGTCATTAAATATACACATATAAAAAACATACACATATAAATATATAAATAAATATATATTATATACGTATATATTATATACGTATATAATATATATAGTGTCTTAGTAGGACCTTGATTAAACCAATATTATACAAGCAAAGCTATAAAATTTAATAAACTTTGAATAAGTCTTTCTAAAGAAGATATCTGCACCCAACTTAGAGTGATTGAGTTAGTACAAATGTTAATAAACTGGATGTAATCATAGAAGAAGGAAATACATAATATCCATACTTTTATGAATAGATATATATTATTAAGAAGACATTATATAAAATGTTATTTTCTAGGAAATATTGAATGAGACTTAGATGATAGCATTGTTTCAATATATGATGATTTTTCTGCCCATTTAAAATGCATGTAAGCTTCAAGATATTTACAGAATTGAATTAGCTTTCTTTTTCTCATCTCATGAAAATCTAACCAGTAGTCAGAGAACTCCTTGTTAAACAACAGAGGGAAGATACAGTTTTCATTACTTTTCTTTTACAAATAAAACTAGATAAATAAATCATACATGTAGAAACAATAATCAACAAACATTTTTTAAAGTTCATTATTTCTGGGCACAATTCCATGTATAATATAAATAAAAGTTCATTAAAATGGTGTCACTGTCTGCAAGTAGCTTATGACCTAGTGGGTAATTCTTAAAATCAATAATCGTCATATACCTGGGTTCAATTCTCAGCACCACATAAAAATAAAGGCATTGTGTTGTGTTCATCTACAGAAAAAGATTAAAAAAATAAGTAAAATACTTTTTTAAAAAAATAATCATCATCATATAAATGAGCAAGTGAACAACAGTTGCACTGGATGCAATGGTTGTAAAGAAGATAAAGAGTCAACTTTATACAGCAGAAACAGAAAATGGAAGTATAAAGAAGAGCCCTGAGAAGAAAAAAATTGAAACACTCAAAAAAATGTCATAAGCAGATGTCAAGATTGCAAAGTTAGAGAAGGAAGAGAAATAGATACTTCTTATATTCCATTTTTATATTTTGTGATATCAATCCCATACATACAAACAATCAATCTCATGAAACCAAGGTAACAGTATGCAACAGTGCAATTCAAACTTCTAAAATCAACAGAAAACACATTTTTAATGGAGGAAGACGATACTGCAGTTGCCGAGTTTCTGTTCTCACTACTAAAAGGCTCAGGGGTTACTCCAGTTGAACTGGGCTAACTGGGCTGCGCAAAATAATCACACAAGAGACACAAATACCTTTTACTTTGGGGTAGCTGTGGCAGCTTCTCTGACCTTAAGGGTTCCTAGGAAGAGAGAGAACAGAGCAAGTGCTGACCCCTTTTATTGAGGAAAAGCTATTCAAATGAGGCAAGGGGTCAGGTTTCAGGGAGCTGAGTCTATCTTCATGATGTCCACTGTCAGCAGGTTGACTGACACCTGGGTAGACCACACCCAAGGGTACAGTAAGAGAATGGGACACACAGGAGGCACTTCCATGGAAGATTCTATCCTAAACAGGGCAAGGGGTTGTATTACAAAGGAACAGGTGAGCATAGCTCCATCCATGGGGCTGTAGCAAGACACACCCATGCAGGAGACATTGACCCTCGAACCTAAGAATGGTGGGGAAAGCTCTGCCACATTTCTGTGACTGAGCGCTTCAGCACCCAGCCGGGGAGTGTCACTCAGTCAAGTGCAAGGTTGGTCTCCCACATGCAGTATCTCACTTTTATGTGGAATCTAAAACAGTTCAACTCATAGAAACAGAATAAAACAGTGGACACCGGAGGTTTGGAAGTGGGGAAAGGTGAGATATTTGTCAAAGGGTATACATTTTCAATCATGACATAAGAAAGTTCTAGATATCCAATATACAGTGTGGTAAATATATAATAATAATGTTGTATTACATACTCGAAATTTGCAAATAAATAGATTTAAAGTGCTCTAACTCACCTCCCCACAAAATTTAAATGTGTTATGTGGTGAGAGAATGATATGTGAATTTACTTACCTGCAGTAATCATTTCATAATGTGTGCATATATTAAAATATTCATACATCTTCAATATGTAAAACTGTCATTTGTCTTGATGTCAATAAACTGGAAAAATAAAATAAAATAAAATAAATTACAGATTATAGGTATCTTTATAAGATATGTTAAATATGATCTATTGATAATAGCTATACTGAAATTCTAGAAAATATGATGATAAGGAAAAATGAGTCCACTGTCAATGCATCAATTGATAGATAAGAGATGATAAATAGAGAAAGTTGACTGGTAGACACAGATATACAGAAATATGGGTAGGTAGATTACAATGCAGCTCTCAGTTCATAAGATTTAAGCAGCCTCTACAAGGTTCACATAAAGCCACAGTGACCACATTTTATAAACAAAGAGAACTAATAAAGGGTTTGGCCTTAGCTTAGAGGTTCTCCTGCCATTGAGTAATTTTCCTATGCCATATACTTAGCTCTTGTTATGACCTAATTATGCATAATCCTTTTAGAATAGGATCATTACAACTGTGCTTATGACAATCTCAGCAACCATTTAAAGACATTCACCAAACACACATGTGGCTAAGAAGGGAAATGAAGTCTGCATCCAATTTGATAACCACAGAAGAAATGCTGGAATGAAAATATCCTTTGAAAACAGTATTTTGGTTTACCCTAGTCTGACCCAAGATTGACACAAACATTGCATTTTTGAGATATTTAAAGAAAAAAACAAATAGTTGACTTTGAAAGCATCATGCCCAGAAATCGCATAGTCTAATACAATAATAGAATCACTCAAGGAAGAATAATAGTTTTATTGGATTCTTAGTTTCATCAAATATGCCTTAGGAAATGGAAGAGTTTATAGAGGAAAAATAGTCTCCCCACATGATTAAGGGAGCTTAGCAGTGAGGGAATTATATTTTGAGAATTTTCAACAAATTTGAAACATAGGTGCATGTTGATTTGGTAATAAGTTGATGATTGTCTATTTTAGTATCTTGGTTAGTTATCTGATAGCATGATCAGATCAATATGTCCGATAGGTAATCTGAATGAACAGAAAAAGTGTTCAATTACTGTAGAATATAAAACTTTCAATCCAGTTAGCTATTTCTCAAGTGATCATCTTTGTAGATCATCCCACAAAACCATCATGAGTAGTGATTCTCCCAATTACGAAAGATAAATAAATGAATGAGTGATGCTTTCATTACTTCTTTTATTTAACTGACAAAACTATATAAAATCAAAATATCATTCAGATAAAATTAAATATCTAATAACTTATATGTCATCTAGTAATACAAAGTTCTGTCAATGTAAAGCCATAGGTACTTGAGAGAGGCAAAAATATCATATCCATTTTTTTCTTTATTGTACTTGTTATCCTCAGGTTTATTCCATTTTTTATTTAATTCTAACAGTTATTGTGATGAATGATAGAAGTTAATGTTAACAGCTAAAGATGAGGAGCTAGTTAAGCCTGAGGGCTCTGTTGTGTTTGGAAATTCAACACACTTGACTACTTTGAGTCATGAATATGTACAAAAAGATTATGAAAGAAATATTTGAGTCAATAGATATGGTTGTTCTTATTTGAACATTACACAACTTACATATGTTTTGAAGCATCACCTGGTATCCCACAACCACATACAATTTTATATGTCAATTTAAAAATTAAAAAAAATACAAAGAAGATAAAACTTCGATTATAGCATTGAGAGTTATCGAGAAATAGATGAAAAAAATATTGACAAACTTCTGCTAACAATTAAAGTTGGGTGATGGACCACTGGAGTTAATGTCATCACATAATTCTACTTTTATATGTGGTTGAAAATTCCTACAGTTAAGGTTAAGAATGAATGAAAAATTCTTTAAGATAAATGCACAATGTAATAAAAAGCAAAACTGAAAACCAGGGTTATTTTTTTGATATTATTAGTGTCAAAGAAGTTTTTGCACAGAATCCATAGTTTAGTTGATTTTGAACATTTTGGCAAAGAAATCCTCTTTTCAATAAAATAGAGTATAAATAAAATAAATATAGTATTGGATAAATTCATTTCACATGAATAAATTATAATGCTTTCATTTTCTAAGTCATTTAAAGAAAACTTCAAAAATAGAGAACATAATATAGAAATCTAGGCCTTTTCCTTCCATAAAACCCAGGAAAATTTTCTGAAGACCTCAACCTACAAGCTTAAACAGATTGGGTAAAAGAAAAGAAGAAAATTTGGAAGTAGAAAGTATTAAGCTAAAAAAGAAATTATACCAAATTATCAGACCTGCAAAAGCACAGTCAATGTTGGAGAAATCAAGAAGAAACTCAGTTTAATCATAAACCTCCGAATGCTGAGAAATTGGCAACAACGGTTTACTTTTTATGTTTGGTGCAGTGGGGGCTCAAAAGTGATATGATTGAAGGCTGTAAAGATGAAAAAACATGCACTGGTTTTCTTTTTTTAATCTTTATTTATTTATTTGTTTGTTTGTTTATTTATTTTTTATGTGGTGCTGCCTGCCTACAGCTGCCCGCCAGCAATCTTTGCTATTCCATGGCTTATGGATCTATCACTCTCATCTCAACCTTCATCTCCAAGTGGTGTTCTCCTTGTCTGCATGTCTGTCTCCAAATTTTCTTTTTTTATAAAGACACAAAATAATACTGGATTAAGGGTCACCCTAGTGACCTCATTTTGACCTCATAAAGACCTTTCTCCAAACACAGCCACATCCTGAGATACTGGGTTTATGATTTCAACAGATGGATTTTGTGGAAAAACAATTTGACCCCTAACACTGTGCATTCTATATTCCTTCCCCAGTCCATGAAACTGGTATATTCTTTCTGCAGCAAAAGAGATAAGGCTCATACTTTGGGTAACATAATGATGAATGAAGTAAATAAACTGTGTTCTGATTCGGTATACTTTGAACTGTGTGTAGCTCTTCAATTAAATAAGCTCTCACTTCAGACTTACAGAAACTGGGAGTTTATAGTAAAGTCTTATTTAAAGGAATTTTCTTCTTTGGGGATGGGAGGTAGGTATAATATCCAAAATACCTGACTCAGATAGGTATTCCCTAAGAAAATGCCTTGTAACACAAGGTGCAGTGGCATCTTATATTACAACTTTAGAATAATTTTCAGTGAGTGATAGCTTTAGAAATTCCATTATTCAGTTCCACAAGATACTGAGTTGATTGATGCAAATTATTAAACTTTGGCATGCAACATCTGTGTATCAATTATGTATTATTTGAGCTTTTAGGATTGTTAAAAATAAATATGCAAAGCAAAATTCGAAGGAAATCAGTACAACCCCTCAATAAACATACAACAATCCACAGGAAAGAATTTTAACACCCCTGATGGATACAAAATTATAATCATTGTTTTTGTTCGTTTCAAAAGAGATTCTTCATTAATACCTAAGAAACTTTATACCATGGTAACTCCTTCTTTCATCATTTTCTTATTCTCCTTCTTTCTTACTTCTCATCCACATTCTCTCCCTCCTCTTTCTTCTTCTACATTCACATACTTTTTTTGAGAATCTTATAAAAGCTACAGTCCCTCTCTCTAGGAAATGCAATTATGCCCTTTTATCCATAGATACTCAAATGCTTGCATACAATCCTCTTTAATTCAGTCTTACCTCAATGATACATGCTTTTATGAGATGCCTACCTAGTAATAAGTGATCCTTTTTGTGCCCATAAAATAGAGTGAAGCTAATTAAATTTTGTAGACAATAACAACAAAGAAAAAATCAAAAACATGTTTATTAAAGGTTATTTAAAAATCTTTTAACAGAGCTGTTGCTCTGAAAGAACTTGTTCAATGCCTTCTATTATTAAATGAATATTTGTGCCTTCTGAAATTCATATGTTGAGCCCTTAACACCTCTCTCTCTCTCTCTCTCTCTCTCTCTCTTTCTCTCTCTCTCTCTCTCTCTCTCTTTCTCTGTCACTCTCAAACCTACAGGAGCACCCCCTTAGAAGGCAGCCATCTGCTGTACAGGAAGACAGGCTTCAGGAGGAACCAAATATGATAATGAACTGATCTCGGATTTTCAGCTTCCCATACCATAAGAAAATAAATTTCTAGTATTTAAGTGACTCAGTTCATGGTATTTTCTTACAGCAACCTTCTTGGACTGTTTCATCTTCTAATACTCAATATTCCTTCCAAAGTTTGAGGATACGTGCCTGTGCAACAAATGACTTCTGTGTGAAATGTATATAAATTTGAGTCAACAGATTAAAAGGGCTTATCCTACAACTTTTGAAATTCTAAATTTCAATTGTAATAAGCCATTATATTTGTGGTATTTTGTTATGGAAGCCCAAGGAAACTAAAAACTATGTTATGTAAAATAGTATGTAATATAAAATTATAGCATATCTTTCAGAATATGATTCTACTAATAACAAAACATAAATTAACCACTGGAAAAGATACATTGATAAATAATAGCAGTATGTGGCATATAATAACTAGATTTCCATAAAAATGAAAAGAAAAACAATTATTTGAGGAGAGTACTAATAAATGCAGGTCAATTGATAACATTTTTTTATTACAAACATTTTGTAACTAATAATAGATATTTGTATGTCATTAAATTCATCCATTTTTATTTTGTAAGGTAAATATCATTTATATCAAATTAGAAGCTGAATGAATATTACTAGTTCTTCTTTGGAGATAGAGCCACAATATCATGCTTAATTTGTTTTGCAACTGGTTTGTACAATTCATAACCACGTCTTTTGAACCAAAGATTCTTAATGTACACCATGTTAAAAGGGACTACAAATCATTTATAAAAGAATAAAAAGGACCCTTCATAAGAGTTCTTTGATCTAGATAATATCAAATTCCTTATTTTAACATAAGAAATTGTTTGCATGAATATAATACTTCCCAATTCATGTGCAGTTTTCTGAATGCCCCTGAGGCTATGATGAAAGCCAAATAGTTCAAAGGTTTTAGAGATATTGGCACTTTTTAATTTATTTTAAAAATGCAGCTATTTCAACCTTCGAAGTCCTCATTCTCTCTTATATTTACAAGCAATCAATGGTACTTAAGCATTGTAACAAAGTTTCATTTCAACCATACCAGGAGATATAAAAGGAAGTTGGGGCGCTATTATGGACGTGGCGTTCCAGCTTGTCAGGCACACATAAGCCCTTGCACACATAAGCACAATGACAAGCAGGGATTGGAAGTTAATTTAAGGTTCTTTGTTCATTCTTCATTCAGATCATTTTAGTACTGAAACTCAATTTATTACCTAACCTTCATTTCAATATAGCATCTGCTTGCAGTAACACAAACACACCATGTGTTTTTTTATGCTTCTTTAAAGCTGTTTCCATAATAGAAAAGAAAAAAAGAAAAAACCTCTAACTATATAATAAAGAAAATGATGACATAATTAACATTCATCTGGGCTTTATGATGAGCCAGGCACTGTTCTAAACTCTTTATGTGTATTAAATCAATTAATACTCATACTAACTCTGAGAATGTACAGATACAGATCTGATCTGTCATTGGTGTGTTTCCTTAGCATATTTCATAGTCATTCATGTGCTGACAGAGCAACTCAGACAAAAACACAGGCACATAGGAAATACATAATTCCTTATCTGTAAGGAAATCTGCAGCTGGAAATGTTTTCTCCATTGCCAAAGAAATGTTGCATCAATGTAGAAATGAAGTGAGAGTCTCAATATGTTCATATGCACTGGGCTTCTTGCTACATGAACAATGAAGGTGACAGTAATGTGTTGGAAATATAAAAACCTAAATTTTGACCTTGGCTGTACATCTCTCTAATTGTAAATAAACATAAAGTTATAGCAACAATACCTTGGATAGACCTCTGTTTTCCCACTTTACAAGTGAAGAATAAGGTTATAATTTTTTTGTTTTCTAAATGAAAAACATTCATTCATTTGACATTTGATATGCAGTAACTATTACAGATGCTTGAAATACAATGATAAATGAGATATTTTCAGGGTAGTCATTTTATAAAAAAAATCTTAGTGGGTTATAAGTGGTATACTCCATACCTCACATATTTAATATATATAATTTAATGAATTTGGACAAAAGTATTTAAGGATTTCAGGAAAAACCACCCCAAAATATGCTTCCCTAGCATTTTGACTATTTTTAATTAAAGGCACTTGAAAAATAACACAGGTAAGAAAAACATTGTAATCCCTCTTTTTCTTCAAAACAGGAGATGAAATCTCTTATGTGAGTGCTGCCCTCCCCATCCTGAGAACAAATAAATGTTGTTTTTTTTTTTTTTCATCACAGATGGGCAACTGAGGCCAGGAGAATTTGGTATGAACAGAATTTATTAAAATAATTCTTATTTTAATTGCCTCTCTGTTCAACCCAGTATTAAAACAATTAGGTTTTGCCAGTACTTTGGGTCACATAAAACTTGCATTAAATAAATTAATATGCTTTGTGTGTGTGTATGTGTGTGTGTGTGTACATACATTTCTGGGGATTGAACCCAGAGCCCTCGTATGCTAAGCAAGTACTCTACAACTGAGCTACAGCCCTTAATCCACTTTATGTAAAATTAATTTGCATGCCCAAACAGAAACCTTAAAAAGTGAAAATTTGTCTCCCCTCTAACATGCACACATCAAATCATCAATACAATCAAGGTATAAACAGATCCATCATCTCTGAAAGCTTCCTCATGCCCATTGTTTTTGTAGAAATAAAACAATATGAAATGTATTCACTTAAAAATGTTTTAAGTGCACAATGTGGTGTTGTTAATTATAACTGGTTATGTTGTATGTCAGATCTCTATAGCGTATTAGTCTTACATAGCAAAATTCATACATATTGAATAACTCCCCATTTCCCCCTCTTCTCTACCCCTGGCAACTTCTCTCTGTTTCTATTGAGTTTGACTATTTTAGATACTGTGTGTTAGTGGAATCATGTAGTGATTGTCCTCTATGACTGAGTCAACAGAATCAAGAAGCAACCAATGGTGTGGAAGAAAATATTTGCAAACCATGTATCTGATAGAGGGTTAATGTCCAAAATATATAAGGAAATCCTGCAACTCAATAGTAGATTAGCTAGTAACCTAATTTTAAAAGAGCAAAAATAAGTTTAAGAGATATTTCCCCCAAAAGACGTGCCAATGTTTAATAGTTATACCAAAAAAAAAAGAAAGATACTTAACATTGCTAATAATCAGGAAACTGCAATCAAAACCACAATGAGATTCACCTCACACTTGTCAGAATGGCTACATTTTTTCAATATGTTTGGAGTTTGTTATGTAAGATGAATAAGTTGTAGAGATCTGATGTACAATACATGATAAGTCATGGCAGAATGTGGAGAAGTTGGAATACTTGTACCCTCTTAGTAGGAAAGTAAATAGTGGAACTGCTATATGAAACAATATAGACGTTCTTCAAAAAATTAAAAATATTTATCTAACTTGCTCCAGCAATTCATATATATATATATATATATATATATATATATATGAAATTAGGATCTGGAAGCAGTACCTTCACTATCATGTTATCATGTTTGTGGCAGCATTATTTATAATAGCCAAAATATGCATGCAATCAAATGTCCATTGATGGACTAATGGATAAAGCAGGTGGGCTATGTACACAAAATTTAATATTATTATCCCTATAAAAAAGGCCAACCTACCATACAAAGTATCATGGATGAACTTTGAGGACTTTTGCTAAATGAAATAAGCCAGTCCCATGTAGTAGTCATATCCTAAATTTAAACTCAAATGATAAATGCTATGGCAGAGACAGGCCAGTTTGCTGTGAGAAGCAAAAGGATTTCATTTAAACCAGACTAGGGGAATTATGATAGTCTTTCTGAAGGGGATAACTATAATTTGAGCCTTGAAATTACTTAGAACTTAACTCTGTTTTAGATAGAAAAATATTTCAGGCAGAGGAATCATTGTATTGTTAGGTAGGGAGGAAAGAAATAGCTGTTTACCTGAAGAATACATGTAATCTAGTGCTGTTTACATACAGGAAATAACCTGGAAATATAGAAAACAGAGGTTAAGAAAGTTAGTGGGAATGAGATCATAAAGATCTTTATATGCTGTGCAAAATAACTCAGAATAAAGAACTATTTCCCATTATGCATTCTCACTTGAAAAATGATATATAATAAGCTACAGCTTTTGAGAGAAAATACAGATTAGTATATTAATGGCTTACAAAAATTCTGGAGTGAGTAATGGAACTTATTAAATTTGAACACATTTCCCAAATGTGTTTTTTAAATTAATTTGACTATGAAAATTTTTTAAGTAAAATAGTATTGCAAAATGCCAAGCATAAAAATTAAAAATGTATAGTTTGTGTAGGTTAATAAAAAAGAGAATTTATTACCCTACTTAACACCACAAATATTATTCTTATTCTGATATCAAATGTCACATTAGATTTTTCTTTTTAAAAAATGTATGTGAATAGACTGGTGTGGTGGCACACACCTGTAATCCCAGTGGCTTAGGAGGCTGAGACAGAAGGATCACAAGTTCAAAACCAGCCTCAGCAAAAGTGAGATAATAAGCAACTCAGTGAGACCCTCTCTCTAAATAAAATACAAAATAGGAATGGGGATGGGCTCAGGGGTCGGAGTGTCCTAGAGTTTAATCCCTGCTATCCCAAAAATAAAAAATGTATGTGAATATAAATTTGCAATCAATTCACTTATAGCTGGTTTCCTTTGATTCAAATATATTAAATTATGGCTAAAATGGGTAAAAATAGTCAACCCCTTTGCATTACTCTTTTTTATTTATTGTATGAATCCCACTCTAGATACTCAGTCTTGTTCACAGTTAAGAACATTATAAATACTGGTATTAATCTATTTGTAATTGTGTTTTGTTGCACATATGTACACAGTTTTGTTGGTTATAAACCTCAGAGTCAAATTGCTGCATCAAATAATATGACATATCCACCATTAATAGATACCACTAGACTATGTTCTTTTTCAGCACTATTTCAGTTTATTCTTACAACAGGAGTATGCTAGAATTGATTTGCTGCACATGTCTGCCCACAAATGACATCATTATTCTTTTTAATTTAAACCATTCTTGAAGTTGTTTTGAAGTATTTTTAAGTGTTCAATTTGCAATTTGGCTATTTGGATATTTTCTTTTGAAAAAAAAATGTTACTTTTATCTCTTGATCATTTAATAATTAAATTGCTGATTTATTTGGTCAATTGTCTTTCTCTCATTTTATTGATTTGTAGGATGACTTTTACATTCTAAAGACTACTAGTTTGCTAGTTATAACAATTACAACATTTTTGCCTAGTATATTGCTCAAAATTATATTCTCTTAATGTTGTCTTTTTTATGACTACAAATATTCATTGAGGAAATTTAAATAGAAGGTAAGATAGAAGTCAAAGTATATTTCTAATAGGTATATCCAATTAATACAAAATTATTTTATTGAAAAGAGTATTCTCTTTCTCTTCTGATGAATATATATTTTTTTTTTTTTGTAAATCAATTGTCCATGTTAGTATAGTTCTGTTTCTGGATGATCATTCTGGGTTTTTATTTATATTTTCATCTCTATGCTAATACCTCTACATTGTTCTGATTTCTGTGATAACAAAATTATGATATTATAATTCTGTATTTATTTAAAAAGCTAATGAAAATGAAGATAAAGGTAATTAAAATATTAATGAAAAAGTTAGGAAGAAGGGTATGATTTCTTGGAATACATTACAAAGTTACATTTTAGATAATTATGGAAATGTAAAAAAACCTCCAAGGTTGAAATAAAAAAAGAGAGAGGGAGAAGAGAAAAAAATATTTATCTTAATGTGCCAGAGCATTAAAATTCTGTCAGTAAGTATAAATCTGAGTAACGTGGAAGCAATTCCTGCTGTATAAGGGGCATTTCGAATAGGATTCCGGGCAGAGGAGATCTATATTTACCCTCAATATCCATAAAAAAATAGGCTTTCCATGTTTTATTTAAAGATCAGGTTAGTTACACTTGGCACTTTGTCTCTCTCTCTCTCTCTTTCTCTCTCTCTCTCTCTCTCTCTCTCTCTCTCTCTCTCACACACACACACATACACACACATCAGACACAAATATCTCTAGAATCTTATT
Source organism: Marmota marmota marmota (assembly GCF_001458135.2). Lineage (NCBI taxonomy): Eukaryota > Metazoa > Chordata > Mammalia > Rodentia > Sciuridae > Marmota > Marmota marmota. The sequence goes on along the minus strand of NW_025999842.1, from coordinate 56,295,693 downwards.
AAAATGGCATTTTTTATTTCTTGTTCTTAAATTTATAAAATCATATCCTTTTAATTATTCTATTAATATTTTGTGAGCTTACCTACAAGTTCTTGGGCAACTTTTTTAGATTTATAATATGCATTTGATATACCTGATAGCATTTTAGGTATATAAATTTAAATACCTTTTCTCTGACCCTTCTTGGTGGTATATAGAGATGACTCTTCAGATTGACCTCATAGCCAGTGAATTTGCTAAATAGGTTGATTCATTTTAATTATGTATGTTATTTTAGTCAGCTTTTCCTCTGTTGTGACCTAAAGATCCCAAAAGAACAGTTTTAGAAGAGGAAAAGTTTATTGTGGGGCTCACAGTTTTAAAGGTCTCAGTCCATAGAGAGATGGCTTCATTCCTCAGGGTCCAAGATGAGGCAAAACATCATGGTGGAATTGTGGCAGAGAGAAGTGGCTCAGGACATGACAACCAGGAAGGAGAGAGAGAGAGAGAGAGAGAGAGAGAGAGAGAGAGAGGGAGGGAGGGAGAGAGAGAGCGCTCTGCTTAATTAGGACAAAATATATAGCCCAAAGACACACTAACAGGGGCCCACCTTCTACAGTCACACTGTACCTGCCTCCATTTACCAACCAGTTAATCCCCATTGGGGATTAATGCATTCATTCGGTTAAGGCTCTCATAATCCATCATTTCACTGCTAAACATGTTAGTTCTTTCAGATTTTTCTATGTTAAAATCACGAACTCTGTGAATGAGAAGAGCTTCGCTTCTTCTGTTAAATCCTTTTACATTTTTGCTTTCTATTGTTTTATAGAACTATATAGAACCTAGAATAAAAATGTCTAATAGAAGTGATTATACCAAGTATTACTGACATATTTTTTTTCTCAAAGGAAGTTTGAAAATTAAGTTATGTGATGCATGCAAAAGAACATTTAAAAATATTTTTTATCAAATTAAAGAAATCCCTTCCGTTGTCTAGTTGGTTAGGAATTATTATCATTAGTGGATATTGAACTTCATTAAATAATTGGTCTGAATTTTATGATGATAATTATGTTATTTTTTATTAATGTTATGAGTTATACAATTAATTAGTTTTCCAATGTTAAAAGAGTTTTCAGTTTCTGGAACAAAATAAATGTGATTATAATATGTCATTTTAATATTATTAAATTTCTTTGGACAACATTTTTTGGAGGAAGAGGAGTTTTCTCTTTTCATTTTTAATGAATACAACACATACTTCAATTACATATTTCCTTCAAAATAGTTTATAGTCTCACATTGTTTAGAAAGCTTTTATTTTTGTAACCAAAACACCTGACAAGAAAAACCTAAAGGGGAAACTTTTGTTTGGAGCTCACAGTTTCAGTCCATTGACAGCCAACTCCATTGCCCTGGATCTATGGTGAGACACCAGATCACTGTGGATAGACCCAGTGACGGAAAGCTTCTCAGCTCATAGTGGGGTTAGGAAGCAGAGTGAGGAGCAGGGAAGGAGTCATGGAAGATACACCTATCTAGGGCATGCTTTCAATGATCGCTCCTCCAGCCATTCCCCACTCCACTACATTTATTACCCAGTCATTCAAACTATGATGGACTTATTAGGTTACAACTCTCATAATCACTTTATTTCTCACAATCTACTTCTCATGATCATTTTACTTATGAGCATTCCTTAATTAACACAAAAGCTTTTGGGGGACACCTCACAACCAAACCATAACATTCCACCATGGCTTCCAAAAGCTCATTGTACATTTTACTATGCAAAATGCATTTAGCTCATCTCTAAGAGTCCCATTGTCTTAACAGTTTCATCATTACCCAGAAGTCCAAGTCTGAAGCTTCATATCCTTTCCAAAAGATAGGAATAAGAGACCCAGAATAGCCAATGCAATCCTTAGCAGGAAGAGTGAAGTTGGTGGTATTACTATTCCAGACCTTAAACTATACTACAGAGCAATAGTAACAAAAACAGCATGCTACTGGCACCAAAATAGAACTGTAGACCAATGGTACAGAATAGAGGATACAGAGTCTAACCTACATAACTATAGTTATCTTATATCAGACAAAGGTGCCAAAAAACATGTGTTGTAGAAAAGATAGCCTCTTCAACAAATGGTTCTGGGAAAACTGGAAATCCACATGTAAAAAAATGAAATTAAAACCTCTGTCTCTCACCATGCACAAAACTCAACTCAAAGTGGATCAAGGACCTAAGAAATAAACCAGAGACCTTGCACTTAATGGAAGAAAAACTAGGCCCAAATCTTCATCATGTCGAATTAGGCCCCGACTTTCTTAATAAGACTCCTATAGCACAATAATTAAAACCAAGAATCAATAAAAGGGATGGATTCAAACTAGAAAGCTTCTTCTCAGCAAAAGAAACAATCAGTGAGGTGAATATAGAGCTTACAAAATGGGAGCAAATCTTTACCACTAGCAAAGCAGATAGAACACTAATCTCTAGGATATATAAAGCATTCAAAAACCTTAACACTAATAATAATAATAATAATAATAATAACCCAATCAATAAATGGGCCAAGGTAAAGAACAGAAACTTCTCAGAAGGTGATATATGATCAATCAACAAATACATGAAAAAATGTCCAACATCTCTAGCTATTAGAGAAATGCAAATCAAAACTCTAAGATTTCATCTTACACCATTCAGAGTGGCAGCTATCAATAATCAAACAACAATAAGTGTTGGCGAGGATGTGGGGAAAAAGGCACACTCATACATTGCTGGTGGGACTGCAAATTGATGCAGCCAATCTGGAAAGCAGTATGAAGATTCCTTGGAAAACTTGGAATGAAATCACCATTTGACCCAGCTATCCAACTCCTAATTTTTTACCCAAAGGACTTAAAAACAGCATACTACAGGGATATAGTGATGTCAGTGTTTATAGCAGCACAATTCACAATAGCTAAATTATGGTACCAACCTAGATGCCCTTCAGTAGATGAATGGATAGGGAAACTTTGGCATATATACACACAATGGAACATTACTCAGCATTAAAAGAGAATAAAATCATGGCATTTGCAGATAAATGGATGAAGCTGGAGAATGTAATGCTAAGTGAAGCAAGCTAATCCCAAAAAACCAAAGGCTGAATGTTTTCTTTGATATGAAGATGCTGACTCATAATGGTGATGGAGAGGAGGGGAAGCATGGGAGGAATGGAGGAATTTTAGATAGGGCAAAGGAGAGGGAGGAGAAAGGAGAGAGCAAGGGGGTAGGAATAAAGGTGGAATGAATTAGACATCATTACCCTAAGTACTTGTATGAAGACAAAAATTGTGTGAAAATACTTTGTGTACAATCAGTGACTTGAGAAATTGTACTCTATATGTGTAATATGAAATGAATTGCATTCTTCCATCATGTATAAATAAATAATTTAACAAAATAAATAAACAATTTAACAAAAAGGAGGAGGATGAGAAGAAGGAGGAAGAGGAGGAGGAGGAGGAGCAGGAGGAGGAGGAAGAGGGACAGAACCAAAAGAAGATTGAAACTCAGCCAGAGAAACAGGTCCCATAACTTTGCATAGAACATCTAGAACCCATGACTGAGATGTACTTTCCAAAGTGTATGGGCATACCTACACCATTTCCCTTTACTGTTAAAATGTACATGACTCTCTTGGAGCTTGGCTATCTCTACAGTGAAGAGTTTTTTAATAGATAATCTAAATTATTGGCATCCCTAAATTCCTGTGGTCTCCATTCTAGCCTTGGCTTCACCTTCATAGCATTATGCATTACCCTCTCAGGGTCAGCCTGCAGGGATTCTGACCCTGCTCCAGTTTGCCTGGCCTCCCAGGCCTTCCTTTGAAATCTTGGTGGAAGCCTCCATGACCCTTTGATTTAAGCATCCTGCCTTCCAGTAGAACTAGCATCCATGGATGACACCAGAGTCTGCTGTCAGTTCATACAATATCTGGATCACTTGTAATCATGGCTGCAGTGGCTTCTGAATGGCTGCATGGATCAGCATGGTGAAACTCCTTCCTGACCCCTCACCCCACATGGGCAGGATCCTCTCACTTGAAGCAATTTTCTGTTTTACACCCTTGATCCTGTAGTAGGTATACTCTTGCAAATTCCTGATGTGCCCTTAAGCTATTTTTCATTTTGTCTCTGAACAAAGTACTTAGCACATTTTTAGGGGCTACAATATTTTTAACAACCTTACCTTTCTTGGCTCCAGCTTTGCATGCTCTTTTCTGTTCAAACTGCAAGTATTTAAAATACTTTAGCTCTATTTTCTGCTGTTAATGCTCCCAGTAAATCTGCCTAAAATTTTCCGGCAATATCCATGCCACTGACTGAATGCTATATTTTCTTGAAATTTCCTCTGCCAGAGTAATTAGTCCATTACTTTTAAATGAAGCTTCACAGAAAGTCTCAGGACATGGGAAAAAGTAGACAACTTTGCTGGAAGACAAAATGAATAGTTCCTAGTCCAAGATTCAATAAAGGCCTCCTTCTCCACTAAAAACTCATTGAGATTCATCCTGATCTTAATGTCCATGATCCTATCAGCAATATTTTAGCTCATCTTCTGAGTTCCCACCAGAACCGCCCATTAAGCTCCACTTACAATATTCTAAAGCTTTTCCCAGCTTGTATCTCTAAACTTTTCTGCATTCCTCATTCTAACTAGCTTCTAGTCAGATTAGTCACAACAATAACCCCATTCATGGTAACAAATTCTCTCTTAGATAGCTTTTTGTCACAGTAACCAAAATACCCTACAAAAACAATTTAGAGGAGGAAAAGCTTATATGGGGCTCACAGTTTCACAGGTCTTAGTCCATTGCCCTGGGCCCAGTAGGAGTCAGCACATCACGGGGGAAGGGCCAGTAAGGAACGTTGTCAGTTCATGGCCAAGTCAAGAAGCAGGTAGAAGATGCCACAGAGAAGATGTACTCTTCCAAGGGCATGCCCCAGTGACCCACCTATTCCAGTCATGTCCCTACAGTTATTATCCTATCAGTCCATTCAATTTATGATGTACTGATGAGGTTACACTTCGTCCAATCCAATCTTTTTACTTCTAAACATTCCTTATGTTAACACAGGAGCTTTGGCGGGGATACTTCACATTCAAATCATGACATACATCTTACATTTAATTCTTCCATGATTTCAATACTAAAGAGTTACAAAGCCAGAAGAATCAAAATAGTAGGCTACAGGCATAATACTAGGCAAATAGGTCCATAGAGTCCAGAAATAAATGCACATATATATGATACATTGATTTCAACAAAAGTGCCAGGGCAATTCATTGAGAAAAACATTATTTTTAAAAAAGTGTTTCTGAGAACTTGAAGTCTATGTGCAAATATGAGTAAACAATATAAATAGTTAAAAAGAAAGGGAAGACACAAATTGCAAATATCAGGAATGAAACAGGAGATAACTATAAAAACCCTTCAAAATCAAAAGGATGAAAAAGAATAGTACAAATAGTACAATCCCTACACACATAAATTTGAAAAGTTACATGAAACATTCCACTTACTTCATAAGACACTACCACAACTTACCCAACATGAAATAAATAATTTGAATAACCTTATTATAATTAAGTAGTTTAAATCATAATTAAATACTCACCCCTCCACTACATCTCCAGTTCCAGATGATTTAACTAGAGAATACTAAAATTTTAAAAAAGAATTAACACCAGCTGAATCAACTTTTCCAGACTCTTGAAGAGACATTTCTTGAAACATTTATAAAAACAATATTACCTTAATACAAACTAAGACCAAGAAAGTTTAAAAAATTACACATTAATATATTTTATAGAAATAGACCAAAATATTTAATAAAATATTATTTAGTAGAATTCAGCAATATATAAAAATATTATACCCAATAATTAAGTAGATTTTATTACAAAGATAGAAGTCTATCTTTGCTTGGAATTCTACTTCAAAAAAACTATTGAAGTCTGGCACAACGGCTTACTCCTAAAATCCCAGCAATTTCAGAGCCTAAAGCAGGAGGATCACAAGTCTGAGGCCAGCCTCAGCAACTTAGTAAGACCCTGCCTCAAAATACGAAATAAAAAGGGTTAGAGAAATAATTTAGTGGTAAAGTGCCCTTGAGTTCAACCCCTGGAACAAAAAACAAAACCAGAATGGGCATCTTGATTTAGGCAACAGAAATTTTATTTATTAAAGATCTGCAGTCCAGGAAGTCTCAGATCAAGGCAGGTTTGGTGTCTGGCGAGAGTCTGTTTCATAATTTATCGATGGTACCTTCTCACTGAAAGAAAAGGCAAAGCAGTTCTCTGGGTTTCTTTTGCAAGGGCACTAAAACTGTTCAGGAGGGTGGATATAATGACCTCAACAACAACAACAACAACAACAAAAAACCCTCTTAAAACTGTTACCTTAGGATTTCAAATTTCAACATGTAAATTTAAAGGGCACACGAATATGCAGACCTTAGTTAAGTCTGGTTTGATACTTGAAAATCAATCAATACAATCTAGTATGTCAAAAATCAAAAAAGAAAAATCATGTGATCATATCAATTGATACAAAAAAATGATTTCAAAAAAAATCCAGTAGCTATTCTGATTAAAGTTTTCAGACAGATTGGGATAGAAGAGAATTACCTCAATTTTCTTAAGAGTATCTATGAAAAGACTGAATGCTTCCTTGAAAATTGGAAAAAGGCAAGAATTTCTGGTCTCTTTACTTGTATTTTACATACTACTAGAAGTCCTAGTGACCTCAATAACACAAGAAAAAGGTCTACAGATAAAAAGTAAGAACTAGAACTCTTTCTATATTCAAATGACATGTAGTTCATATAGGAATAAAAGGAATTTACAAAAACAAAAATGTGAGTTCAATAAGGTAATATAATACAAGATAAAAATATGAAATCATTGAATTTCTATATACTAGCAATGAAAATACCATATGAAATTAAATGTATAAAACATTTAAAATTATACAAGAAAAACAAAACATTAACATAGGATTTATTTGCTGATAAACACAGAATATGATGAAAGAAATCAAAGAAAAACTTGAATAAGTGGAAGACTGTATTCATAGGATGGAAGAATCAACATACTAAAGATGTCCAATATTCCTCAAATTGATATATAAATTTAATACAAACCTTATTGAATTAAAATTGTTTATAGATTTAGGCAACATTATTCTAAAATTTACATGGAAAACAAAGGAACTAGAAAAACAAAAACATTTTTGAAACATAAGAACAAAGACTCAGTTTTTGAATTTAAGACTTATAGCTATGGTCTACAAGTCTATATGGCATACAAATAAATGCAAAACTGGAAGATCAATAAATATGAGAAGTAATTTACTGACAAAAATATGGCTTAATCTTTGCTACTTTTACCAAAATTAATTCTCACTGGATAACAGATTGATATGTAAATCTCAGATATACAGGCTACAGTTTGGATAGTGTCTCCCAAAGCCGATAGATAAAAGGCTAGCTCCCCAGAGTGACACACTGGGGAAACCTTTAGGAGGAAGAGTCTATTGGAAGTTCTTAGGGCCTTGTGGGACCCCCATGCTCCCCGTTTCTCTCTAGTCTTCCTGGCTTGTGAACTGAGCAGTTTTGTTTTGCCACATGTTCCTACTAAGATGTCTCAGAGTAACGGAGCTACTTGCTCATCAAGTGGAACCTCCAACACCATGAGCCAAAATATATTTTTCCCTTTATATTTTAATTACTTTGAATATTTCTCTATAATTTCAGAAATTAAAGTAAGATGGTACTAAATGTATACGTAATATCGATTTTTCTATAAATGTATACCTATGATAAAGTTTAATCTATGAATTAGGCATAGTGTAAGATTAACAACAATTAAAATAATAAAGTAATTATAATGAAAAAAATATTGTCTTTCTCCCTCTTTCAAAACAACTAATTATATTTTAGCAAATTCAGCAAATGATTATTTTTTTTCTCTTCTTATGAAGCGGTTAACTTTTATTTTATTCACTTTAAAAAGCACTTTAAGTCTTCTCTTTGGCATGCAAGATTTATCCACATAACTACTGTTGTGCTTTGGGGCCAGTGTTAAGTAAAACAAATGTTACTTGAACACCCGTACTGCCACAGTGCATTAGTGGATTTGATGACCAAGATACCTACTAGGTGACTAATGGGTGAATAACATACCCAGCATGGATACACAGGACAAAGTGATGATTCACACCTCCGGCTTGATGGCACAGGGGCACAAAATTTCATCATGCTACTTAGAACATAAGCAAATTTAAAGTTGTGGATTTTTCTTAAAGCTGGGTGCAATGGTACATGCCTGTAATCCCAGAAGCTAAGGCAGGAGAATTGAAGTGTGAAGCCAGTACGGAGTCTTAGCAGGACCCTGTCTCAAAATAAAAAATGAAAATGACTAGGGGTGTAGCTCAGTAGTAAAGCACTCTGAGTTCAATCTTCCATATCATAATTTTAAAAAATTATGGAATCTTTTATTTCCAGAATTTTTTATTAATATTTTGGACCAAAGTTGATCACGGGTAACTGAAACTAGGAAGTAAAAGCGGATTCAGGGTGACTACTATATAGACTTAAATACTTACAACTCAAGAATCAAAATTCAGATATCCTACAGACTAGCTCACCAAAATAATAAACATCAGAAATTGAATTATAATTAGTTAAAACTAAAAAGGGAAGAGAAGTTATACCTAGTCTTTCTAGCATTTCTTTTTTTCCTCTTTTTTTTGTTTTTTTTTTTGCTTGTTGGCTAATTTATTCAGTTATTGCACTATTCTTTTTCTGCTAAGTAATTAGCAGGTCACATTGAAAAAAAAAAGACTGTTTAACAGAAATGCCTACTTCTTTTTAATACCTTCAGGATCATTATCTTTGCTGTGACCTCAGTGTTTTTAGAACAATTTAGAGTCTTTGTTTATTCTAAAACATATAAAAGATGTATGGTAATTTTAAAGCTTAGAAATAAAAGAGAAATTGAACATGTCTTTTTTTAATAGCTAAAAGTGCATGAAATTAATTTGACTGATATAAATGTGTGCTAATAATACTTCTTCAATTTGTGTGACAAATGCCCCTAAATAATTTATACCAATAACTTTGTTCTCATCTACAAATAGCTAATCCTGCTTACCACATTTAAATCTTTATTAGAAAAATATGCTGCTCATTATATGTAGATATGTATGCTGGATGATATGGGCCAGTAAACATTTAAGAAAAATAGGAAACCTTCCAAGGTGTATGGTGATAAGTATGACATATGTTGTAAAGAAAAGAACTAGGAGATTAGGAAGATGGCGGCGAGGGGAGTGCATTGCCCCCATGTGCTGCTTCACTGTGTGGGAGTATGACAAGTCAGGACGGCTAAAGGCTATCTTGTTAGGAATTTCCAGCAATAGTGGGGTGCTCCGGAACCTGGAGGAAGGATTTCCATCGCACGAGGATCGGCTATGGGGACTCAAACGCGAGAGGTTTGTCCCACGGAGGGTAACACTGCTTATTCAGCAAATCGCCCCGCGGCTAGAGTCTGCAGCGCGTGCTGGGAAACGAGGAGATAGCGACGCAGGAATACAGCGCTGCAGTTTCTG
>NW_025999842.1:56243255-56282778 GCF_001458135.2 Marmota marmota marmota | reverse complement strand
CACAACAGACACTAGTATGGCAATATGTAAATCAATGGATGTGTAACTGATGTGATTCTGCAATCTGTGTATGGGGTGAAGGTGGGAGTTCATAACCCACTTGAATCAAAGTGTGGAATATGATATGTCAAGAAATTTGTAATGTTTTGAACAACCAACAATAAAAAATTAAAAAAAAAACAAAAAGAAAAGAACTAGATGTTAGGGGACCTGTACATTAAAACACACTTAAAGAACTTTTTTAAATTTAAAATGAAAGGGAACAGCAAAACTACCCAATCTAGTGATATCTGTTTGTATAATAAATCTGTAAAGAAGTACATGCCAATGCTTCAAATATAGATTCTAAAGTTTTCTACACCGGACAATCAAAGGGACATTCTGAATGTGATCACCCCACACAAATGTTCTCAGTGACTTCCCTTCAAGTCCTATCCTGGAAATCTTCATCCCTGGCCAAGTGTAGGATTTATAACCTGTCAGCCCTCCCTTCTTGTAACTTATCCCTGTCACTTTCCCATCCCATCCTACACAAAACCTCTGCTAGTTCAAAAGTACCTATGAATTCAGTGTAGACACTGTCATAGGCCTTAGTTCCTATACCCACAAAGACACTGAGCACAAATGCTAGTCTGGCCACTTGGAAGTAACTCCACACCATACTTTGTCTGATTCTGGGGAGGAGCCTACTTTATCTTTTGTCCACAATGTAATACTTTTATTTTTCCTAATTGCACTCAAACACATGATTCTTTTTAGTGATTTAATTTAAAGATGTCAGAATTTTTAAAATAATACATATATTTTGCAAGTCTTTTTAAGCAGCTGATATTTGGGCCCCATTCTACCACCCCAGACTCCTATGTCATTCTCCTCTCATCCTGTCAAGTCTGAATACATGGCTTTTCACTTGTCAACAGTTCCTAATTACCCCAACTATTTAATGCCTCTCTACCTTAAATTGTATATATCTCACTGTCTAAAATATGCTTTACTGCCTTCAGTTCTACACCAGGCCAATGTCTCATTAAACTAAGCCAACACATTATGTCTCCAATCTAAAGCAACCATCTATGATACATTTCCTTCCACCTACTCAGAAACTCTTATCTCATTTACATCTTCATCGGATGGCACTTTACATCCTCTTCTCTTTGTTTGAGGAGACACTATGACACACTGAGTAAGACCACTGGCTATAGAATCAGGTGACTGGATGGTGATTCACAACCCTAACGCTGATGAGCTGTGCAACTTTGAGCCAGTCCCACAAACTCTCCATTTCTCAGTTTCCTCATCTTTAAAATGGGATACACAATGTATGGACCATTGTAAGCATTAGAAAATATACACAGAAAAATTAGAATTGTTCTTAGCACAAACCAAATACTTTGCTTATTATTTTAGCTAGTTGTAAATATACTTACTTTATTTTTCTTATAACTTCTAGGAATAAGGAGTGATTTTACTGTCTTTCTATCATCAATGGTTATTGCCTAAATACAGATTGAGTAACCTTTATCAGAAATGTTGAGGGCCAACACACTTGGGCTTGGGGATTTTTTTAAATTTTGATATGTGTTCATAGGAGATATATAAATAAATATACACAGTAAGCTATCTTAGGTGTGAGATCCAAGTTTAGATGTGAAATCCATTTGTTTCCTATATACTTTAAGTACATTATCTGAATATCTTTTTTTTTTGCAATATTTTTAATGTCCCTGTGTTTCAACTGTGACCTATCATATGAGTTCAAGTGTAAATTTATCCATGTATGGCTTCATGTCAGCACCAAAAGGGTTTCAAATTTGGGAGCATTTTAAACTTCGGAATTTTGTATTGTAATGCTCAAACTTTAGTGATAAATTCTCAGCAAAATTATAATGGTTTTTCACTGTGTTATCAGTCTGTATTTTATCAGAAAAAAAAAGATATTACCCCAAATATATAAAATTCAGGTCAACTTAATATAGTGAATCAGATCTTTACAAATCCAATGGAAAGGCAGAAAAGCTGGTGCTGGAGAGGTTTCTTTTTATTTTTAAATATATAACTCTAGCTATGGCTTATATAGTCAGAAACTTGCTATTGCTACCCAGAACCAACCCGTTCAGGAATTAGTGATTGTTACAGTTACTGTACAGGGTCAACATGGAAGTCTCTCAGGGAAATTGTTGGCCACAGAAACATGTCTATGTCTTGTCTCTGTTCCAAAACATATATGAGTGCAGTTCAGGGATGACCATAGAAGGTTTTGGTGAGTACTAATTACTTGCCAAGTTGATTCAGACTGCTATATCCAAAATACCATAGATTGGTGATTCAAATTACAACTACTCATATCTTACAGTTTTTTAGACTGAGGAGTTCAAGATTAAGACACTAGTAGACCCAGTATCTGAAAAAGAACTGATTCCTAGTCCACAGGCAATTCTGTTCATGCTATGAGCTGATGGAGCAAAAGGGATGGGGAATTCATTGGGGTTTATTTTATGAGGGCACCAATCCTATTCATGAAGATTTCACTCTGGGGCCTAATCACCTCCAAAAATTTCCAGGTCCTAATAGCATCTCTTTGGGATAGTATTTGACTAAGCATTGGGAGGCATAAAGGTTCAGTTCATAAAATATGTGTATATGTGTATAATATTTTGGTTTCAATTATAAAATTTGTCTTTTGATTATCCCAGCAATGCTGAAATACCAAAAGATCTCAGATAGTTTGACACAATAAGTCGGCAGTTGAGTATCATTATTAATTATAATAATAACTGCTAGGCCTTTCCTCCTCCATTGCCACCAAAATAGTTATAATCACCATCAACAGCATTCAAGCCCCAAGCCCACACAATACCATTTTTAAATTTTACGAGAACCCATCTTTCCCTGAAGTCAATGGCTAAGTGTTGAAAATAATCAGAGACATAGGCACAGATGAGAATGCCCTGAGTCCACTTTGTTTTTGGGTTTTCTTGTTGTGTTCTTATTTTTATTTATTTATTTTTTTTAGTGGAGTCTTCATCCTAGATTCTTTATACCAGAATTCTTTGTCTGCCCCTAACCTTTATTGCTTGTCCACCATAGGATCTCTGGAGTTAACATCCAGGAATCCTATCTTTAGACTATCTCCAGCTCTCTACTGGGCCTGAGTATAAAGTTCATGTCAGTTGACTCTGCATATCTGTTTTAGATCTCCTGGTCACAGGCAGTATGCCTATGGTAACATCTGCAGTCGATCAGGATTCTTTTATTTGGAAGTTGAGTTTCCAAATTCCCTTCCCATTGAAACTCTAGGATATTGGCATCTGTTCACATTGAGTTTCTGAATTTTGTCTCACACTCTTGTACTTGCTAGTGTAATAAAGACAAAAATTGTGTTTAGTGTGTGAGAATTTACATCCCACTTTGTAAGAGTACTTTGAGTTATGGGTAAAAAGAAGAATTAGAAGCATATTAGAAAGTCTAGACCAATTTTCATCAAAGAGCAGAGGGAGAACTATAAAAATAAGTATAGAAAAAACAATGAGACCCATGTGGGTAGAATAGTTTAAGCATAGAGAGAGGAAAAATAAAAAGACAGTCAAGGACACATGCCATGTCGTCCTACCCGAGACTAAACATTAACAGGTCTACGGGAGTCTCCACTTAAATATCAGATGCATCATGACATGTAATCTCATTTCATCCTTTCAGAAATTTGAAGAAATATTTTAATTGATTTTTAACTTATTTCATGTCAGACTTCATTTGAATGGGAAGCACTGCTGAGATGGCACAGAACCGATCTGCCTCACCATGTTTGCTGAGGCTTTAGGCGGACACACATTTCAGTGTTACTGGAGCAGACCAATTTATCCGCCACTTCTATTTTTTGTAGATCCTCATTATACTAGGGATGTTTTGTTTCAGTAATTTCCTTGCATAGTGGTCAGAGCTATGCCATTTTCTTTGGTGATTGAACATTACAATTATTAAACAGTGTTTTTTTTTGTGGATGTATTATGTACTATGTTGATCAGCGTAGGCACTTTGAGCATCTTTGTAACCACGAGCAATGATTATTTTGTATATGGCATTACATTATTCATGAAGAAACTTTCACTTGTCTAACAGCAAATCTGTATGTTTGTCTATTGAGAATTTGTCTGAGTGGAAGATATATGTAAGTCCATATGCAGTAATGAATTGTATTGGCCACTCCCACTAGAAGAGAACACATGTGGTCCAAAGGAAGTGAATGCATGCTTTCTGTAACCCTGATCTCCTTCACAAATAAGGGTAGAACTTTTCAAATTCTCTGAATCATTATCAGTAGTGTAGCAAGTGAAACATAATCTTGAAGTCATTCTCAACAGGATACATATACTTCAGACACATCTACAAGATAAATAACTTTAGTTAGGCACATTTTATATAACCACTAAAGTTTGTTTCATGCCAACAAAGTCAAAAAATTCAATAGCTCTCCAGACAAAAATTCATAGAGTTGAAAGGGATCAAAATAACACTATTATTATAAATTTGCGCGATCTGAGACTAAGAGGATACAAGCCATCTTCTCAATGTCATGAAGTAGATTTTGGAGACAGAATTCAGGACTTGTGAATCTGAGTCAGTGACTTATTACACAATATTTTGTCTAAATTAGTGGGATTTGGAGAGTCAAAAATATTAAAATATCAAACCTATTGGTATATTTTTCCTAAATTAAATGGTTTAATATCTAGAGTCTTTAATTTTCAACTGTAGACATGTTTAATTTGAGTCTTTGAAAAAGGGTTACTTACACAGCAATCAGAATGATTAATTTCATCAGTATTGTAAGAACATGTTCAATTTAAGTTAATTTACACATGACTTTGAATGCTTAATCTAAAAGAACCTTTAAAGGAAAACTGAAAGCATATTAATTATATCTTAAAATCAAATACTTACTCTGAAATTTTTAATTATTACTAATGCATTTAGGGTATTTTTTTTTCAAAAACTGTGAAGTTCTATTAAAAATGCAAGCAACCTCCTCTAATAGAAAATGCTTACATGATAGCTAATGCAATATTTTAGTCTCATAACAAACATCTATGTTACAAATAAAGTATTTTTATTTATTAGCCATTAATGTGCCTTAAAGAGAGTTTGGGGATTAGTAAGTATTATTAATTATTAATTATAATATATTAATTATCATAAATAAATAATATAGATTGCTAATTATGAGCGCTTTTTTCTAGATTTCTTTTGTAAAAGGTCCACATCAAAAGGTCTTAAGTAAAATAGTTTCTATTTGATACTGATTTCTTTTAATACCATCATATGATTCAGGGTGGAATGACAAAGTTTTGAGGTTTCACAAAATTATTTTTACTTACAAATATTTGCAGCATAAACTATACCAAAAATGAACTCAAAACTCAACCAAACTGTTTTATATCTCAATTCCATCAACTGAAAGTCATTAATATCTCTCTAGTCAAGGAGGATGCTAGCTTCAATTCACGTACCTGTGCTTATGGCATCTCTTCCCTTTTGTATCCCTTGCTGCCCTACCTAGATCACCAGAGCAGCTACACTGCCTTTTTTCTCTTTACCTTGTTCCTACTCAAAAAAAAAAAAAAAAAAAATGGAGAACACTTCCTCCCCTGTGGCTTGCTGCTCTCTTTAGGTACAAAGGTGCTTGATAAATATTTGTTGAGTATAAAAAGAACAAGGGAGCAATTATATCTAATTCCCAACACTCCCCTCATGCCTGACCTATATCATATCACACTTTTAGCAATAACTATTCTTAAAATAAAATGTTATGGGAAAACACAAAATGGAAAAATAAATGCAACAAATGCTATTGAAATAGATAAGATGTCCAAGACCAAAAACTGGTTTCTCTCTTTCCCACAATGGTTGTCCCAGTGCTCCCTCTGGAATTCTGTGGAACTGGTGTGAAATCATTCAGTTCAGATAATGAAAACACAAACCAGAGCCTGGGAGATATGTATTCACAAAAAAATATATCTGATAGAAGATTGTTATTCAAAATATACAAAGAATGCTTGGATCACGATAATAATAATAAGAAAAACAGATTAAAAATTGGGCTAAAGACTCCAGATACCTTGCTAAAGAAGGTATACAGAGCTCAAAAAGCACATGTAAAGATGTTCCATATCACAAACATCTGAGAAATATGAATTAAAACAAAAGGGAAATACCACAATAAACTTATTAGAAATGGCAAAATCCAGAAGACAGACAATATCAAACGCTGGCAAGAATGCATAGAAATAGGAATGCTCACTCCTAGCTGGTAGAATTGCAAAATGGCACAGCCACTTTGGAAGACAGTTTGTCAGGTTCTTAAAAGTCTGAACATGCACAACCATACTTGACACAGCAATCATGCTCCATGGTATTTATCCAGTGAAGCTGAAAACACATCCACATAAAATTCTGCACACAGATATTTTTATCAGCTTTATTCATAATTGTCAAAACTCAGAAGCAACCAAGATGTTCTTCACTAGGTGAATGGATGAAGTGTGGTACATTTAAATGATGGAATATCATTCAGTGCTAAAAGGAAATGAATTAGGAAGCCATGAAAAGAAACAGAAAAAACTTAAATTCATATTTCTAAGTGAAAGAGACCAGTCTGAAAAGGCTGCATTTTGTATTATTCTGACTATACGACATTCTGGAAAAATCAAAAGTATGCAAATAGTAAAGAAATCAGTGGTTGCCAGAGATTAAGTGATAAGGGCAAATATGGGAGCATAAAGGATTTTTAGGTAACGATCTACTTTGTATAATACTATAATGATGTCACTATATGATTATCGAAACCCATAAAATATACAACATCAAGACTGAAATTTAATATAAACTATGAACTTTGGATGAAATTGATATAGGTTCATCACTTGTAACAAATGCACCACTTTGGTGGAGAAGGTTGATCACAGAGAAGGCTATGCTTGCACAGGAGCAGTGTTTATGAACTATTTTGGTACCTTCCTTTCAATTTTGCTGTGAACCTAAAACTGTTCTAAAAATTACTCAGCTATAAAATCTCAAAATGAATATGCAACTAATAGGAAATTTTAAGTGCCCTGCTCTCAGTCACAAAAGGGTAATTAACAGTGCCCCTCTAGATAAATCAGCCTCATGCTTATTGACACTTATATAATGAAAGCTGGAAAAGGTAGAATAATAGGAAAGATTTTGAGGACAGCCTCATAAACAAGTTCTGGGAAGTGCCTGTTCAACATCCTTTCATTTATGGCTGTTCATTTGCTGAATGGAACAGGGTGAGAGGCAGGCTTCGGAATGCATTTCTGATTCTCCTAACTTGATGATTCCTTGACTGTGAAGATCCATGTTCTACAGTATCAAAATACAGCACAGGTTTTATCTTGCCAATGTCACTGATAGCACCTGTGACTTTCTCTCCCCCTTTCAACCTCAAGAAGGACAGTTTTTCTCTCATGTCAAATACATTGAGCACTAACTTTTAAATGCTAGCACATTGTTACTTTTGCCCCTATCAAACATACCTCAGAATAATATAAGAATAACTTTTCTCTTCAGGGAGCAGGGTTTGACATTGTCTAGATAGGTGAGTGCATTAGGTTAGTAGTTTATTTTTGTGCATTGATTAGTATTCTTCTTGAGAAAACAACCTTGACTCTTACTCTCTGGCCTAACCAGATCCTCTCAATTCAACAGGAGTATTCATCAATTACCGTTTACAACAGGAGTCAGATTCCCAAACCAGTGTGTAGTGTGGTCTGACAAGAAAAAAAAAAAAATAACTCAGTGTAGTTATAGCTTGAATTGTTCCTGCACATTCCCACTTATCCTGAGAGCAATACCTTGGACTTTTTTCATCCCTGTACAAACATCAAACATGTAATCAACTCAATACTGAGATATTGATTCAGGGGCAGAGGAACTTCGTTTCAGGTGAAATCAAAAGACTGAGTACACAGATGCACTTTTGTGTCTTATGGGGTATTGTTACTTTGAGGAAAGATGCAAAATAAAGCTATTACAAAGAAAGCTAGCTAAAACAATACTATGCCATTTATTTCTATGAGTAAAATTCATTCACTATCAACAAATATTTTCTGGTCCAGAAAATTCTGAAGATTCTCTTTAGAATTTAGACAACTTGTCAGTGTTTTGTTTTAAAGTCATATTTGCTGTTCAGAGAGATGGGCATCATTTTTTTCCGCATGAATAATTACATGTCTGATACAATAAATCAACCTTCCTATTTCTGCTTTTCCTAAAACTTGCATAGTGTATTGACAGAGAGAATGGAATTTACTGACTTTATGTATTCTTCTAGGACAGGAAGACAATATCAAAAGATCACAGTCAATATCAAGTTGAGAACTGAATAGGCTGACAATGTAGGCAGGCCACAAACATTAACACTAAGAGTGTGGCAATCAGATACCACAAAATGAGACTCTCTTATTCTATTCTAGTTAAATAACAAAATATAAAATTCTAAGCTTCCCCAATTTATGTAAATATATTTCAGTGCATTTCATATATTATGTCTTTTAGACTTTCTTATAATGTAAAAATATTGCTAATAAAGCTTAAATGTACAAGTATTCTAGTATGCAGATTTCTAAACCTACAACATTGTGATTTGTGTAATAATAAATATGTTTCTCCACAGACTTTGGCATATTCATGAATGTGAAGAGTAGACTGATATATTTTCAGAACAATAGCAACCTGAAAATAGAAAAAAATGATATGAAGCCCCAGTCACTCACCCACACAGGACCACCAGCAAAAGCAGTTCAGCAGGACCCCTGGCTACTGCCCCCACACAAGACCTGCGGCAGCCACTCTTGTGTGCACCCCCATCCACCTACATGGAGCTCCCCAAGTCACCTCCATCTTGGGACACTGCAACCACTGCCATAGTCCCCTACACCTGGTAGCCTGCACCTGGCAACATAAGACAGGGTCTGGAGACAGCTGCCAGCCACAACACTGCACACCAAGAGCTGCATCTCTGAACATGCTGCCCAACTCCACCATCTCGTAGAACCCGACCTGATACCCCATCTCTGAAAAGCAGCTGTCTCGATCTTAGGACACCTTTGCCGCCACCTTTAGTTGAGACAACTCCCAGCTTGGGATACCAGCTGGGACACAGAAGCAATATTAAGATACCTATAGTCCTCATCTCTCCCCTCTCCCCCTCAACCACTAACCTGGATCAGTGCTTGTGGGTATGCAGCTAGTCCATAGTTGCAAAGCCTGGTCCTGATCCCATACAAAACAGCTCTATGAAACAGGACAAAACAGCTCTCTGCAACAGGTGTGCAGCCCCTTGAGTGAAGCCCACAAGACCTCCAGGGACAGAGGTTTCTGATAGAGAAATGGAGGGGGTGAGTGAAATACAGTTTAGAGACTAAATTAGAGACCAGGAATTGTGAGGTCTACAGGCAATATAAGGAGATAAGACCAGGTGCCCACATTAATGAACAAACCCCAAAGGAGATCCTTGGGGTGCAGTGTCCCATTGGGAACCAGCATGGACCATATTGATACACAGCTGAGTTCTACAAGATTTTCAAAGAATAACTAATAACAATATCTTTCCATGAGGCCACTATCACCCTGATTCCAAAACCAGACAAACACAACAAAGAAAGGAAACTTTAGACCAATATCTCTAATGAACATAGATGCAAAAATTCTCAATAAAATTCTGGCATATTAAACACAAAAACATACCAAAAAGATAGTGCACAGTCAAGTGGGTTCATCCCAGGGATGCAACATATGGAAATCAATAAATGCAAATCATCACATCAAAGACTTCTACTATGAAAACTACAGAACACTAAAGAAAGAAATTAAAGAAGACTTTAGAAGATGGAAAGATTTTCCTTTTTCTTGGATAGGCAGAATTAATAGTGTCAAAATGACCATACTTCCAAAAGCACTATACAGATTAAATGCAATTCCAATCAAAATCCCAATGGCATTCATCATAGAAAAAAAAAAAACAGTCATGAAATTCATCTGGAAAAATAAGAGACCCAGAATAGCCAAAGCAATCCTTAGCAAGCAGAGTGTGAAACAAAGTGGCATCACTATAATAGACCTTAAACTATACTACAGAGCAATAGTAACAAAAACCAGCATGGTATTGGCACAAAAATAGACTTCTGATTTGTGTAATAATAAATATGTTTCAATGGTACAGAATAGAGAACAGAGACAAACCCACAAAAATACAGTTATCTCATACCAGACAAAGGTGCCAAAAACATTTAGCAGAGAAAATATAGCCTTTTCAACAAATGGTGCTGGGAAAACTCGAAATCCATATGCAGCAAAATGAAATTAAGCCCCTATCTCTCACAATGAACAAAACTCAACTCAAAGTGGATCAAAGACCTAGGAATTAGACCAGAGAGCCTGAACCTAACAGAGAAAAAAGTAGGCCCTTATATTCATCATGTCAGATTAGGCCCCAACTTCCTTAACAAGACTCCTATAGCGCAAGAAATGAAATCAAGAATCAATAAATGGTATGGATTCAAACTCTAAAGCTTCTTCTCAGCAAAAGAAACAATCAGAGAGACAAAGAGAGAGCCTACAGAATTGGAGCAATTTTTTACCACACATACATCAGATAGAACACTAATCTCTAGGATATATAAAGAATTCAAAAATATTAATACACACACACAAAATCAAATAACCCAATCAATAAATAGGCCAAGGAATTGAACAGACACTTCTCAGAAGATGATATACAATTAATAAATGTATGAAAAATGTTCAACCTCTCTAGCAATTAGAGAAATGCAAATCAAAACTATGCTAAGATTTCATCTCACTACAGTCAGAGTGGCAGCTATTAAAAATATAAACAGTAAGTGTCGGTGAGGATGTGAGGAAAAATGCACATTCATACATTGCTGGTGGGACTGCAAATTGGTACAATCAATCTGGGAAGCCATATGGAGATTCCTTGGAAAACTTGGAATGGAACCACGATTTGACCCAGCTATCCCACTCCTCAGTTTACAACCTAAGGACTTAAAAACAGCATACTCCAATGATGCAGCCACATCAATGTTTAAAGCAGCACAGTTCACAATAGCCAAATTGTGGAACCAACCTAGATGCCCTGAAATAGATGAATGGATAATGAAACTGCGGTATATAAACACAATGAAATATTACTCAGCATTAAACAAGAATAAGATAATGGCATTTGCAGTTAAATGGTTGGAGTAGGAGAATATCATGCTAAGTGAAGTAAGCCAAACCCCCAAACCAAAGGTCAAATGTTTTCTCTGATATGTGGATGCTGATCTATAATGGGGGCCAGGGTGGGGGAGCATGGGAGGTATAGAGGAAATTTCAATAGGGCAAAGGGGAGGAAGAGGAAGGAAGGGTGCAAGGTTGTAGGAAAGATGATAGAATGAGATGGACATCATTACCCTAAGTACATGTATGAAGACACAAATGGTTTGACTCTAATTTGTGTGCAACCAGAGACATGAAAAATCATGCTCTATATGTATACTATGAATGGAAATGCATTCTGTTCTCATGTATACCAAATTAAAATAAATAAATAAATTTATAAAATAAAGAAAAAAGATATGAGTCTTATGATATTCAATGGTTTGTATTGAATGTAAGCCATAAGTTACCATATAATATATTCACAGTAATGAATACTAAGTTTAATAATATGAAAATAAAAAAATCTAAATGAAATAAGCAATGAAGTTTCACCTGGATTCAGGTGAACAATGCCTTGAAGATAAAACCAATATAGATTTTCCAGGCATATATACATGTTCAAAATAGGCAGTTCATTTGGTATCCATTTGCTTAATTCTTTCATGTGCCCAACACATTTGTTGGTGTGATGAGGCTCAAAAGATTTTAGTAATGGTCATTTACCAGATGGATTTGTGAGTAAAAAGTAAACACATCATGAAATAGTTATTAAACTAGAATCTTTGTTTTCACACCCACAACACAAACAGTTTTTATTTATATTCAGTATTTATTATGAAAATTATATCCTGTGAACAAATAAAAATGTTAGGAATTAGGACTGCTTACTACAAAAAAAGATTCAATAAGTTGATAATTTTATTTCTATTCTATAGTATAGGGTATTGACTTTTTAAAAAGTCAGAAAATAGTTTACATATTTTTAATCAACAAGTTTTGTATAATCTCCTTATCTCTTCCTGTGGCAAACGTACCAAGATGGAAAAATGCTATATACCAGTACTTGAACATACTGTAGGAGCAAACAGAAGAAAATATGGAAGAAACAAACAAAAAAAAAATTTGGCAATTTCACCTCCATGAAATTTCTAGAAGTCAAGTGGTGGGGAGGCTGTCAAAATATCCCTTCCAAAATGTATGATAAATTGTTGTATCTGGTCCCTCCTATTACCAAAATAGAAGAACAATACATAATGGGCTTCTGTGGATTTGGGAGCAGTGTTCCATTCATCTAAGTATGTTGCTCCACTATCCACCAAGCATCCTGAAAAGCTGCTAGATTAGAATGAGGCCTAGAACAACAGGAAAGTCCACAGCAAGTCCAAGCTACAGTTTAAGCTTTTCTGCCACTTGGTCCATATGACCTAGCAGATCCAATGATGCTTGGAGTGTTAGTGATAGACAGGATTGTTGTCTGGAACCTCTGGAAAGCCCACACAGGAGTCTCAACCCCTTAGATTGAAGAGTAAAGTCCTGCAGATAAACATTCTTTTGAGAAAACAGCTCTTGGCTTGCTACTCAGCATTAATGGAGACTGAACTTCTAACCATTAGCCACCAATTTACCATACAAACTGAGTTGCCTATCATGAGCCACAAAGTGTCATCATCAAATGTAAATAATACTTTTCCGTGAAGGTTCCAACAGGCCATGAAGATGAAAGTAAGTTGCAAGAAGTGGTCAAATTGGCTGTGGTCCCCATTTCTGCTATGTTACCTTCCTCCCCTAGCCTGCAGCTACAACCAAATGGGGATTTCCAGTGATCACTGGGCAGATAAAGAGGAGAATCTGGCATCATTTATAGATGGTTCTGCATGATACGTGTGCATCACCCACAAGCAGACAAAGGCAGCATTGCATCCCCTTTCTGGAACATTTCTAAAGAGCAGTAGTGAAGGAAGTACTGACAGCAAGCAGAACTCTGAAAAACACATCTGGTTGTTTACTTATGCTATTTAATTTTATGCATCAACTTGAAGTGGTCATAGGGTGCCTAGGTACTTAGCTAAAAATCTGGGTATCTGAGAAGGTGTTTCTGAGTAAAATTAAAAATGAACTTGAAAGATTGGTTAAAGCAGATTGCCCTTTTCTATGTAAATGTGCCACATCCAATTCAATAAAGACCTTAATTGAGGAAAATGGCTCAGTTAGGGAAAATTCACTCTCTTTATCTGATTCCTCAGGTTGGAATATATCTTTACCTGCCATTGGACTCAGAGTAGAGCTATGTCATCAGCTGTCCTGAGTTTCTAGCTGGCTGACTGCAGATTCTGGGACTTTTCATAAACCAATTCCTTTAAATAGCAGGTACATATAGAGCAAAACACACACACACACACACACACACACACACACACGTGCGCGCTCGCGCGCACACATCTATATATCCCCTATTGATTCAGTTTCTCTAGAGAACTCTAATGCAATATGCTTCTGTGTAAACCACGCTAAGGTTAATACTTAGAAAATTGAATTGGAAATATATACTTCGTTTCTTTGATTTTTTAAATCAATTTTTAATTTAAGAAAATCACAGATGTAGAAGCATTCATAAGTTCCCAAGTCCTGAGCAAAGGTTGCTCTATTTGCCTGCATTATACACCATCATAAGTTTCTTTTATCAATCAAGTGCCCTTCCTGTAAAGGTTCAAAGACTGATAAGTGCACTGAATGATTTTTAAAGTGACTTTTTTTCTAAAGTGTTTTGGCCAAAATGTTTTTCATTGATAAAGATACTTAGTTTTAAGTGCTTTTATTCGGAGCATGAAAATACCATCCAATATATTTCAAAACATACACAACTCTTCAAATATACCTAAAACACGATTATTGTCATAATATGCCATAATGTCAACAGTGCTATTCTTTTATTTGCATCAATTTTGTTTTATTTATATCCAAGTACAATTTATATGTATGAAATGCACAATTTTAGTGTATTCTTGAATGGATTTTAGTAAATATGCAATCTATACAACTACCATATAAATCAGGACATAGAACAATTTCTTCACAACATAAAATTAACTCAGGTCTCCTTCCAGTGACTGGCATCTAAAAATATTTTATTTCCATCAGTAAAGATTGGTTTTATCTATTTTTAAAATATTACTAATTAAATTATTCATTATCTATAATTTTGTATCTCACTTCTACTCAACGTTTTTCTATATTGTTCTTAAGATCCATAATTTATTTTCTTTTTATTGGCAAGTATTAGTCTTTGATAAGAAAACATACATATTTATTCTTCTACTGATGCATGCTTGCTTTGCTATATCAGCACCACATGTGGAAAAGAATATCAATTATTGAATTATTTTGATGTTTATATCAAGAATTAGTACACTAGAATTTCACTTATATCCAAAATTAAGCATAAGGGACTATATGAACCCCCACTCCTAAAACAATTAAATTTTTTAAAAATCCATGAAAAATGGCTTACTGACAGTTGGCAGAAGGTAACACAGTTATCTCCAAGAAGAGATAAATAAACAAGCCCTGGAACTCCTGGATTTTGTAATCTATAAGGTAGAAGAAAAATTGGGGCATTTAAAATAGACACCTGGAACATCTAGATAAGGTTCACATAGAATTGCTAAAAAGTACAACTTTGGAAAAACAAAACAAAACAAAAAAACTGTGAGAGAAACAGCAGTTTAGAAACTGAAACAGAAAACATTAGTAAACCAGAAAATGTAGAAATAGAAACTATGCAAAATGAAATAAAAAGACCAAAAAGAAATTTAAAAAAATGAAGAGTCTACATGAGCAGTAAACTAATTATTGCAGTCTTTGAGATACAAGAAAATTTATAAAATATTTTTCAAAGTCTATTGGCTAGAATTTCCAAATTTGATAAAACTAAAAATCCACTTATTCAAAATGGTTACAATAAGCCCCAAGTACAAAAAGCACAAATAATTATATTTAAAACCAGATATAAAACCTATATATACAAATTAAAAGATATAATACAAATTAAAAGACAGAAAACAGTATATTTGAGGTTCAAAGAAAATTCTAGAAAAACACATTTCTATACCCAGTTTTTTTTAAAGAAATACAGGCAATGTAAACATTTTCAGATACAAAAAAGGAAATAATTCATTACTAGCAGATTTTTTTTAAACAATTAATATTAAAGAAAGATTCTTCAAACAGGAGAGGAATTATTTCCAAAGGAAGGGTATATCATCACCAAAGAAAAGTCATTAAAATGTAAATGTATCAGTAAGTGTAAAATTTCTTCTTATGTTTCTTTTTATTACATGGGAAATTTTAAAATATAAGTGGGATGATAATAAGTGAGATAATCTATGTAGCCACTAAAATAACTAAACAAAGAGTTATAGATAATAAGGTAATAAACCAGAAAATTGTTTTTTAAATAGCATTCATTTAATCTAAAATAGAGCAGAAAAAAAGAAAAAGTAGAACAATGATGAAATGAAATAGCAAAATGGTTACTAGAATATAACCTTACCAATAACACATCAAATATAATTTAAAGTACCCAAAATAAGTGACTGTCAGATTGAATAAAAACAAACATACAAAACCAAGAACCAAAAATATAGCCCTACATACTCAATGTTAATATAAATAAATAATTATATCAATATTAAGAGAACGGAAAAATATGTCAGGCAAATAGTAATTGAAAAAGGTGACTATATTAAAATCAGACATTAAAGTTCAGAATAAAGTATATTACATATGTTATTAGTGGTCATTTCATAATAATCAATGAGTCAAAACATCAAGAAGACAAAATAATATTCATGTTTATCTACCCAATTCAGAGCTTCAAAATAATCCTAAATGTTAATAACCCTAAATGTTTATCTATCTAATAACAGAACTTCCATATACATTAAACAAAAAAATAGCATAACTACAAGAAGAAATATACAAACCAACAATAGTAATACATTTTTTAATCAAATATTTCTCAATAGTTGGTAAAATATGTAGGCAGAAAGTCAGTAAGGATATATAACACTGTCACATTATTATCAAACATATTCAACTAAATTATATGTGTAGGACATGTCACCAACAAGAGTAGAATGGTCTTTCTTCACATGTATGCATGGGACACTTTAAAAAGTAGAGAACAATGCTAATACATAAGTCTCAGATATTTTAAAGTAATTCTAATGATAGAATATGTGATATAACCATAATGGAATTGAATTAATAAGCAATAAAAATCATCATATCAAGAAAATTATAAATTACAGAGGTTGAGTCACCCAAATTGATCTAGGGAATCAATGTGTTACCAATCATAATTTTAGTAAACTTTTTTTTAAGTAATTGACAGACTCATGATGCTAAGATTTGTAAAAATATGCAAGAAAATAGAAAATATTAAAAACAGAATCTTTGGAAAGGAAAACAACAGCAGCACAAAAGCACCATATTTCAAGTTTTATTTTAAAGCTAGAGTAAAAAAAATAGTATGGTTTTAGATTTAAGGTAGATAAATACTCAGCAAAGGATAATTTTATTATTTACTACATACTGTAAGAATTAAATGGTAAAGAATAATTCTCCAACAAGTAGTGCTAGAATTATTAAATTACGTGGAAAACAAACACAAATAAAAAATTTGACATTCATATACATAAAAATATCTGCAGACAGACCTTAGCACTAATTTAAAACCTACCACTACAAAACTTCTAATAGAAAACATAATGAGAAATCCACGTAACCTTGGATTGCACAGCAATTTCTTACATTAGAAACAACAACACGAAATTCATACCAAATTGAAAATTTGAATACCAAATTAAAAAATTGTACTTAATCAAAATTAAAGGTAAAAAACACCTCTAAAAGAATAAAAACAACTCATAGCCTGGAAGAAAATACCTGCAAATTTCATATCCAATAACAGACTTCTATCCAGAATATACAAAGGATTTACAAAACTCACTAAAAAGAAAATAATCAATCTCATTTAAAAATAGACAAAGATTTGGCTATGGATAGAAAGTATGCACTATATAACACAAAAAGCTAGAAGAAATGATTTTGGATGTTTTCAACACAAACATATGATATATTTGGGGAGATAGAATATTTATCCTGATTTAAATATCAGATGATGTTTCAAAACATCAACTAGTACCTCATAAATACATTTATGTTTTTATGTATCAGTTAAAATAAATCTATAATTTAAAATGCTCAAAGATTTGTATAATTCATCATACAAAATATATGGTTAACAAATTATGAATTAAAAAGATACTCCACATCAACATTCATTGGAGAAATACAAATTAGAATTGCAAGGACATATCAGTATATGTCAGAAGTATTTAAAATTAAAAACTTGTGGTATCAAGTTTTTACCTGATCCATAACTGACCAGGGTATGGATCAATAGAAACTCAAAAACCATTCCTGGCAATGTAACGTATTATAACCAATTTGGCAAGCACTCTGGCAGTTTTTAATAATTTAATATACACTTAACATATGTCTCAGTCATTCCACTCCAAGGCATTTATTCAGGAGAAAGGAAAGTGCAATTTTATACAAAGTATTTTAAATGAATGTTCATAGAAATAATCTTCAAACTGGAAAAATCCAAACAGCAATCAAAATATTAATGAATAAGACAACTGTGATATATCTGTGGAATAAAATTTATCCAGAAAAAAATCAATAAACTATCAATCCATACTCCTATGTAGATGATCCCCAATATGATTTTGATGGGAGAAAGCAGAACAAAAACAAGGCAATCTCATTTAGATAAAATTCTAGAAAATACAAACTAATCTGCAGTGCCCCCAAACGGAGGTGTTGTTGACTCTAGATTGGATGGATCATGGCCCTTGTGAAGGAAAATGAACACAATAAAGCAAAACATCTTATAATTCTGAGAGTGCTTGCCATGCTCATTATCTTTTTTTTTTTTTTTTTTAAGATAGACACAATATCTTTATATTTATGTGGTGGTGCTGAGGTTCGAATCCAGTGCAAGGTGCAAGGCAAACATTCTACTGCTGAGCTATAACCCCAGCCCCCATGCTCATTATCTTGTGGTGGTAATGTTGTGATGATAGCTTTATAGGATTATAGTACATCCAACTCTTAAAGTTGTGCAATTTAAATATGTCCCATTTATTTTAATACAAGCGTGCCCATTAAAGCTACTAGATGAAATCCTAATGGTTTAATAAAATAATCATTTATTTTCACAGAATCCAACTTTGTGAGGTTCAGGTGATTTAAACCAGATCTACTGGATAGATCTGTTTCACACTTTAGACGCTAAACCTGATCTTATCTAACTAAAAGTCTGTGGGTAGCATTGAGTGGCTGTGCTTCAGATGCCTCTCATCCACTTTTTACTGGCAGATTCACCAGTGTGGGTTCTTCTTATGATGGAAGCAGAAGTAAAACAACGGAAACCTCTTAAATCCTTGACTCGAAATAGTATACAGTTACTCTTGACTCCATTTGTTAAAGCAAGTCACATAATCAATTTCAAAGTCAAGGGTAGGAAACATGTTCCATCCATTATGAAGGTATAGTAAGGATATGGTTGCAGGTGTGCCTGAGGTTATTGAGCCAATAAGGCAATCAAATACAGATAAAAGATAAGGCATTTTTTTCCAAAGGAGCCAATAAATTCAGAAAAGTACTTCAAAGAAACAAAATCAAATTTCTCTTTTACTTAATAACTTTTTTTTTATTATGAGCACTCATCTTCTGGAACAGTATATGAGGTCTAATCATAATGCTTCGATACTAAATTGACGTTTAAATGTACTTCAAGATTGGTTTTGTAAAATAGATTGTAATGAAAATAAATCTTGAGCATATTATTTTAAAATAAAGCCCTTGATTCAATGAAAAACAAAAAATAGAAAATATCCTCATAACCATCTCAGTTAGCTCTACAATCATCTCAAATTAGTCCTTGGCTATTATTGCTATAATGCAAAACTGTTGAAATGCTGAGATAGATAAATTTCTCAACTATTATATTTTTCTAGATTGAAGTCATCATGAAGTTTATTACTTTAGAACTGGTTGGAATGAACATTTATCTAAATATCCTTCATGTTTTCACATCTCCCCCATTTCTTCATAAAGTATCCAAGAGAATTTAAAGGTGATTCATATGTACATAGATTTTGGGAAATGTTACGAGATATTACTCATCACCATGTACTGGTAATTCTGCTGACTAACACAGCTGCCCACATGGCGTCCTAGTTAGTATAAGAGGAAGTAAGAATTTTGAGTATCTCTTATCTCAAAACACTGTAGTTCAATAAAACAGGTAACTGAGGGGAACAAGTTACATTTGTCAAAGTAAGTTAACAATTTCTGGCTTTCTCTGCAATAATTGTTTCTCTGAGGTGAAACGTGTGGTTTCGGGAAAATTTCAAATGAAACAAAATTCATTTTTCAATCTGAATAGAAAATACTGCAGCAGTCTTTCTTAGAAGTACAGCCATAGCATTCAAACCAAAAGGACATTTCTTTCTTCAGCATTTGTAAGTGCTTACTGACAACAAGAAGAGAGACCAGGAAAACACAAGATTGAACTACCTCATCTTTCACATCTGTGTGATTTTCTCTATTAACTCTTCTTTAAAATTGGCTAACTGAAGAATGACTTTCATATACAAAATCAAGTCTTGTGTATTTTACTCGGAACCTGCTTGTCAAAACAATATTTGTTTTCTGGCCATTAATGCTGCAGAAAACTGAAGAGGGAAGGAAAATATGAGAGCTTAGAAAACATTCATTACTCGTCCCACAGGCACAACTCAAAAGAAGGTAAACATAAAATAATAATAGTTCTAACCTTGCAGATTGAACTGCAGTAGAAGAGACCAGGCTGTGAGCATCCCACATCTGTCCTTTTGATCTTATTACTATGTGGTGCTGAAGGAGAGGAAGGTCCTGCTGCTAGGGAAAAACAGATCATGGAAGGAAAGGTAAATGTCAAGGAAGAAATAAAGTTAAAATAGAAAATCATAACCAAGGTAACAACATTGGTTTTCAGGGAATGCCAACTTAAAAAAAAATCAGTTGGAAAACAGAATAAGAATAAAACAGGAGGGATGAAAATGAAAGGGTTACAAAGATCATTTCTCTACAGCACACAGAAGTGCTAACTTGCCAATTCCTTGACTTTTTGGTGGAAGGATATTTTAGAAAAAGTATATCACATGTATAGATTCATGTTTCTCATAAGGATAAAGGGTGTATTTAGAGGTCTTCATCCTTTGTCTTTTATTCCATTCATTGAACTATAGTTGGATATTGGCTTATTTTTTCACACGATGGTTTTTATGCTGATATCTCCATATAGAGGTCTTTGTACAGTTATTTTTGTGTGCCTATTAATTTGTAAAAGAGTAAGGTTTGAATGGAAGGTTCTGAACTGAACAAAAAATACAATCTCCTGGTGCAGGACCATGATGACAACATCAACTCTGAAAGCCCTACCTCCCACAGGCACCTAAATTGAAAGAAAGGCTTGATGTCGGCCACATTGTTTGTGTCTGTTTCTTTAATTAATAATAAAGATAAATCAGAGTGCTTTAGTTCTCAGACATAACAGATAAGGGATTTTATTCAGTATGTTCACACTGATGCCCTTGGCATTTACTGATTCATCATTGTTAATTTTCTTTACTCTAAATGATACGTGTAGTATTTTAAAATGAGACAGGCATATACTGTAAACTGTTAAAATGCAGTTTTTTGTGTGTGCCAAAAAGAGGAATTGGGATTGTTCACCCAGCCAGGCTTTGCCCTATTGGTTCATGATAGGACCATTTATATAATGTAATGTAAGACTACTTAATGACATGGGAGAAATTTTATAACATGTCATATATTGGGAAAATAAAGAAAGCTAAAATATACAAGCATATATTGTTTTCAATCAATTCAGTGTGGGTGTGAATATACAGAGAAAAGAAATAATTGAAAAATATCATAGCTGGCTTAATACTTTTTGTGTGCCTATTAATTTGTAAAAGAGTAAGGTTTGAATGGATTTTCTAGATATTAATAAGAGTAGCTTATATTTTCTTCCTGGTTTGTTTTCTATAATCAATCTGCATGGCACTTGCAATATGAAAATTATATGTGTGTGTGTGTGTGTGTGTATATATATATATATATATATATATATAGCTACTGATATAGATATTGAACAGCAGACCATCTTTTCCACTAGGCTGCATGTTAGACTCTCATGGGAAATATTATTAAGATTTTATACACTACAAGGATATGACTTGCTTTTAGTGTCAGAAGTAATATCTCACCTACACTCTGGCTGCCTTACCTGCATTTCCTTATTTTCCTTGCGCTGTCCCTTTTTCTCTAAACCATTCCACATCACTAAGACTGCCTTGGTAGAGCTCCTACTGCTGCCATCATTATTATTATGATATCACCAGTGTGTTCGTATAATTATTATTAATGATCATTATTATAAATCTCTTTACTTATCAGAAACTTTGCATATTTTAGATTGTTCCTAGAAATATAGTAAGAAAATTCATGAAGGAGAAAATAAGAATTCAAAGAAAAGGGGAAAATGGTTTTAGAAGGAAAATTTAGTATATAGCTTTTTATATTTTAAAAAACTAAACAAAGATGAAAGAAAATTATTAATAGAATTAATATTAAAAATGAATTATTAGATTTATAACAATAAGAAAAGAAAATCTCTGTCCTTAGGGTTTAAGAAAAATGATGCATTAATATTTTAAATTTAAATAATACATACATATTTTAAGATGACAGTATAATGAAGATAAAAGTGATTTTTAAGTAACCAAATTAAAAAGCAAACTGTCATGAAAATAAATGGACTCACAGAATACAATCACAAACACGATTAACATATTTTATATGCTCAAAATATACTGTCTGATAAATCTTGGGAATATAAAGTTTTTCTTCTTCTTCTTCTTCTTCATCATCATCATCATTTATGTTTTATAAGTGTGAACTCAAAGTAGGAAGGTTATGCCCTTACCTGGAGTCCTGTATCTGAAGGATCTAGAATAAAAAAAGAAACTTGTGATTCTGTCTCCATAAATGTAGTTTCAAATATGTTTCGTATTGTTTTCATTGGTCTTATATTCCCAGGTCAGAAGACACATTCTTTAAAATACCATTCTCATCATCTAGCATTCCTGTATCTTATCCCTATATTGTATGTCTCATTCATTGATCTTGACGTATATGTTGAATATCTGGACTATAAGTTTCTTGAATGTCACTCTCGAAGAAATCCTAGCTCTGGAGAGTCAATGTGTAGGAGAAATCTAAATTAAATTTCTTCTTGTTGTTGTCCAGATACATCTGTTGAAAACTGTCCACTGATAACTCCTATTTCAACTTAGTATTACAGATTTCATTCCACTTTTCTCCTTTTCCCTCTCTAAAAGTAAGAAATCTGGCAATGATAATCCTCCTTATATTTATTTATTGAATCATCTCCTCTTTGAGTACTTAATCTAGTATCACATATCTATCTCTCCTTGTAGATGTACTCATCTAATCAGGGCTTCTATTTGCCACAACAGTATTCCCCCATTATTAACTTGCATGAACACCATTTTTCCTCATTGAGGCCCAGCCTTCCTGAGCCAGGTTACTATTACACCTCCCTTCCTATTCCCAGGTGTTATGTTACCTTGCTTGACACTACCTAATGATTGTTTGACAAAAAAGAAAAGAAATATGGGGGTGTTAAGGTGGAATACAGAGAGAGAGAGAGAGAGAGAGAGAGAGAAGACAGAGGAAGGAAGAAAACAAAGGATGCCTTTTATTTTAAAATATTTGTGTTGTATAGAATATTTTTTATGGTTCTAGGTACTGAAACCAGGGTCACTGTATCACTGAGCCACATTGCCTGACCTTTTCCATTTTCATTTTTGATTTTGAGATTAGGGTTTTGCTGGTTGCAAATTTGCAATCCTCCTGCCTTATCCTCCCAAGTCATTGAGCTTATAGGCATGTGACACTGTACCCCACTTACACAAAATATTAACTAAAAAAAGTCTCTATTTAACATATTTAAGAAAAAGGACAAATTACAAAATTACAAAATTTCTGAAAACAAATGTTGGAACACTACAGATAATATTCTATGGACTACTGTGAATACATTATAAAACATGATCAGAGAAGAATTCATAATTTTAATTATTTGTATCAATGAGCATGGAGAAATAATATTAAGTGAACTAAATACTTAACTCAAGTAATGAGAAAACGCATAATAAAGTAAGCTCAAATTAAGAACCAGGAAGAAAATGATAAAGATAAGATCAGCAATTAAAGAGGTTAAAAACAAACAAAAAAATAGTAGAATTAAGTACTAAATAAAAATACTATTTTTGAAAAAAAACTAAGTGACTTTTAAAAAACTACTAAACATAAATACACAAAATCAGAAATGACAAAGGTGGGTTGTTAGAATAAAACAGTAAGAAATATTATAAAAAGACTTTTGCAAAATTGTAGACACATTTAAAACCTCTATGAATGTATACATTTCTAGAAAATATTTACAAAATATCAGTGACTCCAGTTGAGGTAGTGTGTTTAAAGAGATCAGTTTCCATGGTAATAGAGAATGTATCAAAGAACTATCCACATAAAAGATAATATTCAAATAGATTTATATGTAAATTATTTAAACCTTCAAAGACCAAATAATTCCAATGGTCTCCTCCTTTTCTTTTTAACAATGCAAAATTTGTGGTAGACAGAATTCAAAATGGTTTCAAGATTCCTACTTTCTGAGAGGATTCAAGATGGTGGATTAGTGAAAGCTGCATTTGCAGTTGCTTAATGAGTTAGGATTCAAGCAGTGGGAGCATGACTTCCCAGAGAGGTAGATAAAGAGGAAATTCATTGAAATTCAATATTAGACAGTCAAGTCTCTTAGAGACTTAGAAATTTGAGTGCAATGGACAAAGAACAAAAAATATTACATTGAAGCCAGTCTGTTTCTCTGCTCACCACAGAGGAGAGGAGTTACACAAACAGAGAGAAACACAATGGACAAATTTGGCACAGAAAAACATGTTGAACCAAAAACCCAGTTCATGAATCCAGAGGTTACAGTGAACTGGTGTTTGAAAAGTGGTCTGTGTTTTTCAACTGACAATAGAGATTTGAGGCAGGAAATCATCTTAAAAACAACAACAAAAAAACAACAACAACAACAACAAAAACACTGTGCTTACTGCTTCAGGAGCCTGGGAGATCATAGCAAATATTTTCATATTGTCCCCACTTAGAATTAGGCACCAGCCCCAGCCTAAGAGTGCATGGAGTGGTCAGTGTAGACAAAATTCCAATCAACACTACTGTCCCATTCTATTCTACATTACACTGCTGGAAGTTTCTTTAAACAACTTGTATTAGGCCACTCCAGCTGACAGCTTGGTGAGCCACATGGAAAGAGGAAGGATATAAAAAACCTCAGTCCTAGTGCTCATGTGCATCTCTTCTCTCTCTCTCTCTCTCTCTCTCTCTCTCTCTCTCTCTCTCTCTCTCTCTCTCACTCTGTCTCTCTCTNTCTCTTCTCTCTCTCTCTCTCTCTCTCTCTCTCTCTCTCTCTCTCTCTCTCTCTCTTTTTCTCTCTCCATAGTATAAGAAACAGAAGTAAAAATAGTCAGGCATAGTCATATCAACAATTCTTTTGACCCTTCAGTAGAGACAATTCTTTTCATTTTTTCATTAAGAAATTCTTTTGTTCTCTTTTTCTCTCTCCTGTTACTCACCTTGGTTTTTAAAAATTATTTGTCTCCTCCTTCTTTATAGCTATCACTTGCTAAATCTCTTCTTCTTTCTCACTGTTCACATTTTGAACATTTTAAACTTTCTCATACCTTCCTATCACATTTTCTTTCTCTTAATGAGCTGTTTTTCACAATCTTTTAGAACTACTTGGTTTACATAAATCCTGCCCCTACCATTCATGTTGTTGCTGTTATTTGCACTTTGGATGGTCTAGATGACACCTGCTATTTACTTCAGTACCAGATCTAGTTCATGGCTATTTATTATTTTTGCTTTTGGACCTTGCTGATACCATCAATTCCTGTTGGTAATTAATGTTGCAGATGTAAGTTGGCCCTGGGTATTTATTTTAATGCTGTATATTCTTTGTTTATGTTGTTGCTATTGTTTGTCTCTCCTTTTTCTGTGGTGTGCTGGGAATTTACTGAGACATTAGAAGTTTATGGAATGGAGACTTTGCTTCTGAGCTAAGTCCAGCCAAGGGACAATACATGTTGTTCCACACGAAATTAATCATGCTCAAACTTCAGCAATACTTTAATACAAAGAAGAGAGAAGACAAAACCCCAAACTAAAAATCAGGACCCATATAGGAGTGGCCATAAGGGGCCCTTCTCTTTATATTCCACTAATGGACAATTCACAGAAAAAATAGAAAATATTAACACAAAGACTGTGGATATCATACTTATGAGTGGTTTCAAGGTAGATCACTCTTTAACCTTTAGCAAGAGAAGGCTGTTCCCTAAAAAGGCTTACATATAAGAGTGAAAAAAAATCCATTCCAACAGAAGTATAAAACCCAAAACAGATTACAAGAACTACCAAAAAAAAAAAAAGGGAGGACATGATGCCTCCCAAAGTACATAACTCACCAGAAAATGACTCCTCTAAGATATCAAAGTGAAAGAAGTTCCAGATACAGAACTCAAAAGAATGTTTATAAAAATGATGAATTGATTCCAAGAATACATAGAAAAAAAACAGCTGAATGGATTAAAGAAGTCAGTGTAGAATATGAATGAGAAATTCACAAAGGAGATGGAGTTATTGAAAAAGAATAAAATAGAAATCTTGAAAATGAAAGACAGAATAAATCTAAAAAACAGCTTCAGTTGAAAGTTTCTCCGACGAAAGGCTTAAGAGAAAATTCCAGAGCTGGAGGACAAAGTAGCTGGCCTCAAACCTTCCAATAGCATTAATAAATAGATAAATAAATAAATAACCATGACCAGAATATACAAGAACTCTGGGATAACATTGAGACTAAGCTTAAGAATCATTGGCACTGAAGAAGATTGAGGTATGAAGGTTAATGACATGGATAATCTCTTCAAGAAAAATTTCCAAACCTTGAGAATGAGATGACATTCAGATACAGGAGGCATTCAGAACCCTAAGAAGACAAGATCTAAAAGAGTTTCTCCATGACACATTATATAGTTAAAATGCCTAACATAGAAATCAAGAATAGAAGTTTTACAATCTCAAGAAAAAATTGCCAGAGGTAAGTCAATTAGAAATATTACAAATTCTCATCACAAACTCTAAAATCCAGGAGGGCTTCGAATGGTTATCCAAGGCCTGAAAAAACATAACTCTGAGGCAAAATTGCTGTACCCAGCAAAGTTATTATTCAGAATTTACGGTGAAATAAAATCCTCCATAGATAAGTTAAAGCTAAGAAAATTTATGACTAATTAAGCCAAAACTACAGAAAATATTTAAAGAAATACTACACACAAAAGAACTCAAGAACACACTTCAAAACTCACAAATGGACAAATACCATTTGAAGAGTAGCTAAGCAAATGAGAAACAGGACCAAATTAAACATTAGGAATAAATAAAAATGGCAGGAATTGATAAAAAATTGTCTATAATAATACTGATTGTAAATGCTCTCAACTCTAAAATTTAAAGACACAGTCTGACAGAATGGATCACAAAAAAGGACCCAACTGTGTGTTGTTTGGAAGAGACTCTATTCACAGGCAGACATTCATAAATTATAAGTGAAAGAATGGAAATTGAAATACCAGGGAAATGGACCTGCCAAGTCAAAAAAGCAGAAATATCTACTCTCATGTCTGACAAGGCAGAGTTCAAGCAAAAATTGATCAGAAGTGACAAAATAAGGTTACTTTATACCGAAAAAGGGAACCTTCTAATTAGAAGCTATAATGATAACTTTATAATATTTATGCTCCAAATGTTGGTACAACTAATTACATAAAACATAAACTACTCAAATTACTCAAATTAAAGACTCAGACCACAGAACAATAATACTGGGTGATTTAACCATAATTCTCTCACCAATAGATCATCCAGGCACAACTTCAGCAAAGGCTCTTCAGATTTAAAAAAAGTATCATAAATAAAATTGACTTAACAGATATCTGTAAAGTATTTCATCCAACAATAACTGAATACATTTTCCTCTCAGTTGCCCATGGAACCTGCTCATGAAATTGGAAATCAACACACACACATACAAAAAAAAATCCAAAAAACAAAAACAAACAAACAAAAAAAAACCCTAAACTAAAAACAAACAAAAACTACAGGAAGCATGTAAATACATGGATATTGAACAACAAATGGAGGGGTACTTTACCACAGAGTTACATACCCAGCCTTTTTATTTTTATTTTGAGACAGAGTTTCATTGTTGCTGAGAGCATTGCTCACTTGTGGGCCTCCAACTTTGATCCTCCTATCTCAGCTTCCTTAGTAGCTGGGATTATATGGGTATACCACTGAGCCTCTATGATCAATATGTATTTCAAGGATGAGTGAGGTCAGTAAAAATATATGGATCAGGGGAGATATTTAACAATTCTTAGACTCAAGCAAGAATATAACAGAACCTCAGGGACACTATAAAAATGATTCAAAGAGAAAAGTTTATATTTAAGTGCCTATATGAGAAAAACAAATAGAAGGACAGAAATGATCAACATCACAGCCAAAATCAATGAAACAAAGAATAATAGAACAAGACAAAGGATTAATGAAAATGAAGTGTTGGTTCTTTGAAAAGATAAATCAGATGGATAAATCCTTAGCAAAACTAATTGTTTTAGTCAGATTTTTTTTTTTTTTTTGATGCTGTGACTAAAAGACCCAACCAGAACAACTGTAGAGGAAGAATAGTTTATATGAGGTTCACAATTTCAGAGGTCTTAGTCCATTCCTCAGGTGAGGCAAAACATCACAGCAGAAAAGTATGGAGAAGTGAAGCTACTCACATGGTGATCAGAAAGCAAAGAAAGAAAGAGTCTCTGCTTTCAAGATATACCCCATAGCCATGGCCCAATTTCCCCCTCCTCCAGCCACACCCTACCATTTCAATTACCATTCAGCTAATCCCCTATCAGGGGATTAATTCACTAATTGTAATAAGACTCTTACAATCCAATCATTTCTCCTCTGAACCTTCTTGCATTATCTCACACATAAATTTTTGGTGGACTCCTTACATCCAAAACATAACATCAAAAAAAAATTAGAGATAACCCAAATTTATATAATTAGAGATGAAAAAGGAAAAATCACCACTGGCATCATAGAAATCTGCAAGATCATTAGGGACTATTTTGAAAACTTACATTTCAATAGATTGGAAAACCTAGAAGTAATGAATATATTTGTAGGTGCATATATATGCCAAAGTTGAATCCAGGGGAAACAAAAACACAAACAAACCAATAACTAGCAATGAGATAGAAGCAGTAACACAAAGCCTTCCAACAAATCGGGGCCAGATTAGTTCTCAGCTGAATTCTATCAGAACCTTAAAAAATAACTTATAATGCCAATGTTCCTCAAATTATTCCATGAAATAGAAAGGAATCCACCATTCCCAAATTTGTTCTATGAAGTCAGTATCATACTCATGCCAAAACTAGATAAGTATACATCAAGCAAAGAAAACTACAACCAATATCCCAAATGAATGTATATGCAAAAACTCTCAATAAAATATTAGCATATCATATTTGCCATCATATTAAGAAGACTGTACATAATGACCAAAATGGTTTCATCCCAGGATTGTGAGGATTTGTTAACATATGCAAATCAACAATTGTGATTCACCATGTGAATAGAATTAAGTACAAACATCATATAATCATCTTAATAGATACAGAGAAATTCAATAAAATTCAGCCTCCACTTATGATAAAATCACTGAAATAACTAAGTATAGAAGGAATTTACCTCAGAAACATAAATGCTATCTATGGCAAACTCAAAACCAATATCAGAGTAAATGGGGAAAAACTGAAAGCATTTCCTTTAAAACTCAGAACTAGACAAGAATGGCCATTCTCATCAGTTCTAATCAATATAGTTCTTGAAACTCTTGCCATAGCAATCAGATAATTGAAGGAAAACAAACGGTTACAAATAGTAAGAGAAGATGACAAGATATCTATTTGCTATTACCTGACTCTGTCTAGAAAACCCAAAAAACTTTATCAGATGACTTCTAGAGCTGATAAACAAATTCAGCAAAGTAGCAGTCTACAAAATCCACATATAAAAATCAATAGCTTTTCTACATAGCAATACTGAATCTAAAGAAAGAAATCAGGCAAACAATTCCATTAACAATAGACTCAAAGAAAAAAAAAAAAACTAAGGAAAATATCTAACCAAGGAGATGAAAAACCTCTACAATGAAAATTACAGAATACTGAGTAAACAAATTGAAGACACAAGAAGATAAAAATTTCTCACTTTCATCAACAGGCAGAATTAATATTGTTGAGATGTTCATACTAGCAAAAGCAATATACAGATTCAATAAAGTCCCCATCAAAAAACTATAATGGTATTCTTCACAAACTAGAGAAAATAGTCAAAATTTCATTTGGAAGAATAAAAGGCCCAGAATAGCCAGAGCAATTCTAAGTCAAGAAAAGCAATGCTGGAGGCATCACAATACCTGATTTCAAAACATACTATAGAGCTATAGTAACAAAAACTGCATGGTACTGGCATAAAACAGGCACATAGATCAATGGTACATGATTGAAGACACAGAGACAAACCTGCACAGATAGAGTCACCTGTTCCTTGACAAAAATGCCAAAAACATATTTTGGAGAAAT
Organism: Marmota marmota marmota; assembly: GCF_001458135.2. Classification (NCBI taxonomy): domain Eukaryota; kingdom Metazoa; phylum Chordata; class Mammalia; order Rodentia; family Sciuridae; genus Marmota; species Marmota marmota. Next base: position 56,252,533 of record NW_025999842.1, on the reverse strand, counting down.
AGCAGCTTTTTAAACACATGGTGCTACAAAAACTAGTTCCCCGTATGTAGAAGAATGAGACTACTCCTTATCTCTCATGGTGCACAAAATTCAACACAAAATGGATGAAAGACTTAGGAATTAGATCAGAAATAGTTCAACTCCTTGAGGAAAATTTAGGGTCATCACTCTAACATATAGGCACAGGCAACAACTTTTTCAATAGGACCCCTAAAGCTCAGGAAATAATGCCAAGAAATAATAAAAGGGATAACATCAAATTAAAAAACAAACAAAAAAAAACCCAAAAACACTACTGTATAGCAAAGAACACAAAGAATGTGAAGAGAGAACATATATAATGGTTAAAAAAATCTTTTGTTAAAAAAAAATCTTTTGTTAACCACTCTTCTGACAGAATAAATATCCAGAATATATAATGTCATACGAAAACTTAACACCAAATAAAACCACTCCAATTAATAGATGGGCAAAAGGACTAAACAGACACTTCTCAAAAGAAAAAATATAAAGGAATAATAAATATATGAAAAAATTGTCAATAACTTTAGCAATTAGGAAAAGCACATCAAAACTACAATGAGATTTCATTTAATTCCAGTTAGAATGGCAGCCATCAAGAATTTGAAAAGATAAACTGATGATTATTATTATCCAAAGTACATGTATGAAGGCAGAAATTGGTGTGAATATACTTTGTATACAACCAGAGATATGAAAAATTGTGATTTCTATGTGTAATAAGAATTGTAATGCATTCTGCTATCATATATAAATTAAAATAAATAAATATAAAAAAGAATTTAAAAAGATAAATAAATGCTGGAAAAATATTTTTTAAAAGGGTACATTTTATGCTGTTGGAGAAACTGTAAATTAGGACAACCCCTGTGAAAATCAGTACAGAGATTACCTCAAAAGAGTTGGAATAGAAAACCACTGTATGACTCAGTCATATCACTCCTCAGTATTCATCTTAAAGTTGGCATATTATAGTGTTACATGAATACTCATGTATACAGCAATAAAACATAAAATTCTCAATTGCCAAACTGGGTGTCCATTAACATATGAATGAATAATGAAAATGTAGTACATGTACACAACAGAGTTTCATTCAGCCATAAAAATATTAAATGATGTCATTTTCTAGCAAATGGATAGTACTCAAGAATGTTAAGTGAAATAAGCCAACTCAGAAGATTGAGGGCTACATGTTGTCTCTAGTATGTAAAAGCTAGACAGAAAAAAGAAAAAGAAATTGTGGGTGGGGAATCTAATGAAAAATATAGAGGTTAATGCCCAGAGAGAATGAGGACCAGAGGAAAAAGAGAAATAGTAAGAAATGATAGTGTTCAAATTATATTGTTACTTTGTGTACTTATATGAATATGTAACAATTAATTCCAACAATATGTACAATTTTATTAAAAAATTATAAATATGGTAAAAATGTTTGACACATTCTGATATGAATTCCTAAGATTTATTTTGCCTGATTTGTGAGAAGAACCTATAAATATGAGGAAGTAGCACACCCCTGGCTCTTAGGTTGTATAGCAAAAGGAGATCATCCTAGGTTGGTCAGATCCAATCAAGTGAGTGTTTTTAAAATAGTTTTCTCTGGCATATTGGTGACAGAGGAGACAGAGAAGAGTGTTCTTGTTTGTCTGAGAGAAAAAGAACCAACTGCTATGTTCTGAATTGCTCCTGGGAACCACATGGAAAGGAAAGGAGCATTCTCTAGAAGTGTGATACAGAAAATTTAGCCAGAACATGGAGAACATGTAATAGGGTCATAAGAAAATTATTCTACTCACAAGTATAAGAGCCTACAAGCAGCTCTTTCCACACCTATGCCTCCAGATGCAGCTGACTAACTTGAATCAGGCTGTTTTGAAATCCTGAGATGCCAACCTAACTAAAATGAGCCTAAATTCAGACTCTCAGAAGCTATGAGATAATTAATTTGTATTAATTTATTGTTCAGAAATAGAAAACTAATATTATGATGAAATATATGACCCAAATGAGACAAGATGACATTCCATAACTCCAAGTGTGAATTCTAAGAGAATTCAATACATAGCATCACCTAAATAGTATTTCTGCCAAAGTTTTAAACTAAACCTATGATGAAAACTAACCAGATGAATTCAGATTGAGAGATATTCTCTAGAACTTATTTTTTTTAAAAAAGGTCAATGTCATAAATAACAGCAATGGGGAAAACGTGCTATTTTAAAGGAGATAACAATGGCACCTCAGTTATATGCAATATGCAACTGAAGATCCAAAATTCTAAAAAAAAAAAAAAAGACATTTTTAAGATAAATGAGTAAATTAAATTTGAGTCAATGTTTTAGTTAGCTTTTTGTTGCTGTGACCAAAATACCTGACAAGAACAATTTAGAAGAAAAAAAGTTCATCTGGGCTTTGTGATTTCAGAGGTCTTAGTCCATAGACAGCCAACTCTATGACTTTGGGTCCAAGGTGAGGTAGCACACCATGGGTCTGGTGGAGGAAAGCTGCTCAGCAATGGCAGAGTCATGATGAAGAAAGGGGGGGGGGGAAGGGGCCACAGGGAAGATGCACTCTTCCAGAGCATGCCCACAGTGATATGCTTTCTCCAGTCATGTCCCACCTACCTAAAGTTACCAACCAGTTAGTCCATTCAAACGAGGGTGGACTCACTCTACAATGGCTCTCATAACCTTATCATTTCATATCTGCATATTCCTACTGTAACAGGAGCTTTTGAGAAACACCTTATATCCAAACTACAATAGTCAGTAAGTTATTTTTTGACTTACAAATTTTCTAAGTATGAAAATTATGCTGTAGTTATATATGAGAATGCTCTATCTTAGGCAACATGTGATGAAGTATTTAGGAATAAATTCGTATACTACCTGTAAAATTTCTCCCAAATAGCTGAAAAAGGAGAAATAAATGTGATTAATGTTTAATAGTGACAAATCTAAAAATGTGTCTGAATGTTATTGTAATAGTCTTGCAATTATGCTATGGTTTGGTATAGAATTTCTCCCAAGGATGTACATGTTGAATGCTTTGTACCCAGATGGACACTATGGAGAAATGGTAGAATATTTAAGAGGTTAGGTTTAGTTAGAGGTCTTCTGGTTATTGGGTATATCACCCTCAAAAATACTGGGACTCCAGCTCTTTCTTCTTCCTCTCTCTCTTTTGTTCCCAATAAGAGGTGACTTGCCTTCCTCCACCATGTACTCTCCACCATGATGTCCTGGACAGCCACAGGCCCAAAGTAATAGAGCCAATCTGTCATGGATTGAAACTTCACAAACTGTGAACAACAACAAAAAAACTTTTCCTTTTTATAAGTTTATTATCTCAGGTGTTTTATTAGAGCAATACAAATCTAACACAAATTATAATACCCTTACTATGTGTTTGAATTTCAAATTTCAAAATTACTATATAAGGAATGGTGTTTGCTGATGGTTTCAGGGATGTGCATTCTATATAAAAATATTTCTGTAGGATTTTTTTCTGTAAGAAATGGTGCTAAATTTGATAATATTTTGGTTTTGGCAATATAATCACTTAGTAATTTTATTTTAAATCATTAATGTAATAAATATATAAATAAATTTTGTAATGTTAAAACATTCTTAAATTTCTTGGAGAAACCCATTTATAACTAAAAAAGATTAATCTGGAAAATTTATATGCTAGTGTGTTTTTCTATTGCACCTTATTCTCAAGTGATATTGGTATCTGATTTTCCATTTTTCTCCTCATATCTTAATTCATTGTTTAAAATCAGAATGTGAGGAACTTATTAGAATTAATGAGATTCCCATAATTTCTTTTCTGTTTTTCTGCTGCGTCCACAATAGATTGTGGTACCATCAAAAACAATGTCTGTACTTCTTTCTTCTTTGTACCAAAAATGCCAAGTTGACATATTTCTTTTAATAAATTTTTATTAAAAAATAAACAAATACAAGAACAAGGTACAAAGGATGGAGAATGGAGATTGAAAAGCCTTTTGAAGGCTCATTTTAATAATGTAAACAAATAGCTTTACTGACAGAGAGAAAGAGAAGAATGGACAATATTTAGTTTCCTCTGCTGAATAAATCAATATGATGCAAATGAATAGTTGTAATGATTCCAGAATTATATTCAAGGATGTAGTTCATAAACAATAAATGGTGGGCTTTCACTAGTTGTATTTTGATTTACACATTCTTTCACTCAAAGTTTATTTTAAGAGACTAATTTCATATTTTACTTGATAATACATAAAAACACAATTTCTTTTGAGTCTCACAAAATCCTTCTTATGTAAACAAGGCTGACATTATTAAACATTTTACAGATTATATAACTGAGATAGGGAAATTAAAGGATTGTACTAAAGACACAAAGACAGCGAAGAAACAGACGGTTTCGGAATTTTTGTGTCCTTTCATTCCCTCCTTCCAAATTTATGCTCTAGTCCTAACCCTTAACTTGGAAAATGAGTCATTGCAGTTATAATTGGTCAAACTGAAGTTATATTAGAATAGGATGATATCCAATGTGACTGGTGTCCTTATAAAAAAGGAAATATGTACCCAGAGAAGTCCACAGGAAGAAGATCACAAGGAGAAGACCACAGATGAGATGATACTTCAGCAAGTCAAGGAATGCCACAAAGTTGCCTGCAGGATGATAGAAAAAGGGGAGAAGAAGCTTCTCCTTATGGTCTCAGGAGGAATCAATCCTACTGACATTTTATTCTAGGCTTCTAGCCTCCAGAACTATGAGAAAACAAATGCTTGTTTTTAAGCGACTTATTGTGGTACTTTGTTTGGCAGCTCTAGAAAATTAATTCACATGTCTTGCTGTACTTGCATGTAGGAAATTATAATGACCAAAATTAAATAAGCAATGTGTTGTGTGTTTCTTCCTTCTACTTCACTAAAGTTTCCTATATGTTGTGATTATTTTTAATCTAATTCCACTTGGAGGAATGATCTAAACACCGTGGAAAAGCAATTTAATTTAAACTTTAACTCTCAGCCAGATATATAAACTTTGAATTTACAAGGGAAAAATCTCATTTGACCTTGTTCTCTACAGCAGCTATACTGTTCCCATAACAACATCTTCTACAAATAAGATTATAACAGATCATGAATAATCAAAGTTTACTTTTATCATTCAGGTATTTGAAATAAAAACATAGCAGTGATTTTATTTATGTTGATATAAAGTTACAATAATATTTTACACATTTTTAAGCATATTACATGTTGATATTAAACAATTATCCTTTTATCTGAAATTAAACTTAATGTCCACTGGTTTGATTCACACCCTAACTATGTCAGCTAAATAATTTCTGATTAACAGAGTTCAAGTACATGGAACCAGAAAAAAATCCATGTAGTCATAACAAAACCTTTAGAAATGCCACTGTGTTTGGTATCAGATAGTAGGGGGAACTTAGTAAATAATATAGTTGGATAAAACACAGTATTTTAATGCTTCAACAGCTGGACTCATATCAGGATCATCTATTGTTATCCATCAACCAATTTAAATGAGGCATTTCGTATTTACTTAGAAGTTTTCCATCCATTGTATATACACCAATAGAGACAAATTAAGAATATTGAAGTTCTTTACTGAAGATGGAAAGTTCTGATACCTCATTACTTCAAAATAATATAGTAAGGGTACATTTACTCTCAGAGCTTCAACATGTAGTTTTACTTTTATGGGCATTTTTAAGATATATTAGCTTTATGCAAGTCATAAAGTAGAATTCCTGAATTTCAGACAACATAGTGTTTATCTTTGCACTGACTATTCTCTTGAGTTAGAATATTTGTCCTCCAGATTTTCAAATACCTAGCAATTACATCCTATTCCACTACAAGTTAAAACAGCACCTTTTAACTAAACTTTCAGCAACCAGTCTCTATGAGGTAGGTCCAGGCACATTCACACCATGAATCACATAATTTTATTGTATTTCATGCTTAACTTATTAACTTTATTTGACCTTCTATTTCCTTTTCTTTTTCTTTTTTAAAATTGTTCCAATTAGTTACACATGACAGTAGAGTGCATTTTGACACATTGTACACAAATGGAGCACATTATCTCTTTCCTCTAACTATTACATGGTACAGAGTCACAATAGTCATGTGCTCATACATGTATATAGGGTAATAATGTCTTTTTTGACCTTGTCTTTTCAATCTACTTGTTTGGTATATTTCTGATCTATTTTTAATTACTTTTTAAAAACTACATCTTTTTCTACTAGATCCTAAATTTCATAAGAGCCAATGTCTTGTAATTCAGTGTAGTATTCTCTGAACTGGGCACAGTGCTTGCTGAAAGATTAATGTCTTAGAAAATTACAATATTTCTGCTATGCCTTTGAGGTTGGCCCAATAAGTGACAAGTTTAAGGACTTCCAGTCCTCCTCAGCCCAAGGGTTAAAGTGTCATTGTTTTGACACACATAAAATTCATTCAAAATCATCCAGTCAAAGAACGGAGTTTGGGAAGCTTCTGCTATAGGTTCTCAAATCCCGTGGACCTAGACTGAAGATGCTATTATGTAATATACAAATGGCAGATCCTGTGCTTTAGGTTCCTGGTCAATACAAGAAAATATCTACAACACAGGAGTAGAGGAAAGAGATCAAATTAGCTTACTAATCAGAAGCTATGATAGATAAACCAATGATATGGGAGAACATTAATTTGCTTCATATCACAGAAGTTTGGTATGGTTTATATTTTTTTAATTCTTTGTTCCTTATGTCTATTCCCAAATAATTTACATTATAGAAAGGGATAAATACAAAGTTTAAAAATTATTATTATTATTATTATTATTATTATTATTATTTATTAATATTATTTTCATACAAGGAATTTAACCCAAGGTCACTTTACCACTAAGCTAAATAAGCTTAGTTTTTATTTTGAAATAGGGTCTCAGTAAGTTTCTCAAGGTCTTAATAAGTTGTTGAGGCTGGCCTTGAACTTGTGATCCACATGTCTCAGCCTCATGAGTTGTTACAGATGTGTGCCACAGAATCTAACTTTTTTTTTTAAGTGTGGAATTGCAAAAAGTGTGGAATTTGACATGCCAACATTCAAACTAGCAGGCCATAAGAGAGTCATAATGAAGATGAATTTGGGGGTAAATATGAAATATTCACAATTACAAATATTATCAATTAAAACACTTACTAGGGCTTGATATACAGGTTGTACAGATTCTAGCTTCTCCAAGTCTTACATGATTCAGGGTAGTTTTTCAAAATCAAACCCTAGCAGAAACATGTGATTATTTTTTATATTCAAGAGAAAGAATTCATCTGGATACTAGAAATCAAAGTTTGCAGTCCTATTTTGTTATTTTCATAATTACTTTGTTTATATTTAAATGATGGTACAAATCTGAGATACAGTTACACATTACAGTTATTGATTTGAGAACTTCCCTCTATTTTTAACCTGGTAAGTCATCACTTTTTCATCTTGCATTTTGGTCATTGTCCAAGTGATATTCCTTATTTAGTAAAATCACATCCTCTTGCTGGATGATTTTGCCATTTATAGATTCATTAGAACATTGATGAAACACTTTTGTTATAAAAATGTGCTTCTTCCTAATTAACTTCATTTTGAATTATTCACATTCATCTTGTTGAATGTTCCCCTCTGATCTATGTTACATTGCATTTATGATTTTGTTGCAAACAACAAATATGTTTCTGGTATCCACTTAAAAAATTTAAATGCTAACACTACATCTAAACAAAAATGTCAATATGTTAAGTTCAGATTAAGTATAATGCTAAACATGATAGAGAACACTTATATTTAATGAATGAATGATATTACTTATTTTTGATGATTTAAGATATATAAAAAAAATTCACAATTTTTAGAGTATGGTGGGAAAAAAATCCAAATAACAAGCCACAGTTCTTCTTTGGAATAGAGGAATGAGGCAAAATTTACCAGCAGCTTCATAATCAGAATGCCAGTGAATACTGTAGCTGTATTCTGTGCCTAAATATTATGAAAGCATAGCATAAATGTCTTCCTTTATGCATCAAATATCTTAGAATATTTCTGACATATTTTTTATTTGATTCTAAATAATGTACTCATCCTCGAAATGAAAAATTGTAGTCTCATGCCCCTATGCTCTGTAGTAGGCAGGATTCTAAGTCAAACACTTATATCATCCCCTCCCGTGGCTGTTGGCAGCGCCTGTCACTTTCTACAGTCCAGAAAAACATGACCAAGTTATAGAGATACCATTCTATTCACTAGGTTACACTATATGGCAAAGGTTATAGATGATTATTCTCATGATTATCAGACTGGAACAAGAGATCTTCCTACAGACGATGAAGAACCAAGTGACCTGTTGTTAGAGAGGATCTGTGAGAGGGCCATATGGCCAGGAATAAGGAGCTGCCAAGAGTTAAGAGCCCCAGATGACCATCAATAAGAAGGCAACAACTTCAGTCCTACTACTACAAAGAAATAAATTCTGTCAACGATTTTTATGAACTTGGAAGAGGAACAAGATTTCCAGAAAAGAATGTAGCTCATTCAACCCTTAAATTGACACCTTGTGACACCCTAAGCAGAGGCCTTATCTGCACTATGCCTAAACTTCTGACTTTGGGAAACCCTGAAATAATAAATCTATGTTGTTTTAAGTTACTTAATTGTGCTAATTTGTTATAACAAATAAAAACCTAATGTATGGTACTTTTTCTACATATTATTTCTACTTAGAATGACTCCCATCCTTTCCATGGCTTCTGTCACACCAAATCCTACTAATCTACTGAACTCATGTCCCATGTCATCTCTCAGAAAATTTTTGTCACCTCTACTACAGAATAAATTAGACTCAATCCCTTCCTCTTTCCACTGTCATCATGCATACTTCCTTACATTTATTTTAATGGGTTTTCATATAAGACTCTTATGTGTAAGAATTATGCCTTTCTCTTATCTCAGGCCCTTCTCTAATTAATTAGAATTCACTGTGCTCCCCAAATCCACAGAAGTGGTCTAAATTCCAAATTTTAAATCATCCTTAATCTCCCAGCTGCCTCAGAATCACAGAACTTCTGAGTGCATTCTAGAACAATTGCATTCAAATTGGGATGGGTAGGGAGGCTCTTCACCTGAATAATCCTTCTAGTATTATATAAGCACATTCACCAGGCATTATAAATACACGGGACAGGG
>NW_025999842.1:56224135-56242256 GCF_001458135.2 Marmota marmota marmota | reverse complement strand
TACATTTAGCTTATATATATATATATATATATATATATATATATATATATATATATACACACACACACACACACACACATTTTATAACTAGCAAACTTATTATGTTTTTAAGTAAAGCATGTTATCTTAGAATAAACACAAATTGGCTTGTAAAAAGTGCAGTCTAGCTAACTGTGGCTTAAAGGATTACTATATATTCATATTACCTCTAAATTCTAATACTTATTTCTGAGGAGCTTACCAAGTATGATAGCCAGGAAGATAGGGAAGTAAAAATAAGCTGTGAAGGGCTTCCATCCTACCAGAGACATATCATTCTGTATGACAAATATAGAGAAAAACACTTCTATTAACATCTCAACATGAATTAACACTCTGAAGAATCACAAAAATAGTCTTAACATGAAAATAATATTGAATGTTGCAAACATATCTAAAAATATCTTATTAAAACCTTCAGAGACTTGAAATAAAATTTGAGAAACACAGTAAAATAAAACTGTTCTATTTACCTTTATCCATTGAAAGTCAAGTTTACTAAAAGTGAAAACTAGTGGTAAATATACAAAGAACTACTCATATAAGTTATTATATTATTCAATGCTAAGAAGATGAAATAGTCCATTTTAATGAAACAGCAAAGGTATAAAAGCTGTTAGCTTAGAAACAGACTCTGAAATTACTTTGTTTTTTTAATACCTAGAAATTAAAATGATTTACTATGAACATGTTTAATCAAATTAGATACTTCTATGGTCTTGTCATGGAGACTGAGAGGAAAATACTCTATTTTTTTAATGAGAAACACACATAATTCATAAAAAAGTTATTTACTAAATCATTGAATTCCATTATATAAAACCAATTTATCTTAAATATTACAGATTCAACGTTGCCTCAAGCACAAATTTTATTCAAGTATTCATGTGGCTCTAGTAACAAGTAGACAATTTTTGCATATGAAATAGTCTTAAAATTAGAACAATTGTAAGAGAAATTTAGAAACGCTTAGTAACAAACCCTGGAAATAGCAAGTAATGCAGTTGAATTTATTTGAGAGAAATAATGTTTTGAGTTAAGTATATTAGTATATAAAATTGCTGACAATTAGAAATAAAGGTGACCCCCTAGTTAAATATTTTGGGTAGATTTTGATTTATGAAGATTGCCACTGATAGCCTGCTTATAAATATTGAAAAGTTATAAAAAGGGAAGACAGTGTTTACTATTTGTATTACTTTAATGTTTATATAAATGTTTTTTCAACAGAATCAACATAGTTTAATCATAATATTAATACAAAAAATAATGTGTGTTAAAATAAGGAATATAAATACCTAAATAAGTAATATGCGATCTTCTGTTCAACTTAGGGTCAAAATGTTATGCTAAATAAACACATCTTTGAAATGACAATGAACACTATATTTACCTTAGCCAGAATTACTCATTGAAAGATGTTTGCTCTTCAGTACAATATTTCCTGTGGCAAATTTTAAATATCACACACAATTAATTTCCCTTATATAAGTGATTTTTCAATGATTTCAAGGAATATTTAAACACATGCACCACTCATAACTCAAAAGTTATTTAAATCATCCTTATACCTGCCTGCTCTTGAAAGAAAAATCAAATTTCCACCTGCCCCCCCATAGAGGCTATACTTGATATCCAAAATATGTCAATCTGTTAATTCCTTTTTGGGGAAGGATTAAATACAAAATTACTGTTAGTATATAAAACTGTTTTAGAGTGACAGAGAAAAGTTAGCCTGGATATATAGTAGAAAATTGATAAAATTAAAGAATAAAAGTAAATTTTTCAAGTGTGATCAATGAGAAAGATGATTCAATGGCCATCATTCTCCATGGCTGGATAGCCACAAGGATATCTTAAGCGTAGTGTGATACAACTAAATAGGCTGAGAAATTGTCAAAGTTGTCCTTCTCATAATGTAGGGCAATAAAAAGTAATAATAACTTTCTGTCTTTCTTTTATGTTTTAGTTTATCTAGCAATAACACTACTTAAAATGTACAAGGTAGCCTTCATTTTGATAGTATAGGCTAGGATATATAGTAGTAATAATTATCCCCAAACAGCAGGAACTCAATACAATAAAGGCTTACTTCTTGCCTATGGAAAGTTGACTGTGATTCTTGTCTGCTCTACAAGGCAATTGTCCTCTATACCCCCAGCAAGTCAAGGATAGTCAATTCAGGCTAATAAAGTCTCCAACAGATTTATATATGTACAACATAAATGGTATGACCTCCCTATTTGGTAAGAAATTAAATACCTTCTCTTAGCAATGACATAGGTCTCATAAGGATTAGATTTTTGTCTGTAATCAATTCCCTAAAAATTAATGAGGTAAAAACAACAAATTTACCAATTTAGCAAATAAAAATACACTATGGAACATACTTTTATTAAAAAGTTTGTTTTTTGTTGTTGTTGTTTGTTTGTTTTACTTTTCTGATACATTTACATGGCATCCTGTATTTTATCTGGAAATCCTACCAAAAGCCCAATAAAATGTAATGTCAGTATATTCTTTTTTCATCTTATTATAATATAAATGGTAAAAATATCACCAGAATGTTCTGCTATTATCTCTTTTTCTAATATGAGCATTTCTAATTATACTTTGTGTTCAGTTTTATAAGCCAAAGACTATAAATTATGTTGCTCTATTACATTTTCTACCAATTGGCAAATAGAGAAGCCAAGAATGGATATATTTTGTGGCTTAAATGCTTGTCTCTTTCAATAATGTGATTTCAGAAAAATATCCACTTTCTAATAAAAGAACTAATATAACACATAAAATTTTCATTCTTCATGAGGTGAAACAGTGTAAGTGAAATATAAGAACAAGCAGATCATAGCAGTGTAATTATTTTCAAGCAGTTTTTGTTCTACTTAATAAAAACTTCAGTAGCCTGAAAGTGAAAACTAAAAAGTACTGGGGTTTTATTGTTTGTTTGGTTGGTTGTTTTGTAGTAGTTGTTGTTGTTGTTGTTGTAAGTGCTCACCAGGCAATGACTTAAGTCTGTAGAAAACTTGACTCATTAATCAGTAGGACAGAGTCAAGGCCATAGATGAACAAGATTCAAAGGGAAAGCATCTATTAGATTACCTTGAAGTGGTTTAGTTACTTTACTTCATAAAAACATTCATGTACTTTCTCTTATCTTCCGAGAGAAAGTGAATAATTAAACACAAGAAATGAGTGTACAGGACAGATATTTACTTCAGTTAATTCTTGTATTACTATCACATCTTAATTAAGAACATATTTCCCACACAAACCAACCCACCCTCTTAATACCACTAGTTCATTTTGTGTATGTTGTATGTATGAGACCTAGAGCATAGCAACCCAAAATGTGAGTTGTCAACCTGAGTTCCTATATCAAGTGCTAATATTTCACAATAAGATACATACATCAGTTAAGAGTAAATGTGTAGAAACTTTTTAGAAGATTTTATGACTAATTAAATATTAATGCAATATTACAGTATCTAATATTTTTAAAATGATAAAAATATATTTAGGTATTTTTGCTTTTTGTAATTTCATTTTCTAATAATTACATAATAATAAGTAATAATGAATTAGATACAACAGATAACAAGTTTTTAAAAAGATTTTTTTATATAGTTTGAGAATCACTAGTATTGTATGTTCTTGAATAGGCAGTGAATTTTGAATTTATAAATAAAAAATTATTATTTAAAGAATAAACTATTTAATTTTAAATAATATGTAAACATATAAATATGCTCACTTTCTATAACATGAAAGGACAAATCATGTAAAGGAGAAAAACAGGAGATACTAAATAGATCTCAATCAAATTTCTAGAAATGAAGATTAGAATATCTCAAAGGAAAAACAAACTGTATGAGACAAATTACAGATTACATTCTGAAGTAGAAGATATCAACAAAATTGAGCATTTAGAATTAGAAAATTTCCAAAATGAAGAAAGACAAATTAGTATTAAAAGAAATATAAAAGCCTTGATGATAAGTAGAACAATATATAATGGTGAAAAACACATGTAATTTGATTCCTAGGGGCAGGCAATGAGAGAAGAAAGGAAGGCAAATACTATTGACAAACTGATGATTAAATTTTTAATTGTTTAATTTACAGATATTTCTCTGTACATATTCATTTGCAAGAATCACAAGAGATCACAAAGCACATTATAATATTGTTACTTAAAACAATAACAAGCAGAAAAATTATAACATGGGTGAAAATAACACATAACATCCACAAGAAAATGAAAATAATTATAGAAGATTTCTTGTCTGAATCTTGGACTCAAAAGAAAATGGAGCAGCTTTTCATGTCACTGGAAAACAAAAGAAATCAGAACTAGTTTATTCTAGAATACTATGCCATATGAAAGAATATTTTTAAAGAAAGGGAATTTTTTTCAACAAAACAATGCATATTACTCATTAAAAGCATTTTAGAATATTAGAAATATATAAAAAAGTCCTTCAAGAAGAAGAAAAACAATTGAAATTTTGATCCACTCAAAATAATGGAGTATGTTAAAAATGTTATTTACAGGATGATTATAAAACATATATCAGTCTTTTTTCATCACAATAGTATTAATTGTTGAAAGCAAAATATGACACCTAGTTACTGTGGAGTTCAAAATATACATAGAACTTAAGTATATAAAAACAGTACAACAAATAACAAAAAATGGAAGTGTATTATCATGCTTATTATACTATCTATAAAAATTGTATCTTTTGAAAATGGATTGTGATAATATAAAAATATACCTTATAAACCCTAAACCATGCAGTAAAGCCAGAAGTAATAAATAAAACAATGCAATAAATCAATTGAAATTTTAAAATACTCCATAAAGCCAAAAGAAGACAGTAAAAGAGAAAAATTGAATTGAATAAAATAATAGCATATAGAACACAAACAAAAAGATATTACTTTTAAGTCCAAAAGTATAAAAATTACAAATATATTAAATATAAATGGCCAAAATACTCTGATAATAGGCAGACACTGACAAATTGAATAAAAATGCATGATAAAGACTGAAATTCACTGAAAAGAAAACATAATTTAAATATCATGATAAAGATATATTAAAGTATTCCAAATAATCAAGGTTGAATATTCTCTCTGATAGAAGGATGCTAACACACAACAAGGAGAGATGGAGAAAAATAGAAGTTCAATGGATTATACAGAGGGGATTGAAGAGAAGAGAGGGGGCATAGGAATAGAAAAAAAAGTTGAATGATTCTGACATAAGGTTCCCATGTACACATATGAATACAGCACAGTGAATCTCAACATCATGTACATTGGCAAGACTGGGTTCCTAATTATAATAGGATATATTCCATGCTTGTATAAATATATCAAAATAGATTCTACTGGCAAATATACCTAAAAAGAACAAATAAACAAATAAAAAAGTATAATATGCAAACAATAATCAAAATAAAGCTAAAGTATTGATACTAATATCACACAAACTACTTTTTAGAAAATGTCATAGCTTTAGGAAGTAGAAACGGAAAATTTCTAATAAATGTTTATTGATTCTTCATGGAGAAAACTTAATTCTAACAAGTATGCTTTAAACTATTATTAATGAAACAATGAGTAAATAGAAATCCAAAATTGAAGTTGAAAATTTCAACTTGTCTCTCAATAATTGATAAAACAGACACAAAATTAATAAAGATATGAAACACCAGAAAAATACTATCAGTTGACTCCATAGATATTAAGATGACATTCACCCCAAAATAGAAAAATGTACATTTTTTTTCCTTATGAACAGAAAATTTACCAAAACTAGCCGTTTTCTTGCCCATGGAAAAAAACCTCTATTAATTTAAATAATTGTAATATGAAGAATATGCTTTAGGATTACAAAACCAGTAAATTAGAAAACAATAAGAGAAATAGACCCAAAATTTTCCAAAAATTTGCAAGTAAAAGACTGTGAATACCCATTCCACACTATTACTCTGAGGAAAACAAATCTTTGTTCCTGCCCCAAGCATTGTTATGCAAGTAGAAGACTGTGGATACCATTCCAAATTATTACTCAGAGGAAAACAACTCTTTGTTCCACCCCCAAAACACACACACACACACACACACACACAGGGAAAAGCAAGCTATAAGAACAGAGAACCATAGTTTTCCCTAAGAGAATTGAGCACCTATAAGAGAACTGAATGTCTATAAGCATTGTCAAAATAAAATGGAGTGATTTGGTGCTAAACAACTAATAGGGTACAACAAATTAAGAGGGTGAAAAAAAATTAAGATGGTACAAAAACATGAAACTCCATGAGAACAACAAACAAACAAGTTTAAAAGCTAACTGTCTAATTAAAAAAAATCAGGAAAGAGACTGTTAAGGAGTCCGAACAAGTTTCAAAGTTGGGGATAGTTTTAAAATTAAGAAAATGGAGATAAAGTTTTGGAAAATCCTAAGAAATTGTATCTATAGATGTGACCTGATTTAAATGTTTGTTCAAATTAGTATGGTTACAATTCATTCAACCCCCTAATATCTTGAAATTTGAGATTTCTGGATTTTATAGAACCTGAAACTAGAAGGTTTTTTTTTTCCCCCAAATTGTTAGAATTTTTTTTTATTCTAATGGTCTAGGTTTAGTAAAGCTCACCTACTACTTCTTTGTGTAATTATCCACCTTCTCAACTCCCTTTAACTGAGTTCAAGAAATAATTTGATTCAACTAATTCAAAATTTTATAAAAAGTTTGTGGGTTTTTTATTAGTTTGAATTAAAATTAAATAGATTTCAATACTACAGGGCTTCTTATGTGTTAATTATCTAATAAAAATTTAAAAATCTATAAGAAGTCTTATAATACAGCCTTTGTCCTAAATATTTAAATCTTCCAACCTAGTTTTAACAATATTTTTCAGGACCGTGTTTGGGATGAAGACTAATCCTGAAATGTCTTTCTTTGATATTCACAACAAGATAATAAGAAGTTAAATATCTAAAAATTGTTTATGTTAATGCAACCATGAAACAATGAAATAGAATTAATGATCTTCTGAGGTCACTGAAATTCTAAAAGTGATATTCATTTGTGTACATGTAGTATTCATAAATATATCATTCACACATACGTGCATATATAGTCTCCTTACTGAAATTCATATTTAACCTAGAATTATTCTTCGCCATTTTCATTAATGAATAGTATAATTGTAAACTAAACCTAAATTCTTGATAATAGGATATCTACTTCTACAATAAATTGTCAGATATTATTGCTCTAATGACAAAAAGTAGAGAGAGAAAAAGATGACAGGGTGTGGGGGGGGGGTCCATCCTCATTTCTCCTAAGGAGATTATATTAATTGACAGTGACTCCTCAGAAGAGGTTATCCATATCTGATTTTGCTTTTCCTTTCCATTGTATTTCTAATTCAAATGACACTTATGTAAATATTTTTATTCTGTTATATTCCTTGTGAGTTATTTTAGATCTTAATCATGGTGCGATTCTTCAGTTCATTTTAAAAGAATGCTTAAAATATCTTTAGCAGGATTGTTCACAATACACTGCAGTTATGAAGAGTGGACTAATTCTAAAAATTAAAAAGAAACAGTTAATATCTCATATTTTAAAAGGTCCTTTCTTACCCTTTTCTTTGTCCTTAGGGTGAAGGCGTGGAAAGGCATTATCAATGTTGCTACTTATCTGTACTCCTAAAATACTTGAGTGCTTCCACTTTCCCTAAAATCTGAACCTCGAGTTTCAATCACTAAGTAATAAATGTGTGGGGAGATTCATTCTGGTGCTGAGCACATAATCCAATCAGTGTAATGATTTTTGAGAAAGAAGGGAGCTAGCTGTGTTCACATCTCAGTGCTGTAAAAAATGAGATAACAGAGGTATCTGCTGGTAGATGAGCGCCCTGGAGGTACTCAGGGCTCTGCAACAGGCAGAAGGGGCTGGGTGCACTGCAGAAAGAGAAAAGTCTGTCTTAATTTGTACTTTACCCTCTGGCTTCAAATCCATTTTAAAAATGGACTGAAGCAATAACTAAAGAGATTCGTACCCCCAATAAAATCACCCTTTTGAATGACAGCTTTGCTGCTGGGGGAAATTTTACCATAATTCAACTGTTTCTGTAATAAGGGGAGACAAATGTAAACTCAGCTACCTGGACCCAGCCATTGAACTTAGATAATTATTTCCCAATCAAAAAAGAACATCCTGTTTTTCTTTGGCATGCTCTGGTGTCTGTTAGCTCTGCTTTTTATAGCTTTAATTGAAATTTCATAATCACAGAGTTCAAATACAGAACAGATTTGAGTCAGTACTCTGGAACAATATCATTCCCTTAGAGCACTTTTTTTTAAGAAAAAAAAAAAAAACTAAAGCTTTTATTAGACTCTGTGTTTCTCCTGCTTCTCTGTATAAGACACTGTTACTCTAAGGATTCTTGCTATTAAAGAAAAGCCTAAGGCTAAACTCAATAGGGAAGTGAGTGGAAGAGGCAGGTGAGCTCACCCAGCTTATGGGTTTAGCCAGTTTATTGGAGAATTTAAGAGAAAAAAAATAGAAGGAAAAACACTTGGGATTCAGCAAAAGCCAAGATGAATTTGGACCAAATCTATTGTGAAGTGATGTGTGTTTTTAAAAGAAATGTAATCCATGTTTCTGACTCATTTACAATGACCTTATCAAAATGTCATGTAATGAAAGCTATTCAGAGTCCAATAATTCTTTTGAGCTTCTAAATAGCATTTCAAAACATTTTTCTAGTTTGATTATAAATGAACTCAAATTCTAAAAGGTCCACCAAGGTCAACAAAATTCTCAAGAGTTATCATATTGAAACAGAATTTAAACTTTGTGATTTTTTTCTTTTTTTCCTGAATCATTGAAATGGTTATGGGATGTTTAATTCAGTTGGAGACTTTGGATTGCATAATTACAGACAATCAAACAAAAATCAAGAAGAAAGCTCCTAGGAATAGATTTTTTTCCTAAGTTATTTTGTATATCCATTATTCATTTTTAAAAATTATCAAAAATGTCTTCTAACTTTCTTCTTCTATACCATAAAAGGAGTTTCTTAATGTTTCCCTGGTAATAAGAGGTTAGCATAAGACATCATGTTGCAGTGTTGGTGTCCTGATAGTGGTATATGTATCACATTATACATCCTTTACATTAGTCTGCTGAGAAACGCAGAAGGTCAAGGATGAAGGTTATTGTAGCAATAATTTAATCCAAACCTTGAGAGTTCAAATGTGAAATTGCATTATAGGAAAGTTAAAATTTTCTGCCCTGTTAGAGTCTGTGAACAAGTCAAGATGGCGCCTGGCATTTTGCAGAGGGAGTGGTTTGTGAAGTAATGCCAGGGAGCCATTGAGTGTGGAGATTCCTTATTGGTTGACTGCTGTATCTAGTTTATGTTAATTAAGATAAGCTGTGTGGAATGTATATATACCCCTCCTGTCCTACAATAAACGGCTCCCACTCCTGCTGTATCAATCTACACAAGTTTCTCGTCACCCCCCCCCCCACCCCGATTATTTTGCTGCAGCCGGACTGCGGCACTGCCCAAGAAGACATTAATATCAAGAGGCAGAACTAGTCTGCACTGACATAAAGATTTTCCAAATGCTTTTAAAATGACTTGCACAACCTTTAACATGCTCACCTCTCTTTGTACGAATTGTCAAAATCTGCTACCTCTGTGGTCAATAATCCACAGGGATTTTTTAGCCCAAGACCTGATGATTTCTTGGTTAGAATATTGCAATTTCCTTATAACTGATTCTGTGCTTCAATCCTCCTTCTCTATGATCTCTGTCCACCAGCAGGAAGAGTGACTGCCATATCTGGCCAACACTTCTTGTAAAACCTCTGTCAACATCTGCTGGTTTCCCTACTTGACTTGGATGTAAGTCCTCAGTGTGACCTATATAACCCTATAGTGGTCCAGATGCTGGCATCTTAACAGCTTCAGTTATTGCTGTCTGAGATGTCATAACATTGCTTCTCTTGCTCTTCCCAGAGTCACCAACCACACTCCATGACTTTGAACTTGTTACTCCTCTCACAGGAAGTACTGTTCACCCAAATATCTACATTATCCACTCTCTCATTTAGGGTTCTGTTCAATGTTACTTCCCCACAGGGATGGTTCTTCTCTTGTTCATTTGAAAAATAAAATAAAAGTTGAATTATTCTCTCTGCCTCTGCTTTGTTTAGTTTTCTTCCTGGTACTCAGCACTAACAACACATCTATGTCTCTTTGATCAATGATTCATTATCTATTTCAGTTACTGGACTATAAATTTCAGGAAGAAGGAGGTGAATTCCTCCAGCATCTCAAATGGTACATAATACACGTGTTCCTAACCATTTGTGTTTCTGTGGGAAAGTGTATCTCAGTAGACACATGGGGGTATCATATGAATATGTTTAAGTACACTTTTCTCCCTTGGAGCAAGTGTGCTTAATATTTGCCCACATGACCACTAAGGCCAATGTACTAAAACATAGAAGATGATTAATAAAAATTGTTCTTCCTTTTATACTTTGAAATCAATGGAAAATCCATCTCCATATATCTATCCATGACTCCCAGTCAGGATTTCCCTCTAATCCCTTCTTACCTATTGAGAAATTAATTACTGGTCTTTTCACTATTCCTAGCTGTCAGCCCAATTTTGTTCTTCACGGTTTTGTAAGTGTAAGAACAATAATTACAAACATCTGTTATGAAATCAGAAGATGCATATAGTTTTTACTAAAATGATATGCATTTTCATACAGTACTCTTCAAATAAGAAAGTAAAGTCTCTAAGTGTTGGAAGTTCACCCAAACTTTCTCTACCTTCTGTACAAACCTCTTGCTCTGTAGTCCTCGATGGTTTCTGCGTCTGGCCTATCAAGAAAGGTTTCTGGAAAAGACTGGTGTTCTTATAGCATACGGCTAAAATCTCAACAATGCTATTATCATATTTCTTTAGCTTAGTTTTAAAAGTTATTAACCCTTATAATTTTATTACACAAAATAGACTGTTATTTATTACCGAAAGGAATCAAAATTGTTCCTCAAATTTCCAGCAATCAAGAGCAATGAAGTTAACCTTAAAGGTCAAGGAATTTCTAGGAGCTGTTTCTACAATTGTGATGACTTATTGTACCACAAAATATTAAGAAAGATAAGAGGAATTGATGGTGATAATGCCATGTTATCAACAAAGGACTTTCTCACAATAACATATTTTTACTATTTATTCTTTCTTTGTTCTCTGTTATCTCTTTGGACTTAAAACTAGGACTAAGTCTGGTTATAAACTTACTACTATTAAGGGCAAAATGTCTAGTACATTGAAAGCTGAATAAAGAATAGTTGATTTTCTTACTAAAATGATAGATAGATAGATAGATAGATAGATAAATAGATAGATAAATTCTGTTTGTAACCATCGGTTATTCAAATATAATTACTTTATGAATAAACATAGAAAATTATGGGATATACTTCATATGTTCAGTAGAAACGTACATGTTCAAAAAATAGTTGACATTGCAATTGCATTTTCATAACATTTCAAACCTACATATTCTCTCTCAGTTGTGCATCAATGTATTAATCATGTTTCCTGTTTAGTTCTATAATAATTACAGGAAGAAAAGAACTCTGAAATAGTAAGTTCTGAGTTTCCTACAGGATTACTTATGAGGTTGAGAAGGCTGGACATCATAACCATATCATTAAACATACAGACAACAGAAAGCAAATACATAGTCATTCGTTCCATCATTCATCCACACACAGAAAATTTGAAGTTCTTCTCCATAAGATCAAATTTCTAAGTCGCAACAAATATTTTTGGATTATTTCTCAAATAACAATATTGAAGGTCAAAATTTTCCAACTTTCCACTACAAGATTCTTCTTAACCAGTTTAAACAGCATTTACCTATGGGATATTAGCATACAAAATCACCAACAAAGAGCAGCTGGATGTCAGCCAGCTACCAGTTTGGAAGCAATGCCTAGAGCAATTCACTTTTGCTAGTTTGGACATGTGGAGTTGATGGATGATGGCACTATACTTGAGCAGCTGGCTATGTAGGAAACTGAAATAAAACTGGTCAAAAAACAGAATATCTTCCCTAAGAATACCCAGAAGCACAATTTACAACCTAACTGAATTTCTAGAAAACAGAAAGAGCAAAACAAATTAACTTTTGGAATAATAACCACAAAGTCTCCACGAGCCAAGTTACACACAACTAAGTATCAAACACAGAAAATTATCAAATTAAAACCACTGCAGTAGGGTACACCATCCATGCCTAAACAACAAAAGCTCAGAAGATGTCATGAAGACTCTTTACACAGGTGGATAAATTAATTACAGCCTTCTAATTCTTCCTAGAAGCAGACAGTCTGATTATTAGAAAGGAAGAGAAATCCAGCAGCAAAACTAGAGAGAAAATACATTATTATAGCTCAAATTCTTCATTCTTTTTTGTTTATTTAAATAGCAGCCTTTGTTAAGTTTAACATGCTAGATTTGGCTCTAATAAGGTGAATTTATAAGGAAATATTAGATTCCAGATTTTCAAAGTAAGTGCAATTCTCTAAATTAAGCCAAGGCAGCTGTTTGAGGTAGGAACCACACTTGGAAACTACATTATTTATAGCAATGATTGAAAAGTAGAATGTTTTCCAGAACATTTTGGGGAAAAAATTCATAGGTATTTTATTATAGAGTTATAAAATATAGAAATCATTGTAAATCACTTTTGAAATTGTAATATGGTATTGAAACTGAAAATTTCAAATAGGATAAATCTGTCTGCAGTGAACTAAAACTAGAAGTAGATGACATTTCAAATATGGTAATGAGAACATTTTATTAAAGGGGCTATATGGAAAGTTGTGAATAAGCTTAAGGGAAACCGATAAGAAACGGGGTTAACAATATTGGGAATGACTAAAAATACTTGGCCTTGAAGAAGAATAGGAAGGAGAAATTCCAGGAATCCAGGAAAAGCACCTGTACAAAGAGGGCCTTGCAAGCTCAATCAAGCAGAGCTGTGACATTAGGTACAAAAATACAAATGCTGTGCATCAGAGAGGGGCTCATGGACACAAACACACCACCATCATTTGAACAGCTAGAAGACAAGTAGGAAAGAGTTGATTTCAGGTTAGTATCAAAAGCTATTTAAAAAATACAGAAATAGGTCACAACCAAATACTCTGTTTCTAACATAGACATTGTTGACTTTCGAGTTGAGTACTTAATAATATATATAAAATTCTTAGTCCAGGAAAGACCAGTTCATTCTCCTTCTTTAGTAAATTATTGACTTCATAACAGTTGTTAATGTCATTTTGATTTATCCCAAGTGGAATGTTTGGTATTTTATCAGCTTCATCAGTGGCAAAATATAATGCTATATATATTTGTTGCAATGTGTGTACAAGGAGGGGACAGGAAATAATTATGAAGCAAATAGTCATGAAAAGCAGTTCAACTATTTAAACATGAGATATGACAGATATTAACTGGAGCCAAACATTGTAAATGTAGATTAGGCCCTAGCAAAATATTCTTCATCCTACTTTTTCTCTCATAACATCAAATAGTATTTCTCCAATGAATTTTCTTCTTAAATTTACGATAACTTAGTGTGTAATAAAATTATAAATTACAATATAAAGTATAAATGAATAAATCTTAAAAAAAATCCCATTAGTCCTTTTGGAATTTTTATAGTCATTTTAATTTGTTGTTTTGGTTTATGTAAAATCAATAATCATAAATATTGAACTCAATAATATAAAATTAAGTAAAATAATTTATAAAAATTACATTGATTTTAAGTAGTAAGAAAATATCAACATACTAAAATAACTATGCTGTTCCAATATCAAGATATAATAAAGCAGAATATTCAGTTGCAAATAAAGAAAACTTTGAAAATAGACAAAAATCATTTAGCACACTATAAATTGATTATTTTGAAGTTCTACTTTGAGAAAGATTGAGTACATATCTCATCAATGTTATCAAACTAAGTATAGCTAAAACACCTACACCTTATATTTTAAACATAGGAAGACTGAAAGTTTGAGAGAAGAAACAAGAGGGACTGGGAACTACAGAACCCTAGGCTCAACTGAACCACGAGTTCCAGGGTTTTCAGTCAGCCACGTGTGTCCAAGATACAGTGGTAGAAAAGTGGGTGATCAGAAAGCATCAGGTATAGGAAAAAAAAAAAGGGCTTCCATAGAACTTTGCGATTTCAAATAAAAAGGCCTGGAGTCAGCCTACCAAGACAGAAAACTACCAAAGAATAAATAATCTACTCTAGTTAAACACCACCAAAAAGCCAACCCTAGAGCCACCAGCTAAACCTAAATTGAGAACCTGGACTCTGTCTTTAAATTTAAGACGAGAGTCTTATAAGAGAAATTCTAAATTTAAGACGGGAGTCTTATAAGAGAAGTCCATAAAATACACTAGGATGGATATGGGCTGAGTTATAGCTTCCAAAATTTACATGCTGAAACTATAATGTACAGAACCTCAGAATGCTACTGCATTTGAAAACCTCAGAATGTTACTGCATTTGAAAACATATATTAAAGTGAGATCAGTATTGTATGCCCTAATTCAGTATAACTGGTGTCTTTATAAAAAGAGATGAGGACACAGAGGGTGAGACAAAGTATATATTCACAGAGGGGAACAGAGAAAAAAGAAAGCCATCTACAAGTAAAGAATAGAAATCTCAGGGCTGGGGATATAGCTCACTTGGTAGAGTGTTTGCTTGCATGCCCAAGGCCTTAGGTTCAATCCCCAGCACACACACACTCACACAAAAGTATAGAAATTGCAGAAGAAAAAAATCCTCAGAAACATTAGAAACTAGATTTTTTAACACCCAGAATTGGAAGATAATAAATATGTTGTTTAATTCACCCACTTTGTGGTATTTTGCTATGGCAACCTTAGTAAACAATTGAGAACTTTTATTCTTTTCTGAGTTCTGAGTCATGCCCTTCCCCATCTAGAGCCTTAGAAAATGTAAGAAATCCACTTTGCAAGGTAATGAGCATCCACCTTTCTTTCCCCAGCAGAGTAATGTCAAGGGAACCTACAGTAATGAAAAACTGCTCAGAAAGAGGAAAAGTAACACTCCCAATCAAGGTCCCATGGAGAGCAGTAATAAGGTACTTCTTACCCTTCTCACCATGGTAGTACCAAAGGAAACCAAGTATGTGACTCCCATATTCTCCCACTCAGCAATAACAAGGAACCCTTTCTCTTCAGTTGTCAATAAAAGCTGACTTCCATACCAACTTGACAATAAAAACGTGGAATAATGCCTTTCTTAGTGACCAGAGTCAGAGAAAGCCAGTGGAAGCAGAGAATTTAAACAAGAACGAACCAGAGTCTCATAATAAAATACAGCAAGTGCTCAGGTTTAATTTTTTGAAAAAATCACAGTGACAAACAGGAAAATATCAATTTTAAAGATAAAATGCAATCGACATGTCAGCACCAAGATTTCAGAGACTTTAGTACTATCTAGAAAGTATTTTAAAGCAGATATCATAAAATTCTTAAATAAACACTGATAAGCATTTATTTAACAATGAAATATTATTTAAATTGTTTCATGAAACAAATGAAAAAACTCTCAGTAATGAAATTCATGCAACATGCAAAGAATAATAAAATTGAAAAGAACTGAAAATTATAGCATAGGGACAGATTCAGTAGGAGAATGGAGGAGACAAAGGAAAGAATAAACTGGAACATAGACTCTGGCTAAATTTTTACCATACACATTCAAATTAGACAAGATTAAACTGAGAAAACTAGACAAGATAAACTGAGAAAAATCCATGCTAAAACGCAATGTAGGCAAACGTGTGAAAACTAATGAGAAAGATAAAAATCTTGAAAACAGAGAGAAATACCAAAAAATTTTACACCAGAAATAATGGAGATCAGGAGTGACATAATATGTTCCAAATGCTCTAAGAACAATAATATTAAATCTAAAATTATACATCTACCTAAAATATCCATCAAGTAAAAACTGGAAATCAAATCATTTTCAGATGAAAGATAAACCAAGAGAATTTGAAGTCAGTGAATGAATCCCAAATGAACAGATAAAGCAAATTTCCTAAAAAGAAAGAAATGATCAAACAAGTAATCATGGAACATCAGGAAAAAGAAAAACTGAATTCAGTAAAAATGTAAGAAAAAAGCATTTAATTCTCTTGACTTTTGTAATTTATATGTAATGGTGGAAGCAAGAATTATCACACTATCTGATGTGAGTATTCATATATGTAGAATAAACAGATAATACATTGTATTATAATGAGGAAATGCAGAGAGGGTATAGAAAGTTTTCTACACTTTACTTGAACCAACACACTTTGACAAAGTTATATTTACACACACACACACACACACACACACACACACACCATAAAGCAACAGAATCTATTAGACATTCACGGAATACTTCACTCAACATCAGCAGAAAATAATTCTTTTTCAGGTGCCTATGGAATGTCTGAATACCAAGATAAACTATCATGAGCCAAAAGTAAACCTTAACAATACTTTAAATAAATGAATCATTCCTCTGTTTTCTGCCTTAAGTAGAATCAAATGTGAATAAAATTAGAAATCAATAACAGAAAAACAAGAGGAAAATCTTCAAATACTTGTAATTGAATTATTTAACATTTAGTAAACCAAGAGTCAAAAAAGGAATTTCTCAAATAAATAACAAAATGCATTGAACTGAAGCAAAAATGAAAACAGCATATCATATGTTGGACCTAACTAAATCAGAAGTGGAGGGCACTTTATAGCACCAAGTGCTTATATTATCGAAGAAATGTCTCAAATCAATAATATAGGCTCCTACCTCAAGAACCTGGAAGATTCAAAGTAAATTAAAATCAAGCAAAGAAATGAAAATATAAATATGAGAGCAGAAATCAGCATATTAAAAAGGAGAAAAATAATTCAAAAAAATCAATCAAAGTTATATCTTTGAAAAAATAATCTACAAATTTGCTTGACCTCTAGGAAGTTGACAATATATATTTAAAAGACACAAAATAAGAATATCTGGAAATATTCTGCAGATACTACAAATTCTGCAGGCATAAAAAAAAGAGAATACTGTGAATAATACTACCCACAATTTGACAGTTTAGGTGATTTTAAACTAGTACTACAAAGTACATCATATAAAAAATCTCCAGGGCTACATGAGAATTATATGAAATATTTAAAGCAGAATTAACACCAATTTCACTCAATCTCTTAACATGGAAAAGGAAACATTTTTAAATTCATTTTGTAAAGTCAATGTTGTTCTGATACCATAGTCAGGAAAAAAAAAAAAAGCAAAAGTAGTAATGAAAAAGAAAGGAGAAGTAACCCATAGACCAATATTCCATATGAATGTAGATTCAAATATCCCTAACAAAGTACTAGCCAACAAAACTCAGCAATATGTAACAATTACATAGCATGACAGAATAAGGTATATTCCAGGAAAGTAACATTACTTTAATATTCAAATTTTAATCTATATAGTTCATCATATTAATAAGCTTAAAAGTAAAAATCAATAGATCTTGACATTTGTCACAGAAAATCATTTTAAAAGTTCACCATCCTGCCTGGGTACAGTGGCACACTCCTATAATTCCGTATTTTGGGGAGGCTGAGGCAAGAGGATTTCAAGGTCAAAACCAGGCTTGGCAATTTAGTGAGTCCCTAAGCATCTTAGTGGGGACCTGCTACTGCTATGAAGAGACAATATCCCAGAGATCCTTGTGATAATAAAATAACTCTGAATAACAAATATTACACATATGATGAAGTGACCTGGTGTACAAGTATACATATCCATTATGCTAACACCATTTCTTGGTTTTGATATTTTGCTATAATTGTATCCAATTGGGGGGAACTGGATTGCTATAAGTCAGCTTTTTTTTTTTTTTTTTTTTTTTTTTTTTT
>NW_025999842.1:56198396-56224119 GCF_001458135.2 Marmota marmota marmota | reverse complement strand
TATATATATATATAAAGTTAAAATGTAGAAATCCTATGGAAGAAAGAGAGGGCAACAGATGTTTCTTTGTATGTTCAATAAAAGTAAAAGTATATATTTCCCAGGGAATTATATTGTAAATTAACAGAAATTAGGTAATGTGTACAACTGCCTGTCTTAGATCAACAATAAAGGTAACTGAATAAAAGTTCAAATATAAATTGTTATAAGATGTACATTGAAGAGACACACAAAGAAACCTCTCAGGTTCTAATTTTTAAAAATGCTAAAAATGGCTTCTCTTGATCTAATGCAGACACATTTAGGTAACTAAAGTCCTTGAATCTTCTACCTCAATATAAAATGTAACATAATATTCATTTCCAGATGGAATGAAAAAGTAAACTACTTTCACTAACATCTCAGAAAAAGCTGACCCAAAGGTTAGATTGTGCTTTATAAAAAAATATTTACATAAAACTTCACTTTAAACTTTATTAAATTTAAACAATAACATAATTAATGTTTCTCTTAATAGTTTGTAAGTTCCTTGGGGAAAGATTAGATAAATAGATAACATATAAATAAATATAATATATAATCATGCTTATCAATGGATTAATATATAGATATGTAACTCATTAATGGCTAATTCCTGATTCTCAAAACAATGAATTATGCAGTCTATACACTCTTCATTTAACAGTTGAAAATCTGAAACTCATCAGTTGAATGTCATGCCCACGGTCATAAGCTAGCTTTGAAAAATAGGTTAAAAAGTGAAGTTGAAAGGAAAAGGATATAAATGAGGTTAAAAGAAAAGCAGGACTAGAAATTTAGTATCTGTTTTTGCAAGTCAATGCATTTGCTGCCCTGTCTTTTGAATTTAGAATGATTAGAAATGTTAAATGGCAGGAATCATGCCAGTAAACTACTACAAACAGTAATTGTTCTTTCCTATGTGCAAATTTGTCGGGGGGAAAGAGATGGTTTGGGTGTTAACATGTCATCAGAAACAAGTGCTGGTTATTTCTGTGTTGTGTTTCCTGTTTCTAAAAGAAAAATTCTGCACTTGGCTTACTTTCTCCTAATAGAGTAAACATATATAAAAGTTTTATATAACTTAAACATTGATAACTAAAACTTAAACGTGCCCCACCTAGAACCTGGAAAATATAATTATCTTTCTACTTTTAAAGTGAAGGTACAAAATGTCAAGTTAAAGGGAATTTTATTAGGTGCTAAATGTTCTGTCCTTTACAAATATCAACTGTGTATCCTGATTAACTCATATAAAATGGTCAAAAGTTTCCAGTGTCTGAGTGAAAACTGAGATCTTTGAAAATGAATTCAGGCAAATGCAACTCAGCAAAAGGAATTGTGCATGTAAGAATTGGTGACCTAAATTTTATTCTGTCATCCCCAAGGTCACAAAGAAAGTTCCATGGCAAATATAATTTGGCTTTCTAGGACTCCTAGCTTCTCAATTACACACTGATAGAATTTTTGCTTAATCTTTCCTGTATGACTCCATAGGGTTTAATGAGGCACAGGAGGACTGAGGAAAAAATTATTCTCCATTCATCATGCATTTATTCACTCATTAACATTTACATTCATTTGTTCACCAAACATTATTGAGCAAAGTATATTTGCTCAAAGATTAATAAGGCACCATCCAGTGACACATATGCAAACAGATAAGCCCCTTAAAGGATGGAAAAGCTAACTCTGAAGCAGATAGAGAAGCCTTCTGATTTGAAGCTTCATCCAGGATCTAGAATATGGTATCATTTATTATTCAGTCCCATAGGTAAGGCATTTATTGAGTGATGAATTTATGACAGACACTAGGATATGTGAAAGAGATTTTTAAAACTAACTATAAATAGTTCTCTACCACAAGGAGTTGATGGTCTATAACAAATAGTAATCGGTTACATATAGGAACCTAAGCTGCTATAGAGGTATACATTTGGATCTCCTAAACCAGACTATGAATCAATGATCAAGGGAAGTGCTGCAAATGTGTATTGGGCCTGACCAGTCAACGATAGGACTGTGTTTTAGGATTTAAACATTCACTTGGGGACTACTTTTTCTGCCTTATCAATCCAAAATCCAAGGAGTGTTCTATCCTGAATTTCGCAGGTGGATATAATGCCTTAGGCAAAGCCCATAATGTCACTTTCTCCTAGCAACAGTGATGCTTCCGTAGTAGTGAGCATACAATCCAGGTCTATAATCCCAGCAGCCCAGCACACTCACTAATTCAGGAATGAACATAGGAACAAAAGTAATTCACACACAAGGACTCTTAAAATGTCCACAGGTGTCACCCAGAAGAATCTCACTTCAATCTATCATATTATAGAGTCAGAGCTTCTGGAGTCTACCCTACTACCACATAGAACTCGTCACTGATAGTAAAATGGACAAAAGAGGAACCAAGGGATGCAGTGGGCCAGAACATTTGTGGGAAGATCACAAAGAAGCAATTGACATAAAGAAAACATGGATAACTCAGAGAGGTGCAGGAGACAAACGTTTGTCCCCCTAAATATTAAGACAAAATAATCGTCATGGTTTGAATGTCCCCTAAGGCTTCATGTGTTAAAATTTAACTCTCATTGTGAAGTATAAAGAGGATGGAACACTAATCTAACTGCAGTGTTTAGTAGTGTTATGGTCATTAGGGTAGAGTCCCCGTGATTGAATCCAGGTGGTTTTACAAGGAGAGAGAACAAATAGACACACATATAAACCTGCTCTTCTTGTCTCTTGACATAGGATACACTGTGCCACTTATCTACCAGCCAGAAGACCATCACCAAATGAGGCCTCTAGAACTTTCACTAAAGCGAAACTTTAGTCAAAATAAACCTCTTCTCTTTATAACAGAGTTTGCCATATGTATTTTGTTATAACAACAGAAAACAGACTAATGCAGTGATTTTAGCAGATAAAAGTCAAAGATTATTGTTCTGGTTGGGTCTTTAATGTCCCCCAGAAAGTTCATGTGTTTGGCAATGCAGTAATATTCAGAGACGAAATGATTGGATTATTCAGAGTTGTGACCTCATCAATGGATTAAACTATTTGGTAGATTAATCATTGAATGGCTTACTATGTGGTAATCATAGGTAGATGGTCATGGCTGGAGGAATTAGGTCCGTGGGGGTGTGCCCTCGAGGATTATATCTTGTCAGTGGCTCCTTGCTCTCTCTCTTCTTCTCAGCTGCTATATAAGCTGATCAGCTTGCCTTTCTGCCATGATATTCTTCCTCACTTCAGGCAGGAAGCAATGAAGCTAGCCTATCATGGACTGAATCTCTGAAACCATGAGCCCCCAAATAAACTTTTCACCCTCTAAGTTGTTCTCATCAGGTATTTTGGGCACTGTGACAGATGAAAAGCTGACTAACACCTCTACAGTGTAGGAGAACTTTTGGCAGAAGAGTGATCAAGTGGCTTTTGAAAGAGAATTGTCCATTCGACTGAGAAATGATGAAGAAAAAGAAAACAGGAGTCAGATAAATGAAAAAAAGCACTGTGAGCATCATCCAAAAAAAGGAAAATGAGAACAAAATCTCAGGTGAAAGGACAGAAATGGTAAGAGGAAAGATGACCAATATCATAGAGTAGAATTAGCAGTACATGGGGACAGAGGTTGAAAGGAACACAGGGTGAATGCAAGTTGTCTCTTAAGAGGAAGAATTAAAAATGAGGTCAATCAACAAAATAAGTACAAGAAACAGAACAAGGTTGGGTGAAAAAAGACATTGGGTTGTGTTTTAGTAATGTTAAACTGAGTAGTGTGATTTACATAAGTAGAAAATTTCAATAGATAATTTAAAAATTTGTGGCAGGAGATGAAGTTTTAAAATATTTTACAAATCATCTTAAATAGCTATATATGTAGATGAGTTAAAATGGGATAAGAATGTAAATTAAGATGAGAAAAGTTAGGATGCAGAAAAGCATATGAAAATGCAGTCATAAACCTGTGTTTGGGAAGTTAAACAGATGAGAAAATGGTTCAAGGAAGGAATAATTGATAGTTTTATGTTTAGCAGAAATGAGTTTTAAAGAAAAGGGATAAATAAGTAAGCATTTTATTTACAGTTAAGGTGTCTTTGTTATTCTCCATAAAAATTTATTGCAAACAGGTGTGATGGTACACGTCTGTAATACTAGGATCTTGGGAGCTGAGGCAGGGGGATCCAAGTTCAAAGCCAGCCTCATCAACCTGGTAAGACTCTTGTCTCAAAATAAAAAAATAAAAAGGGCCAGGAATGTAGCTTAGTGGTTAAGTGTCCCTAATAACATGGTACCAAAAAAAAAGTTATTTTAGTCAAAAGATGCCCTCAAAATGAAATCAAGAATATGGGAGCAATGAGGGAAATAGAGACATTACTAGGATACCAAGAGTTTATAACAGGAAGACACAGTGATTTGATAGGACAGCACAGAAAGATTCGGTGTTCCTAATATGGGATATATATATTTATGCTTTATGCTGCCTAGAAGGATACAATAGGAAAAAATACCCCTGTAAAATTTGGGAAAGAAAATATACAGTTGATGAACAGGGTCAATGATGAAGCAGAGAGAATAAACGCCAAAATACCATATTATAGGAAGGAATTAAGGATGGAAAATAGGGAATGGGTTTACTAGATAGACTGAGCCTAGATAGGAAGGTGGGGGATAGCCTTGTATTGCAACGGAGCCGACAAACATGTTGAAAAACAGAAAGGCACAGGAACACAGGGAATTGAAGACAGTTCTCATTCAATGAATGAATTTAATGAGTGAGTGAATGAAAGAAGGAAAGATGTGCTGTCATAACTAGAGATTTACGCACAACTGGTGTTCCAGGTAAACCAGTGAAGGGCATTTTTTTTTTTTTTGTAAGTGTAAAAGTGAATGCAAAGATGCACAAGAATGAAAGGTTTTTCCTGTTTCTGTCCAGTAGTGTGAGATTCAGAGCTGAGTACAGGCTAGGGTAAGCATTGAAAATAAAGCGGAAGAAAATTTCTAAAGATGAATTGTAAAGAACTTTGCATGTATATCTAAGAAATGATTTCTTTCTTTTTTTTTTAAACTGTGCTAAAGAATCTTTAAGGAGGAAAGGGACAGTGTCAGATTTCTTTTAAAAAACATTATGTGAGCAGCTAGATAAAACTGATAAGTTTAGATGGAGAAAAAAGGCTGGATTCTCAAAGCACTTCTTGAGACAGAATCCACATTTGATAATCGAACTAACGTGTGTTTTAAAGAAAGGAATTGGTAGAGCATGACTATAACAGAAGAAAGAGGAAATTGAAGAAGGTATATATTGAACCAAGACTCTCTCCAAAGCCCATCTGGATTCTTTGCTCATGTGAAAATATACTCATTGAAACAGTCAATTCAAAACGTAGAACTTAACTTAAAAAAAAACATCGGAAGTAATTCGAGTATTCCAGACTGTGTATAAAGCACTGGTGATGCAGATTCAGTTCAACTCCTACTTTCCAAAAGCTCTGTAGCCTTCTAGGAATAAATAAGGTAATAAATAAGAACAAAATGGTATGTTGAGGGCAATATTAGAAATATGCATATAATAGTGTGAGAGTACAAAAGAGAGTTCCTAACTGCTTATGTGCATGAAAAAATGTCTCCCAGAGCTGAGTCTGAGTACAGACTGCAGTTTTTATAGGATGATAAAGAGAGGGTATGATAAGGCGAGCTCCAGGAGAGGAGACATCCCAGTTAAGAGCAAAATGCCTTCATAGGTTAGAGGGAGTTAGCAAGCTATTGGAGGGTTTATTTATGGAGGAATAGCAGGATACAAATCTAGAAGGTCAAACATGGTGGATATGAAAGGTTTTTTAATGCCATACATTTCCTATTTTTTTTCTATCATCTCAGTCTGTGCATACTGCTATAACAAAACACCTGAGGCTGTAAAACTTATGAAGTACAGAAATTTATTTTCTTCTATTGTGGAAGCAGGGAAGTCCAAGGGCAAGGAACTGGTAGATACAACGCCCAGTGAGGGCTCTTCTCTGCTTCCAAACTGAGGACTTTTGCTGCATGCTCACATGGCAAGAAGGGTGTTTTAGTCAACTTTTGCACTACTGTGACTTAAAGATTCAACAAGAAAAATTTTAGAAGAGGAAAAGTTTATTCATGATTCAAGGTTTCAGAGGTCTCAGGCCATGGACAACCGGCTCCATTCTTCAGGGTTCCAGGTGAGGCAGAACATCATGGAATAAGAGTGTGGTGTTGGGAAGGAGCTACATGATAATCAGGAAGCACACAGAGAGTCTCCACTCGCCAGACATAAATTATATACCCTAAAGGCACACCCCCAATGACCCACCTCCTCCAACCACATCCTACCTGCCTTCAGTTAATCCAGTAAGGTGATTAATTCACTTACTGGGTTAAGGCTCTCATAACCCAATCATTTGTCCTCTAAGCCTTCTTGCATTGTCTCACGAGCTTTTGGGGACACCTCATACCCAAACCATAACAACGGGGAAAGGGCAAAATTATCCTCACTTCAACGTAGTTCATAGAGTCCCTATTTCCATTCAGGAGGGTTCTGCTCTCATGACTTAATCACCTCCTAAAAGGCCTTACCTATTAATATCACATTTATGATTAAGTTTAAATATACTGGGGGAACATTTAGACCATAGTACCTATGATTATTATGATAATAATATTGAAGGTGGAGAAGAAAATTGAGATGACTATAAGCAGTATTTATTAAGTACTGAACATGTGCCAATGGTTATTTTGCTACAGATTTATAGAAAGCAATTCATTTTTTTTTCTCTCAGTAAGCCTATGTGAAGCTCAGTACTAATAGCATTTTAGAAATAAAATGAGAGAGAGGTTGAAGATATTGACTAAATTCACCCACTCTTAAGTGGAGAAACCAATATTTGCAGTCAGGCCATCTTTCTCTGTTACATTAAAAACTCAATCATGCTGATCCTGTTGAATACAGAGAAGACTTTCCAGAGTTTAAGCAGATGACATAACTGACTTTTTTATTTGTAACAGTGACCTGTACAGTTGAAAGGATGACTGAAATATTGGAAAGTGGTTATTAGAAACCTGTTGCAATGGCCAGGATGTCAAACCTGAGAATATCACTATGATTCTTATAGTCAGGGCAAAAGACTTCAAAGGGATTTTGAGAGTTTTTCAGACACAAGACTTAAGCAGAATTTGTTGATTTGTGGGAGAAGAGTTATTGGTGTCAGGGTACAAAAGAAAATGAGGATGGTATTTTTATTCCAAGGTAGGAAAGAATAATTATGTATTGTTTAGTAGGAGACAACCAAAAAAAGAAAAAAGAAAACCAAAACAGGCCTATTATCTATGACTGCCCTTCAGACCCCCAAGTAAAATTCATTAGGAAACAATTAAGGAGTAAGTGAAGTCTCAGAAGAATGGACTTAATGTACAAATTTGGGAGTTCTCAGAAGAGAGCAGGTATTTGAAGGTATAAATGTAAACATAATTTCATAAGCAAGGGTAAAGAAGAAAAAAGTGCTAAAGCAGACCACTGTACTTGCAAGAAAACACAAGATTTAGGAACACACACACACACAGGAAAGAGATGTCCCAGACACCAGAGTTGACCCAGGATTTAGGAACACACACACACACACACACACACACACACACACAGGAAAGAGATGTCCCAGACACCAGAGTTGAGCAGGAAAACATCAGCTGAGCGTAGGTTCTCGGGATCCTGAAAAATGAATGCCCTTTGGGATTGGCCATGATGATGTTTCCAATTACCTTAAAGAATGCCTTGAAATGCACTAGCTGGAGATACTGTCCATAGGCAGCTATTAAAGTTTCTGTGACCGGCTCAGTGCTGTTGACACAGAAAACTTGATGACTGATTCGCAAAGATGACAACCATGTGGCCAAGAGACCAAGAGACTATCAGAGAATGTTCCCTCGAGCCTTGCCCCCAGATGGAGCTGTGTGCTCATCAGTGGAGCAATGACATGGACTGACATGGGAAGGAGGAGAAAAGTTCTCCTGAACTGACCATTTGAAAGTTGTTCAAGATGGCATTTTCTTCAGAGGTCAGAATCCATGCTTTGTTATAACATGAAACGTATTAACTAAAATCCTACTCTGTGCCTTGCATTGACAAATACCTTTCTGTACTCTCTCTAATGAAAAGGGAAGGCTCTCAGAAGGTACTGGAAATCTACTCAATAATTTCCCAGATTTAAATTACTTAGAAAAAGTGATCAATATAGAGTCTCTCATCTAATATGTAACCAATGGAACATATATAACTTCAGAATAATTTTAGTGTTTTGAAATTACCCATCTTTTTTATATGAAATGGAAGATTGAAACTGCATTTATAAAATGCCCCTGGTTTCTGCAAAACAAATGAGAAATGATCTTCTTTGTTCAAGGTCACACATCGAATTCAATTAGGTATTTATCTTTAGGAGGATATCCTTAAGCTTGCAGACTTGCATACACACATTCAAAGAAACTCAGAGCTCAAAAAAAAGAGATTTTTTTTTCAGAGCTATTAATTTTTCATGTGAAATTTTGATCTTTAACCATTTCTTTTATATTCGGTACTACTAGATCTCATACTTATGTCTGTCTTTCCCTTTCTTCACTTTGAAATGGTTGATATATTTCCATGAAAATGACATCTTTGTTCTTTAGAAAATCATCTCTGGCTTATTCTCTGCCCAGAATTACAATAATCCTATATTTGTGACATCTTAATCACCTCCACAGCAACCAATTGTGAGGTTAGAAACAGAGGATTAAAACTTCAAGTGGAAAATAAGAAGCAGGAATTGATGAGCTCTTAACACACCAAGATTTTTTTTTTTTTCAAAATAAATATCCTGAAGAACAAGAAAGGATATTCAGACAACAACTATGAAGAATATAGAGAAAATACAGCAGAAATGTTGTATCAAAGTTTTCCTTGGTGTGTCAGCAGGTCCTTTGGAACTGACTGTGCTGATCTAAACGTTTCGATAATAATAGAAGTGTTAACCGTGGTGGGAACAAATAATATTAAACACTGTCAACTGTAACATTTCACTTTCACTGGTCTGATGCAGTCGCTGCAAAGAACAAAATGAGACAGAGACTTAACTATTGAGTCATTGGAAATGAGCTTCTAGTAACAATATCAGCAGCAGAAATGTAGATGTTAAAAAGGAAGAAAAGGAAGGGCAGATGGAAAGAAAGGAGAGAACAGAAGAAAGGAGGGGGGGAATGAGGCGGGGGAGGGGGGACAAAGCCAATCATGATCTCGCCTATGTCAGTGACAAAAAATTATTTTATATGACATTTTATGTATGTGATAAAGTACTTCAGCATTTTGTATTATTTAAAAATAAATTCTCTTCAAAATCCATAGGAAACATGTTGGCGCCATCTCCATTTTGCATGGTGAATTAAAAACTCACCTATTTACTCAAGAGAAATATATGGCCTTTAAATTAAATGTCTCAGTTTTGTCCTAGTGGAACCCATGGAATCAATCCCATAAGATTAGCATAAATTGTGGTTTAGCAATGGTATATTAACTATTTAACGTTTAGCATTATATTTCATTACATAAGCATTACATTAAACTCATTACAAAAATGTGTACAGTAATATTCTCCACAAATATATTTTAACATTTTGTTTCTCTTTATTGTACTCCACATTAAACTTTTTAAACTTTTTTTTTAGATACACATGACAGTAGAGTGGATTTTGACATATCATACAAACATGGAGTATAACTTCCCATTTTTGTAGTTGTACATGAGGTGGATTTATACTGGTTGTGTATTCTTATACGAATGTAGGAAAGTTATGTGTGACTCATTTTAGTGTCTTTTCTATATTTAATGTAAAGTACAAAAACTTGGAATACAAAGAATGAAAGATATATTCTTAAATATATGGATATAAAGCTTTCATTATTTTCCTAGTGTTATTGTCAATAAATAATATTTTGAGCTGATTTCATATTTTATATATTGCATATATATAATCATATATTTATTTATAACCATGTATTATATAAAATCATCTAGTAATTCACACATTTTCTACTCTTCACATTTCAAAATCTGTATATTTTTTAAATTAGCATGTGTGCAGTCACCATTATCTCAGACGATATATAGTGCCATCTAACAGCACAAGAGTTTCATTGCTGCACATGCCTATTTAAGGTAACATATTCTTCAAATTCAATGAAGATATTTTCATGGATATTCTATCCTAAACCACAAGTATATGATAATAAACATTATAATTGTGTACCTCATGGGCTTCTATCTATTTAATATTTGTCTGCATCTTTATGATATTGAACATTTGCAATTGGGCAAATTTATTAAATTTCTAACCTCATGTCTTTAGTAAAACCAAGACTTTCAGGTTATCTTTAGAAGCATAAATAGCAACCTTTGATTGAATTAACTTATGATTGATGTTCCTTCCACAAACAACAAATTATCTAAAAATCAAAATGAGAGGTGGAATTTGAGATTTTGCTTTTAGAGTCTCAAATTAAGGACAACTTGTTCTTTTTTGAAATGTGTTTAATCAAAACAAAGTTTCTAGCATAAATGGTTAGAAGAATGTAGAACGTAATAAATAGGAAAATATAAATATAAAAGTAATAAAATCCAGAACAAGCTTTCCATCCACAATTATAGCCCTATGGACAAGTATATTACAGAGTTGGACCTTGATTCTTGGCTCTAAGCTTTCAGTCAGAAAAAACAAAGAGACACAATCCTAGGTTCATAATTTATGAAAAATTAATATAAACAATAGTTGGAGATATGCCCTTTTGAATTTTCTGGAAAAGGATATGTTTCTGATGACTTTCTGCTTTATGGCATACATACATTATGACATGGCAGTATCATCATTACTGACTATGGCATTATAATAAGTCCTTCCATTGTATAAATTGGCTGATCTCCTGAGACATTCTTAGGACTGCCTTACAAGCACTCTACTCAAGCAATCTTGCATTTTCTAAGACTCAGAGCTCTGACTTGAGGTCACTGAAGATAGAACCTAATGACTTCAGCTTAAAAGGTTGAATGGTTCCATTCTCCAACTGCTCCTCCTTAACTGAACCTCTTCTATGCCTGGCAGAGGTGAGGTTAAGACATTGTTTCCAAAAAATTTGTTTTCTTTACTCCAAGCTTCTCCCTGATGTCCACTCACACACACTGCTACACAGACAATGGCTAAGCACAACCTTGCCCAGTTAGTGCTGTGAAAGCTTGAATTTGGTTCTAATCTATTCTGAAAGTATCTAATTTGGGTGGAATTTCGAGTTCCCCAACACAAATACCACAGTACTGTGTACTAACTCTCTGAATCCCCAAGTTCCTTCAGAAATTTCAGCTCCCCATCACATAGGCCTTACAGGGGGAGAGCCCTCTGAACTCAGCCCTGATCCCTGAGCTCTGACCCCATCAAGAATGTTAGGGGTCACATACCAGATGTTGCTCATCAAATGGCTGAAATGTGATAGTGACTTGCTTCTCACATCACATCACATCACATCACATCACATGACGCTCTTTCTAAAGCCACAGCCACACGTGCCAGCTTTACTTTTTATGTGAGTCTTTGTTATTTTATCCCTATCTGAATGCCCCTGATGCTCCTTCTTTTAAAAACAAAAGCATTAAAAATGACCACTCTGAAGAGAGTATGTAGGTAAAACATGCCACAAAAGTCAAGATACTGGAGACTTCCCATCCATAGCCTGTGAAGGTGGGTACATGCTTTCTGTCCTGTTCTTGTAGCATCAACAAGGCTGGAGCTAGTCTGAGATGCTGCTATAAACCAGTATTTCTAGCAGAAGAGCAACTTAGTCAAAGAAGTCACATACAGGCCTGAAAAAGTCATGACCAAGCAATGATGTTGTGACTTTGAAGATATAAAAGGTGAGAAGAGAAGCTGAGACGTTTCAGGTACTTACTATGTTCACACATACACACACACACACACACACAAAATTTGGACTGGAGAAAATTTGCAGATAAAACTTTAACCAAGAAAGCAATAATATCACCAATAATAGAAACAAACAATATCAGGAATCAACTGATAGTATACACTGGAAAGGATACAATAGCAAAGAAATGCAAATTGAGAGTTGTGTAACTAAATTGGTAGACTATAGTTTTTAAACACTCAAGATCAAAAAAGACAACAAAA
This sequence comes from Marmota marmota marmota, assembly GCF_001458135.2. NCBI lineage: Eukaryota > Metazoa > Chordata > Mammalia > Rodentia > Sciuridae > Marmota > Marmota marmota. Next base: position 56,211,882 of record NW_025999842.1, on the reverse strand, counting down.
GACTGAGGAACTGTTCCAGTCTGAAGATGATCCAAGACCAAGAAATGAAATGTAACTCAGCCATGATCTAGCCTCTCTTTCACAATTTCCTCAGGCTCCCTGATGGAAAACTGCACAAGAAGTTCCTATATTAGTCAGGAATCTCCAGGGGGACAGAATCCATAGGAGAAACATATATATATATATTTGTAAGAGGAGATTTATTATAATGGCTTCCACAATTGAAGGTTGGTATAGGCCATGATAGCTGGCTGTAGGCTAGAGAAGCAGTAATCTGAGAAGCTGCACATCTCAAGAAACTAGAAACCTCAGAATAGGAGGCAATCATCAGGAAGCAGCAATCTGAGACTGAACACCTGCAAACTTCCAGCACAGTTGCTGATTTAAGTCTACGCCCAAAGGCTGAAAAATGTGGACTATGATGTCACAGGGGATGGCAACAGCAAAAAAAACTTAAAAAAAGAGTGGATGTATGGATGGTCTTCCCCTTCTGCATCTAGGCATCTAGCCTAAGGGGCAGTGCCTCCCCCATTCAGTGCAAGTGTTCTCTACTAATTTTTCAATGGACAAGACAGCTGTCTCTGGGAACACACAGTCATACCAAGAACTGTGCTTTGCCAATTTCTATGTGTCTTTCAATGCAAATTGTCAACCAAAATTTACCACCACAACTCTCCATTTCTGAAGATCATGCATTTTCTTTGGAAAAGATATAAATTTAGGGGGAGGAATGTAATTAGTCAGCTAAGAAGTTCCTACAATTGCCTCACTCCTTTACAATTGAGGAGTTATTGGAAGCAATGCCCCATGAGAGCAGTCAGAATTGAAATATAAATGAGAACTTTCAGTTTTAGCTATGGCATTTGAAGACCTCAGAAATCGTAACTCTTGATTTTACAAAAAACAAACAAAAAAAAAGAGCTGAACAATTTTGTTTTTATTAAACCCATTAAAAAACTGAAATTGCTAGGCAAAATGTCACCCACCACACCTGTAAAAATCAATGAATCCACAGTCACATATAAGATTTTTACTTGCCTGAACCATAAACTGCTACAGCCGTAAATTGGAAGAAACATGTAAGAGATTATACACACACATCATTTCCATCTCAACTAAAAGAAAAAACACCAACAAAAAGAAACACTTGTGAAAGGACACAAAAGCACAGAAAATAGAGGTTAATTAATAGATCATACAATGTTAGAGTCTGTAAACAAGTCAGGATGGCGCCTGGCATTTTGCCAGAGGGAGTGGTTTGTGAAGTAACACTAGTGAGCCATTAAGTGTGGAGATTCCTTATTGGTTGACTGCTGTATCTAGTTTATGTTAATTAAGATAAGCTGTGTGGAATGTATATATACCCCTCCTGTCCTACAATAAACGGCTTCCACTCCTGCTATATCAGTCTTCACAAGTTGCTCGTCACCCCCTGGTTATTTTGCTGCAGCCGGACTGCGGCAATACAAAACTTTCCCTCACCTTACTATAAGATCTTGGTTAAAACTGCGGATTACAGAAGTGTAAGACACAGATTCTCTCTGAGAAGCACTTAGGGAAATTGAAAGTCAAGAGAGGAGACAAAAACAAGGACACTAGAGGAGTTGGAAGACTCTGCTATATACACTTCTACAGTTTGCCATGTAGTTATAGCAAACATTGAACAAAACCCAACCACTATGTAGATCAACACAAATCCTCACATCATAGACATATGTACTTCATTTCCCATACTCAATAAAACATGTCCAATTTCATAAATAAATACATGATATGTCAAACAGTAAGAACAAGTGCAGTCTGAACAGTCAAACCAAACTTCAGAACTACCGACTCTGACATGTCATACATATTAGAATTTTTAGACACATAATTTAAAATATCTATGATTAATGTTAGAAAATTTGACACAAAAAGTAGACAACATGCAAAAAGAAATGGCAAGAGATAACTCTAAGAAAAGCATGAAAATAAAACAGAATAAAGGACTTTTAATAGAAAGATTCCTTTTGATGGGCTCATGAGAAGACTGAAGAATATGTGATTTTAAATATAAATCTTTAGAAATCTAAAATATAAAAAGGAAAACAGGATGGAAACAATAGATCACAGCATCAAAGAACTGAGACAAATTACAAAAGATGTAAGATAACAGGCAAATGAAATTTTTATATGAAAAATCATGGCTGAAAACTGTCCAAAATTAAGGAAACCACACATCTGCTAATTTTAGAAAGCATCAAATGAAACAAATACAATCAAAACTACACCATGGCATAGCACATTTGAAACTGCAATACACCAACAATAAAGATAATATCTTAAAAGAATTAAGAGCTAGAAAACACTCTATCCATAAAGAAGCAAGAATAGAAATTACATTGCTGTCAGATCAGAAAAGAAAATGTGGCCAAAAAATTGAGCTGCTGAAAATTTAACAGAAGTGAGAAACAAATCACCAGCACAGAGTCCTTTGCCCTAAAAAATTGTCCTTCAGAATTGAAGACAAAATAAAGACTGAAACAGAGATTCCATCATCAACAGACTTGACCTACAAGAGGTGTTAAAATACATTCTTCAGGCCAAAAAAAAATTGATATGAACAAGAGAATCATAAACATACACACCAAACCTCAGAAAAAAAAATACATGAAATAAACTTTTCTATTTATCTTATTATTAATTGATCTCTAATATAAATATAAACAATGGCAGCAGATTTGGTAATGATAGCATATAAATAAGTAAAATAATAACAAAAATGTCAGGAGATTTGAAAAGGTAATTCGGCATACTCTGATATGACTTATGTACTCCATGTACTACACATGGAGTACATATGAAGCAGAATAAGATTTTTTTAAAAGTAGAGTTAGCTTATTAAAATGGTATAATAGTAAGATACATAATGCAAATTCTAGGATAAGTTTTAAAAAAATTTAAAGTGGTTAAATTTAATATGCTACAATGGAAGTGATAAGAAACTATAAATTTATTCAATAAAAAAACACAGCAGGGCTAGGACTGGGGCTCAGTGGTAGGGTAGAGTGCTTTCCTCGCAAATATGAGGCACTGGGTTTGATCCTCAGCACCACATAAAAATAAATAAATAAATAAAGATTTTTTTTAAAAAAAGATCACATTATATTTAAAAAACAACAACAGATGAAAAAGCAGCTTTTGACAATAAAAATATAAAACATTAAAACAGCTGATATTAAATCAAATATATCAATAACTGATTTAAGGATAAATAACATAAATATACAAATTTTAAAGAGAAATTCTCAAAGGAGGAAAAACAAGCTAAATTCATGTTGCAAATTGTTTACAAAAATTTTAAATGCGAACACTTTGATAGTTTAAAATTAGAAGGATGGAGAAAGGTATATCATTCTAACACAAATCAAAATAACTATATTAAGTTGACTTAATTAAAAGATCATGATAAAAGAGTTGGGTATAAAATACTGGCAATATGTATATGCATTCCTTTTTTTTTTTTTTTTTTGGTACCAGGGATTGAACCCAGGGTACCTTAACCACTATGTCACATCCCCAGCCCTTTTTTTTATATTTTATTTTGAGAAAGAGTCTCTTTAAGTCACTCAGAGCCTGGCCAATACTGAGGCTGACTTTGAATCTGTGATCCTCCTGTCTCAGCCTCCCAAGCCGCTGGATTTACAGGTGTGTACCACTTCACAGGTATTTACATATATTTCTAAAGGAATCCAAAATGTGTTTTCACCTCTGTGTCTAAAAATATGAAGCAATAATAGATACTGTTCAAATTAAAACTATGCAAAATGGCAGTTTATTTGGAAATCTCAACACTCACCATCAATGATTGTTAGATCATTAACAATACAGTTAGTCTCACTATTATTGCCAATTGGATTTAATTAACTTTTATGAAAATACCATGTATAAACGTTAGAAAACACACTCTTTTTCAAATCACTTAGAATATTCACTAAGACTGATCACATTCTGAAAAAAAAATCCTTTAACAAAGTTGAGACTACAGAATTCATGGTTATGGACAAGATGAATTAATATAATAAATATGTCATTTCTATCCAAAATAAATTATGCATTCAAATTCATTCCAATAAAAACCCTGACAGGGATTTTATTGTGATATGGCAACCTGATTCCTAAATGTGTATGATGATATAGTAAAGGGAAAAGAATAGACAAGACAATTTTAGAAAGAAAATCATAGCAAGAGACTTGCCTTAATAATATCAAGAGTTATTATAAAGTCCATGTAATTATGACACTATAGAATCTAGACACAAACAAAATAACTGTAGGACAAACTAAGAAGAATGAAGCATCTCTCCACTTATGGAATATGGGATATATCACACTTTAATGAAATGCTGTTTTATTCAATAAATGGTCACAAAAGGTAGTTATAGTTGCAAAACACTGAAATATAGTTGTATTTCTTCTTAATACCACACATATAAAGCAACCAAGGACAGATGAACTGTATAAATGTGAAAGTAAATCTTTAAAAATGTAGGATAAAATATAAGAAATAATTTGTGACATTGAAATAGAAAGGTTTATTAAATTAAGTTATATAAAAATTTAAAATATTGTGTAAAAAGATTACCATAAAATATATAAAGAAGATACAAATGAGGAAAAGTCTCACCTACTCATAATTAAAATATCATTAATATATGAAATAAAGCACTCCATATCAATAAGAAAAAGAGAAATATGCTGTTTTAAAAATGAACAGAAGACATAACTAGACAATTCTATGGAAGAAAATGCTAATGATAAATAATTATATAATTGACCATAATAGCAATGAGGGAAATGCAAATTAAACAATGATAATTTCCTCTACCCATGGAATTGGCAAAATTCTTATCACCAAACATAGGACAACCTGAAATTATATCTAATGTGGATGGGATAACAAATCGTTCATCCACTTTGGAGATTTGGAGCAATATTTTGTGTAGTTGAATATGTACAAACTCTATGATCTAGCAGTTGTATGTCCACAATATAGCATATATAGAGAGGACATCAACTATGGCCCTTGGGCCTAATCTGGTTGGTTCATGGCCTTTGAGCTAAGAATGAGTTTTATATTTTTAAAGGTTAACATTTTCAAATTATTCACATACTACATAATATCCTTAATGTTGCTTCTTAGCCAAGAACACTTACAATATTTAGCATCTAGTCCCTTAAAAGAAAAAAATTCTGACCCTTTTTCTAGGGAAACTCTCTTAACTAGGGAAATTTGTACAGTAATGTTCACAAGCATTGTTGTTAACAATAATAGAAAAATGGAGACTTTCCAAATATCCATTAACAAGCAAGTAGAATATATAATATTTTGCTAGACTACTATAAGCAGGGACACAAATGGAATCAAACTTTGCATGTAAAGAGATAAATTTTTCTGTACTGTACAATAAAGGTGTTACAATATGTTTCCATTTATATGGAATTTAAAAAGCATGAAATATAAATCTATTTGACAATATACATGCACTTTATGTGAAATCACAGAGATACGCATAAAAAAATAAAGACAAGTTTACCGTCTTTTACTATGAAATGAAGACAGGAAATTACGGTAGAATAAACATGTTGTTTCAACCATCTCTGTTACATATGGTTCTAAGTTACATTTCTCAAAACTAAGGATCTGAAATTGATATGTTGCTACTCATTAAACGCATGGTTTTTGTTTGATTTTACCAGTTTCTCTCTATTGTCCTTTTATTCTATTTGGGGGACCCAATTTCAGATGCTCATAGCACTTAGTTGTCCTCTCCTTGGTCTCTTCTGGCCAGTGACAGTTTCTTTTATTTCTCCTGGTTCACAACAACCTTGACAGTCTTAAAGACTGGCCAGTTATCCTCTACAATGCCCTGCAATCAAAGTTTGACATTTTCTTTGTTATTAAACCAGGGCTATGTGTTTTGGAATGAATATTATAGAGGTAATGTGATCTCTGCTCCTCATTTAAGGGGCACATGATGCTCATCTGGCATCACTGATTCATGTAGTTGGTTAACAAAGTTTTTCATAGGTTTCTCCTCTGTACAGTTACTCTTTTTCCTTATCATTACTTTGTTCTTTGGAAATGAGGTGTCAGTGAATCTATCCCACTTTCAAAGCTGGAGGTGGGAGAGGGTCAGGTGTACAGATAATTAAGCTCCACTTCCTGGAACTGGGAGTACCTAAGAGTACATAATTCTTCTTTAGAGAGAAATAATATAAAAGCACCAGAGTTATCATATGCTTGAATTGAATACTTTATGGTCATTAATTGGACTTTGCTATACCAATGGTATGCATATATTAAATTAATGATGTTATTCAAACTTTTAATCCTTATGGAGAATTTGAAGTAATACAGTGTTAGAACAGGCTGACATACTCCTGGGTACAATAACTGACCTTACTGTGTATAGAGTTTTTGAATGGCTGACATTTTTAAGTATGCTTGTTAGTATTCCATTTACATTTGTTTAGTGATATATATATTTGGTTTGATTCTTGTTGAGAATTTTTTCCTTCCACTTAGGGTAATACAGCTCACAATACATTAGAAATACATATATATATCGCATTGCAATTTTTCTAATGTATTTTGAATACATTTCTTATTCACTACAAATAATTTTTCTCGTGACTGTTTCACCTAAGATTATGTTCATAAGCATAGTATGAAAAAAACTGAATGAAAATTTTCAGAATTCAATGCTATTTGAAGATCAGTGGGCCAAACTCACAAACTGCATCCTACTTTAATGGCAGGTATTGGAAGGCTCAGAAGTCTTTTACTGTCATATGAATTGTTTTTGTTCTATTGTGCTGAAAAAGTATTTATTTTCTGTGTGTTATTTAGATATTTTATGTATACACTCAGATATCTGAGGTATCTGTTTATGGAATAAGCATAGCCTTGAAGTAAGATATTAAGTTTCCTTCTCTGACAAATACTAGCTTTGGATTTTATGCAATCTAAATTAATCCTGTGTCTTTTTCCTTATTTGTAAAATGAGTGCAATAGAAAATTCAAATGATAAAAAAAAAAAATTAACAAAGATGCAAGGAAAGGGAACTTCTTGTCTATCATTGGTAGAAATATAGACAGACTGGTACAGCCATTATGGAAAACAGAATAGTGATTACTAAAAAAAAAAAAAAATACAAATAGAACACAACACAGCAAACCCTCTTCTGGGATTTCCTATACATGCAAAGGAGAGGAAATTACTACATTAAAAGGATATGCTGCACTCCCATATTCATTACCGTATCATTAACATTATCTACAAAATTTTTTAAAAAAACTAAGTGTATGTTAGATGATGAAAGGATAAGAAAATACACATAAACACACATGCATATGCACATGCTGCCATTATACACACACATATAGCAGTTTACATATGTATATTACAAATATTGCAGTTTATATATGTACATGCACATATACACACATATGTGCACATAGAATAGAATATCTATCAAAGAGGAGATCCTGCCTTACCATTTGGCACAATGTGGTTGAAGCTGGAGGATGATCATACTAAGTAAAAGAAGGCAGACACAGAAAGAAAAATATTGTAGGTCCTCATTTAAGTTTGGAATATGAAAAACCAAAAAAATATTGAGTACTTACTTTTTAGGATTGTTCTAGAGAAAATTATAATACCTGAGAGCACCAATTGCAAGGCAAGGCAAACAGTGGCAATTGCCCTATTCTGGGCCTTCCTCTTTCATCTAGTGAATTAGATAGGACCATGCTCCAAATCCAGCAGAACCACTTACTTTCTCTTTGACTTTGGTGTCCTTTTTTGTAAGGAGACAATATGCTACTGGTTATCATTAATGGAATAATTCAGTGATGAATCATACAAGCACCTGGCAAAATTCCTGGCAATGTGAATGCCCAATACTGTTTTTTTATTTACTTCCTCCTCATCCAGAACACAAACTAGCCTTTTGTGTTCTAGTGACAATTCATGATTATAACTTTTCCCTCAAAAATGTGGCCAAGGGCAGGTTAATAATTACTACGATCTCTTAAACTAATAAATAAAAAAGACAAAGCAATATACTCAAACCATGGCCAAATCCAAGAAGGCTTGGCTTGGCATGCCAGTAAAATTAGCTACTTATTTTGCTAATTTATGTATGTTCTGTCTGCTCAGAGGATATTAAATTGGACCCTGGGATTAAAGTAGAAGAATTTAAGTTTCAGTCCCAGCTTGTCCACTTAGAGGCTATATAACCTTCAGTAAATTACAGCTCTTCCCTGGGTCTTAGTTTCCTAATCTCTAAGTAGCAATAGTGATACAATTTCACTTGGTTGTTTTGTAAGAATTAAAATGTGATATAATGTAGGACCAACATATATTGCCATGTGCAATACATAATTAATGTGTTTGGTAACTCTAAGAATTTACACATGATTGATGATGCTACTGAACTGGTTTTTTATATTGTATCTGGCTCTTTCTATACAATATAGAGTTAAAGGAAAATTATCGTAAGACAAGTTCCTTCAAATTTTGTTTTTGAGTCTTCTCTTCCAACAAGAAGCTTCAGGTGTTGCATCTCACCAACCTCTCTGCCTGGAGCATTGTGAGCAGCATTCACAGTGCCCTGGCTAACTACCAGTTTACCAGGAGGGGAACTGGCTTAATTGCCTGGATTCTGGCTTCACAAAACTGCTTTCACACCTAAAGCCCAAGCAGCTCACATCTGTGGCTGTCAGGCTTCTGCCTTGCAGATGAAGAAATCAGCTGTGCCTGGTCCTCCCAGGATACCCAGGGGGTCCAAGCCTTATGCATAAAGTCAAAACACACAAGCTAATTTCCATATAGAATACAAATAACCTATTCATTTAATAAGATAACTCCCGAAATTTACTGCCTGTATTATTTTAAGCTCCTGTGTAGGTAATTACAATCCTGCTTAGGAAAAATCAATGAAACCATTAGATCAAAACCAAATTTCTTTCCTTTTATTTGCACATGTGTCATCTTTGGGCACATTCATAGTACTTTTCTTAAATACACTCACCCAGAACAATTTTTCTCTTTAATGTTGAGATAATTTGTGGTTTTACCTCAGGCTACATGCTGTGTGTTTGTATGTGTGTGTATGCATGCACACACAGATGCAGTAGAGGGCTGGGGAGGAGGGAGGACTTATCAGTTTTTATAGATATAGGTATATTATTAATTTTATAGCTATAAAATGTATATTTTTATTGTTATTCCATCAAAAGAATCACTATTTGTTCATAAGATGCTGGAATCCACAGGAAGCTATGCAATAAAGCACTATGGTTGACTTCCCATCTAAGAGCACCACCAGGGTTCTAATAATGACAATTCTAGTGGTGAGACTTTAATTACTCAGCTATTGCTCAGTGTAGCAACTGTAAAAATGGAAGCCAAGGCACATGTTGTGCAATATTGTAAACTTTCATTATTACCAATTAGAGTAGTTTTTGTACTGTTTCGGTTTATCTCAGCGGCAACTATATTTCCCCAGAATTTTCCTCTTTGCATGATTATCAGATAAGCTTGGTCATAGTGTGATATATACGACACAGAAATATAAGTAAAATAATAGTTCCATATCAGTTATCTCTCTAAGAGGCAATACAAGGTGCTATGACCATAACAGCTCAATTCCACTGACCTCCTGGTTCATTTTGTAGACCTGTGCTATCAGTTCTGCTTGTAGCTCCTGGAAATTCACATGGATTGCCTAGTCAACTTCTTGGATTGCTGGTACAAAAATGTATGCATCTTTGTGGCTCCCCATAAATATTCTAACTTCAGTGAATTGACATTTACTTCCAATCTCATATCTGTAATCCTAAGTGTCAGGGTCTAAATAAGAGGTTGAATTTTGAACTCAACATAAAAATTGTAATCTCTTATTTCTATCTTTACAGCTTATGTTCATCTGTGTTACATCATCTCTGGATAAAACTCAAATGTTACTCTGTATGAAAGGTTATAGGAAAGAGAGAGATGAAATGTACCGAATTATGCAATGTACGTGGGTGAATATACCCAAGGAGTCCCACAAATATACATATACATACACACACATATATAACTACAATGTACAAATTTAAATGACAATATTAATAATACAAGGGAGATAAATATAGCAGAGCAAGAAGATTAGGGGGGAAGAGGAGGTATTATAATGTACTGATAAAAATGACATTACAGAAAAATTTTATGAGATCAACTCTTTTGAATTCAAGATTTTTGAATGTCTTGCAATGTTGTGTTTATGTATTTTGAGGCTACAAGTTCACACTGGTGGTCAACAATGTCATCCAAAGTATGACACTTATAAATTTATAGTGATATTGAGCTCCTATTAATGGTCATTAGCTCTACTGTGTCTCTTAATTTTTGTTGTTATTGTTGTTGTTTTAAACATAGTAAAAGGGCAGATGTCACAAAGCAGTGAAACAGAAATCAGTAATGTTTCATTTGTAGCCATTTAGTCAAGGCTAACCTTCTACATAAGTGTATGAGATAAGCTTTTCAAGTTTAAGCTGAGAAATCCTCCCACCCCAACTTTCAGGAGGTTAGAAAAAAATTTTCAGAGCAGCTATATCTTCAGTGCTCCTGTGCAACAATGTCTTCTTTGTTATCATTAGCAATGCATCATATTTGTGAAGGATGTGTGATGCCTGAAAATCCCCAGATAAGATGCACAACACACTGGATGAAGTAGCTCTATGAACTTCTAGTGCCTCAGAGAAATTATTTATAAAAATAATTTTTAAAAATCCAACAACTGGTATGGAAATACTGAAATGCAGCACAAAAATGTTCATAGGTTGGGAGAGAAGATGAGTTGAAATTGACATTTGTCACAGCCAGAACAGTAGATATAGTTGAGCACTGAAGAGACAGTATCAGATTAGAGGTGTCTATTTTACAGATACAAAAGTGTTTTTCAGATAAACATTTGTTCTTCCTTGGTAAGTCATGGGGAATCCTTGTCTCAAAGTACCCGGTAATAGTGACAACATTTTTCTTAATTTATATTAGATCTTTGCTTTATCAGAAGTTTAAAAGATATCTTTACTTTCATCACTGATAGCTCAAAAGGAGCGTACCAAATTTCACAATGGAGTTGAAGACTGAGGACACTCAGGGTGATGGCAATATGTGTGTGTGATGGAGGAGTAAGGTCATTGCAATATTTATATAACCATAATCAGCCACGAAAAGTTCTCATGGGAAAATTTCTTCAATAAATCCATTGTGTCTTCTGCTAGATTCTTCTTCTAGACTTAGATATTCTCTTTTCAATTTATAAACTCTTCATACTTCCCGGAAAGCAATGTAGCTTTCTGATAAAGCTCTGACTGTTCCTCTTTAAGTAGTAGAAATGTCACTCTTCCTTACTTCTTAAGCTCATGATAATAAATATTTTCAGTAGGGTTTAGTGACATCTCAGTGAGTCATAGGGTAATCTAGCATTGAATATGCAAGACAGGAGAATAGCTTTCTAAGAATGAATAAACTCTTATTTAACACAAAAATCTACTTTTTCTGGCAACTAGTTTGATCTCCTTTTTATGCATTATTTTAAAAAAAATTCACAGGAAAAAATGAATTTATTAGGCTTCATTGTTTTCAAAACTTTTACTAAATTCTGAGACTCCTCATGTTTATGCTGTGACCAAAATACCTGACAAGAACAAGAGGTGGAAAAGTTTCTTTGAGGGTTCATGCTTTTAGAATTCTCAGAGCATCATGACAGAAGTATGTGCCAGCAGAAAGCAGTAGGAATATGCCACCAGGAAATAGAGAAAGCTTGGATCAACAAGGACAAAATATTTACCTGAAATGTACCCCCCAACCAGGGACCCACATCCTACAGCTATACCCAACTTGCTTACAGTTCCCATCCAGTTAATCACCGGGGACTAATGCTCTGATTATGACTCTCATAACCCAATCATTTCACCTCTAAATTTTCTTGCATTGTTTCACACGTGATATTTTTAGGGGACACCTCATATCTATACCATAATGAATGGATATGGATATGAAAACACTTATGAGTATAGATAAAAATTCAGATACATTTAGCAATTACTGAAGAAAAATGAGCAGTATAAAGCTTTCTACATTTTCAAGACTCTACCTTTTGGAGCTCAGAGAGGCTCAAAATTAGCAAATTCCAATTATACTTGAGTACTACAGTGAAACAAGTGCTAAGACTAGGAAATAATTGAAATTCTGATCATGTAAATTCCCTTACACAGCTGCTAAAAAAGTGAAGAACATCCCAGTGAAATTTCCTCATACTTGGACGTTTAGGATTTCTTTATAATAAATAGCTCCTGAATTTCTAATCTGCCATTAAAAAATTTCTAACCATGTACGAAGAAATTCATGAGCTTTTTCCTAATTTCTTCTAAAACAGAGAAGCAAAATCATTAAGCATTTCAGGAATCCCTGAAACAAGGTTAAAAATAAAATAAGATTTTTAAAAAAATTACTCAGAAATAAATAAGGTATTTTCAAGAATGTATTGCATTTACAAAACAGGAACAAAATTATGTGAAAAACAATACTGAGGAGATAAGATGATTTCTAGAAAAATACAGCACAAAGATAAATTTAAGAAAACTCCTTTGAAAACAGATAAAAAATATTGAAAGTATGAGAGCTTTGATAAAATGTACAAACTATTAATACAAAAGTACAAAAACCCAATTAATATTGTTTTCAACAAACTAGAGATAATGGAATAGTATTGGGGGATATATTCTAAATAAAAATAATAAAATACTGTTTTTTTATGAAGAACATGCATTTATATACTAAGGAATCTATTGAATGTATATAGTGAAAGGGGTGAAGTAAAAACCAACCGACCAACAAACAAATCCACCCAGTAACACCTTGTCAAATTTAAAGAGAATAAGAGGGCCTTTACAAAAATCACTAAAAAATAATTTACACATTCAATTTATTCTCAAGCTCATAGTTGAAAAGTTGATAAAAGATCTGAACAGACACATTTTCATTTTTTTTATTGTTGGTTGTTCAAAACATTACATAGTTCTTGATATAACATCTTTCACACTTTGCTTCAAGTGGGTTATGAACTCCCATTTTTGCCCATATACAGATTGCAGAATCACATCAATTACACATCCATTGATTTACATATTGCCATACTAGTGACTGTCGTGTTCTGCTACCTTTCCTATCCTCTACTTTCCCCCCTCCCCTCCCCTCCCCTCCCCTCTTCTCTCTCTACCCCCTCTACTGACCTTCATTTCTCCCCCTTGTATTATTTTTCCCTTTCCCCTCATTTCCTCTTGTATGTTCTTTTGTATAACCCTGAGGGTCTCCTTCCATTTCCATGCAATTTCCCTTTTCTCTCCCTTTCCCTCCCACCTCTCATCTCTGTTTAATGTTAATCTTCT
>NW_025999842.1:56181504-56197907 GCF_001458135.2 Marmota marmota marmota | reverse complement strand
GAGAGAGGGCATCCCTGTCTTGTTCCAGATTTTAGAGGGAATGCCTTCAATTTTTCTCCATTCAGAATGATGCTAGCCTGAGGCTTAGCATAGATTGCTTTTACAATATTGAGGTGTGTTCCTGTTATCCCTAGTTTTTCTAGAGTTTTAAACATAAAGGGATGCTGTACTTTGTGAACAGACACATTTTCAAACAGGAGTTACAAGTAGGAAACATTGGAACAAATGCTCAATCACTAATTATCAAGGAAATGTAAATGAAAACCACAGAGAGATATCATCACACAAGAATGGCTATTTGAAAAAGTCTAAAGATAACAAATGCTAGCACAGATATAGATAATATGGAATCTTGCAAACTGAGTATGGGAAATAAATTATTATAGCCCTTATGGAAAATGGTATTGAGATTTCTCAAGAAATTTAAGATAAAAGTATCATATGATCCAACGGTCTCACTACTGTATAATCCATAAAAAGAATGAAATCTTGTCTTTTGTAACAACATATATTGAGGAAGAGATCATTAGTTCAAGTGAAATAAGCCAGAAAGACAAGTGTCACATGATCTAACTGATACATGGAATATAAATAAATTGATCTCATAGAGTTTAAGACTATAAAGATGATGAGCAGAGGCCGGGGACAGTAGGGGAAAGGGAGAGAAGAGAAAATGTTGATCAATGGGGACTAAGATTTAGACAGGAGTAAAACGTTCTGATGTGTTATTGTGCTCGGGGTGACCACAGATAATAATGGCACACTCTATAGCTGAAAAAGCTGGAAGAAAGGATTTGAAAGTTTTCATCATAAAAAAATGATAAATGCTTGAGGAGAGAGATTTTTTTTCTGAATTAAACATTATATAAATTATACACATATTGAAACACCCCATAGTACCCCATAAGTAGATACAACATTGTGGTTTTGTGTTTCAGTTTAAAATTTTTCAATTAAAAAAAAGATCACACAAAAATATAATTTCGTCCACGTATTGTTGACTATAGTGGTTTTATTCATAATCACCATTTGCTTCATCAAATGTGAGAATTAGACAAAATAAAGCATGGCACAAGAAACTGAAAATCTAAACCTAAAAAATAAAATGTAGTAGGGTTCTAGAATATCAATAATAGAACAGGACTAGAAAGTTTATCGTCCACAAGGGAGGAAGGACAGAAGTCAGTGGGAAGGAATTAAAGAAAAACTCCTCTGGACTGAGACTTTTTAAAGGAAATGGCTAAACAATGAAGACAAACTAAATAAGAAGAGAGAAAATACTACTGTGCTCTTCAGGAATAGGCAGCCCCGGTAATCTATTTCCCCACCATAACTACAATTGCTTTAGCAAAATATGTCTAACATACAACCAGACAAATGAAAACTTGTGCTGCAATTATGTACAACTAAACAAAATGCATTCTTCTGTCATATATACCTAATTAAAATAAATTAATTAATAAAAATTTAAAAATACATCTAATATAATATGTATCTATTCTGGAACCCAGGATTCTTTTGACTCTCATCACACAGAGTGTATAACCATCAAAAAGATAATGAACAAACATAGTAACCAAATATCAAAAAATCCTACATAAGAGGAAAAATCCAAACTTCAGAGTTACTGAATAAATGAGGTATTAAATGTTTCGTTTCCAAGAAACGTTTAAAATTCATACAAAGACAAAGGAAAGTGTGATGCATTTAAATGAAATAAAATTAAAACAAACTACATTTTAAAAGACTTGATAGCAGATCAAGTAAACAAAGATGTTAAAATACAATCTTAATAATGATCAAGGATCATGAGAGATGTAGAGAAAAGTCAAAGAAAATATGAATATAACAGAAATATCAATAAAGAGATAACATGAACACAAATTGAAAATAAATTATTGTGCTGAAAGTGACAATAACTGAAATGAAAAGTCATTAGTGAGATTAAAAGGCAAGTTTTAGAAGGCAGAAGAATCAGTGAGCTTGAAGATAGAAAATTATTTAGTTTGAAAAAGAGAAGGAAAAACAATTATAGAGTAGTGACGAGAGTCTAATATACCTAGCAGAAAGGTCCTTTTTACTTCTTGGGCTGATCTGCAAGAAATGATCAAGGGAGTCCTGCAGGGAAATAAGAAGGACACTGTACAATAACTTAAAGCCATCTGCAAAAATAAAGGTCTCAATAAAGGTAAATAGATGGGCAATTATAAAAGCTAATTTTGTAACATTTTAAATGAATCCACATGTGGTTTTCTATACAATTTAAGAGACCAGTGCATTTAAAACTGTTATTATTTTATATTTTTGTACATAATTTATAAAGGTGCAGACTTGTTACATCCACAATTGATAAATGGGAACAAGATGAGAACATTCTTAGCTGGTACAAATTCAATCCAGAGTGCTAGAACTTTAGGATGCTAAATGTAATTCTCATTATAAAACACAAAGAAAATATCTATGGGATGTACACAAAAGAAATAAGAATGGAATTTAAAACATTTTACTTAAAAATATCATATAAGCACAGAAGATAGTGGTAATATAGAAAATGAAGCACAAAAAAACTATAAAAAATTTAGTAGCAATCCACACAAAAAAAGTTATACTTCCATATACTTGAAATGAACAACAGAAATGGAAATCACAACAATGATTTCATTTGCAATAGCACCAAAAGAACAAAATTCTTAGAAATTAACCAGGGAGGTATGTCTGACACAACGAAAAGTGCAAAACATTGTTGAAAGAAATTAAAGTAGATGTAAACAAAAGAAAACAAATCTTATGTTCATAGACCGGAAGCTTTAGAAATGTTAAAATGCCAGTGCTACCAAAGCAATTTGCAGATTCATGGTAATCCCTATTAAAATCTCAGTGATGGTATTTTTTTTTAAGAAATGAAAACCCATCTTAAAATTTGTATAGAATCTCCAGGGACCCCCAGACAGTCAAAATAACTTCACAAAAATAGAGAAAGTTTGAAAAAACTCACACTTATTAAATTCAAAACTCATTTTAAAATGTCAATATTCACAAAAATATAGTACTGGCATACACAAAGACATACAGATGAATGAAATAGAATAGAAATAAATCCTTATATATATGGTCAAATGATTTTTTTACACAGTTGCCAAGACCACTGAATGAGGAAACAATAGACTTTAGAATACATGGTGGTGGGAAACTGAATATCCACATGCAAAATGATGAAATTTTACACTTTTCCAACACTTTGTACAAAACTTAACTCAAAATGGATCAGAGATCTCAAGATTAGACCTGGCCACCATGAACTGAGCAGTTTTCAACCACCTTGTACTTTCACCATGATGTTCTGCCTTACTAGAAGACCATCATTTTGGGACCAAAGTGTCCATGGATTGAAACAACCAAAACCATGAGCCAAAACAAATCTTATTCCTTTAAATTGGTTTTCTCAGGTATTTTGTCAAAGTGATGAAAAGCTGAGTAATACAATATCCTAGTAATGAATATTGTTAATCTCACAACTTGTTGACTATGGACATATTTCAGATCATTAACTCTGTGCTTCAGTTGTCTCAATGGGATAACAATAATGCCCAACTCCTGGGGCTACGGTGTGTCACTGATAAGTATATATTGTGTAGAAGAGCGTTGTTAACAGCAAGCATTCTGGAAAGAGATTGAACATCCGCATTAGATAACTGGGTTTAGAGAAGAGAATGTTGTGTTCTCAAGTATGGAAATTAGAAGTTTAGGTAACTTGAGAAATTAAAATGTTATAATATGAACACATTAATTATTTTAGTAATATTAAAATAACTAGCAAAAGAAACAGATTTTCACCAGTTAAAATCTTCTAAGGAATGTAACAAAGATGAGTCAAGATGGAGTGGAAATTAGCTTTGGAGTGGAAATTAAATTTGGGGACAGTATAAATTGCTCAGTGGTAGAGCACACTCCTGGCATGTGTAAGGACCTGGACTCAGGCAACCGCAAATCTACTCTCAAATACTATCAATTTGAATTTTTAAAATTCAACTTGTAAGTGAAATCATGTAGCATTTTTCTTTCTATTTGGCTGATTTATTTTATCATGATATCCTCTGAGTTTATCCAGGTTGTTGCAAATGACATAAATTCCTGTTTTAAGACTGATATATATATATATATATACACAGAGAGAGAGAGAGAGAGAGAGAGTACATTTTCTTTACCCATTTTTCCATTTTTCCATTTCTCTATTTACCTCTATATATTAAAAATGCATCTTCAAGAACTTTTTTCAAATATATATATATATATATATATATATATATATATATATATATATATATATATATATATATATGTGCAGAAGTGGGACTATTGAATCATATAGTATTTCTATTTTAAGTTTTTTTTGAGGAAACTTCATATTATACTGATGGCTGTAATAATTTACATTTCCACCAATATTTTTACCAGGATTCATTTTTATCCTTGCCAATTCTTGTTGACTTTCATCTTTTTGGTCATAGCTACTCTTACAAGATTGAGATGATATCTCATTGTGATTGTAATAAGCATTTCCCTGATGATTAATGGTCATGTTGAACATTGTGTGTGTGTGTGTGTGTGTGTGTGTGTGTGTGTGTGTGTGTGAATTTCTTGGTCATTTATGTGTTCTTTTGAGAAATATCTGTCAGATGCTTTGCCTTTTTCTTGATGAGGTTGTTTCTTGCTATAGACTTATTTGCACTTTCAAGTTTATTTTGAAAGGGTGGGGAAAGTGGGCATCCTTGTTGAACCTGATATAAAGAAAAACTTTTAAATGTTCACTGATAACTGTGTTGTTTGCTATGGTCTTATCATTTATGACTTATTTTTTTGAGATACATTTTTTTCTCTGCTGAGAGTTTTTATAATGAAAAGATACTGAATTTTGACAAATGATTTTCTATATCCATTGAAATGATCATATGGTTTTTGATTTTTGTCCTTTATTCTATTAATATTAATTTGCATATGTTGAAACATTGTTGCATTCAAGGGAAAAATTCCACGTGATTACCAATAAGACTCTTGACCTTGAGTCTTTGAATCTTCTTTTGGGTAAATAGTAACCAGGAATAAAACAACACTTCAATTTTTGCTTTTATATTATTTAACTTTACAACACAAATAAACATTCTAGACATTTATTAGATTACAAATAATTTCTAAATAGAGCAATTTTATCTCCCTCATATTATTTTAAGCTATAATGACACTTTAATAAAGATTTTTTGAACAAAATAGCATTTTTTAATCATAGATTAACAATACATAGGTAAGGATAATTATTTTTTTCTGTTTCTTAGGATCAAATTCAGGGTCTCACTATGCTAGGCAAGTTGTCTGCCACTGAGCTACATCCTCAGGACTAGCATAAATAATTTTGGTTAATAAAAACATTAGCATAAATTATAAATATATGCATGTTGAAATTTCACAATAATGAAATATTACTATAGAAAATGACATCTCTAGTAAAATCATCATGTAGATATCATTTTTATAGTTAACTTGGTATGGATTAATTCAGTTTTGTAATGTATATACTTCATTTATTTAGCAACTGTAAACATTTTTTGTTGTTATTGTTATATAGTCACTCACTATACTAGAGTATATTGACACAGGGTAATAAGAAAAAATAGAAATCTCCCCTACTTGCATGGAATATTCAGTGTGGTTAAATAATCAGTGTAAACTCAATGGTAACTTTCAAAATTGGGCACTTGGGTGGGGGGAAGTGCATAATACTATGAAGTGAATAATTTGATATAGTTACATAAAATGGTAGTATCCAAGAAAGTAAATTATTATTACTCTACACAATTATGACTAAATACTGTCTAACAAATGAACATTTTTCATTTAACAAAACAATTGAATTCTGTGTCTCTGTGACTTTACCCTTTTCTGCTTTGATTCTGTGACTCCTGCTTTTCTTCAGCTGGAAATAAATTTTTAAAAAATGGATGTTAAATTGTTTTGCAATATAATCTATCATAATTATAAGGATCTACCTCACTGTACATTCCCAATCCCTTCCTATTTCTTAATTTTGGTTATCTAATTACGCTTGACTCATAATTATGCTTGATTAATATGAAACCAGATTTCCCCATGAGGCACTCGTGTAACTAATGCTTTTTGAGTTTTTTTGTTTGTTTGTTTTAACAATCTTGTTTGCAATTTAATATCCTGTCTGTTTTTCAATTGACCAGTAACCACAGTTAAAGCTTTACACAAATGAGAAAAATTAAAAGCAGATGAATTCTAGGGAAGGAAAAACCCATTTAGTATTGAAATGTTTTCCTCTGTTCTCACTCCAATAAGAAAAATAAAATTGGCCTCAGGTTGTGGTCTTCCCTCCTTTTTGACTAATATGTTTGGTTCCTTCTCTAATTTCCCCACTTAGTCAAGAGATGCCTGTGATTGGCTTTAATTTACCTTTTTAAAAGTTAATAGTTATTGAAATCCTACTTTCTATTTCCAGTGCATAAGATCACAAAATCCAGAGTGAACATTTATAGCATATGACTAGCACTGAAATAGCGTATCTTTTTGTGATCTAAAATTAAGGCCCTTTTCTAAAAATGTCAGTGCTCTGAAATCTTGAAACTGGCTCATAAATTATTGAATCATTTCAAATGCGTAAGTGCCTACTATGGTAGGCAAGCATGGTGCTTGCTTCAAGTTTTACAAAGGTAAATATAAAACCAATTCACTCCCAATGGTACCTTTCTAGTAGCTAAACACATAAATACAACTCTATGGAACACATTCAATGATACTAAGGAAGGAATATTTAATTTATCGAAAAAAAGGTATGAGAATGTCAATACAAGAGTAACCCTCCTGTTTTATAAACTTATACCACTCACCTGTGCTAGTTATCTGTACATGCTGAGCCTCTCAAGTAAAAGTAAAATCACTCTTACTTAGGTTTCTTCTGTAGCTGCAATGCCTGATCCTCTGGCCTTTTCTGGAAAAGGAAGATTCACTTTGCAAAGTACAAAGAGATATGACGTCTTTGGGGAGAAAACTGGAGAGGAACAGCAGTCAAGAGAAAGAGGGAAGGCGGTGATAACAGTAGCCAGATTACATGTTTTGGAATTTTCTGAGAATAGGTCAGAACTTTTGATCCTTTGTAACCAAATGGTGATAATTTCCAATGGTAGTCTGTAATCAATTTGTATGATTTATTGGACATTTAAATGAGAACAGTGGCAGACTCTCCCTGCAATGTTTCAGCAGTACAAAAGAACTGACAAATTTGGTAGAACTAAAGTAGTAAGAGGGGAAGGATTAGACAGAAAATTTGAGGGACACTACTCAAGAGTAGTATCTTCACATCTTGAATTGTTTGGATGTATCCCCAAAGTGTCAAATAATCACAGTAAAAGATACTGTTATTGGAAAATAGTATGACTTTTGAGTCTCATCTATATTTATTTCTTATGTTCCCTGTTATGGAGATAGGAACAAAAATGACTCATGCCCAGGAAAAATATGGACTTCTAAGGGAGAGAAGAGAAAGTAAAATATTTTTTTTTTAAAGAGAGAGAGAGAGAGAGAAAGAGAGAGAGAGATTTTTAATATTTATTTTTTAGTTTTTTTTTGGTGGACACAACATCTTTTGTTTGTATGTGGAAGTAAAATATTATGACAGGCGAAGAGTTGGAAGCCATTTATTGGAGACATTTTTTTTTTTTAAACAAGTAGGGAAACTGAATCTCAATGATGAGTGAGATGCTAGGGTCAATGGAGTACAGTCAACAATTGCATAGCACCAAGAACTATGACACGTGTTTGCTGGGCAGCAGAGCGTTCTCATCAAAATTAATAAAATGATATTTATGAAATGCACTACTGATCTGAGCTTTGGAATGAAATAGACTTATAGATAAATTTTGGTTCCACATCTTATTTTAAAAGAACTTGAACAAGATTCTTAGAACCTTAAAATGTTGATTTCATAACATGCTCACAGGAGTAACAATGCATATCTTACAAGCACTGAGTAAGTGCTAAAATCATAATTATATAAAAACATTGTTGATGGTAAAACTATAAACAAGAAACACATTGTATTGTTGCTCTAAACAATTTTATTATTACTCTAAACAAGTAACAAAATGTCTATTATTGACATATTTGAGATACTTGGTTCTAATAAAAGACAACACCTTTCTAAAAATTTGGTGCTTTCAAATTTCAGAAAACACCAGATTGATAATTCTAATTAACTATATGAGCAATATATGTCATGGAAATTCTTCTTCCTGTTCTTTTTCCTTTTCTTATTATGTAAATTCAACAAACAGGGTAAATAAACATTTGTCAAACAAAATGTTGTTGAGAAATAAATGCAAATGTTCCAATTCTCTGTTCAACCTATTCCAAGTTATATTAGAAACATTTCAAGTCACTAAAAATATAAATCATCTAAAAGTATAACTGTCTCTCTTTTACTTTTCTGGAAAGATGTTTTGGTTAAAATAAATGAACATTTCTATATGGAATCACAGAGATAGACTATGAAATGTGTTTTTTCTCCAGACAAATTCTACCTGAGCTTGACAGCAGCAGAGTTATTGATTAGATATCATTGGTGCTGACATATACAGAGAGAACATAATTTCATTTTATGGGCTGCTATGCTGTTTGATAGAATTCATTTTATGAAATGGCTATTTCTGGGCCTTTCATTATAGCCACTTTGAATAATTTTGTTTTACATTGGAATAATATTTTCTTACACTGCATTGGCTTTCTAATGGCTTACCATTTCAAATAATTTAACAATGACCTGTTTTATGTACTGTAGGATGAGCACTCTACAAATAGATCGGATCTGTTCAGGTATACATTTAATTGCCACACTTCTCCTATAGCTGACTGTATTCTTGAAGAGAGGAGTTATTACTTAGAGGTTTTTATATCATTTGGTATCATTCTTAATTAAGTCCCAAATACTGAAATACAATATCAATGGTTTTGTTTTGTTTTGTTTTGTTGATGTACCCAATCCATTCTCACCAAGATTTTGAAAGAGAATATTTGTATGTTAATTGGTATATACCACATTTCACATTTATGCAAGAATGAAAAGAAATTACAAAGCTACTGAAGTTCATTAACTAAAGAACAATGAAAATCAAAATGATATTTGGAATAAGAAAGCAAATTTTGCTATTCTAATGCAAAAGAAATATTCCAAATATCTTGGGAAGAATACAGTACTATCCAAGAGGCTAAAAGAAGAGCTGTACCTTAATTTACAAAGCAGCCCTTGAATGGCTTGGTTTGGAGTGACACGCTATTAATCAATTCCTCGCAATTAAAAAGGATGATTTGTCTTCGATTTTAAAAACTGCTTGGAATTTTTCACTCAATAGTGGAGAATGACAATGCTAAGAATGACATATTTTAAAAATTAAAACTGTTATGCAAAATTTACTTTTTTTGAGCAATCCATATCTAAAATCTGGTAATAGTCTTGATTGAATGGCTTGCCAAATGAAGGCTGACATTTTGTCCTATTTATTCTGTTCCCTATGCACGAGAAAATATCCCATTCATGTTTAAAAATATATGACCCTAAGGAAGTTAATGTGCTCTGTGTTATACTATAATGATGATGCAGGTCATTTTATAATTGTCCAAACCCACATGAAGTACAACCACAAGAATGAACCTGCATGTAGCTGTGGACTCTGGGTGATCATGGTGTGTTAACGTATGTTCCTCAATTGTAACAAATGTACAACTCTAGTAGGAAATATTAAAAACAGGGAAGGATGTGTATGTTTTGTGGTGGGAGTATATGGGAAATCTTCATAATTTCCCATGAATTTTACTGTGAATCTAAAACTTCTCTAAAAATAATCATATATATGTAATTATACATATGATATATATTTTTTATTTGTGTTTGTGAGTATATATATATATATATATATATATATATATAATATTACAGATGTAAAACAGTAGCAGACAGAGTAAGGAGGTCTGCCCAGTCTCTCCTTTACTGCCTTTTTTAATCTTGTAATGTCCCTATAATAATTGTGCCTGCCCGCGAACAGTCCCCCTTCCTCAGAGACATATGTTCATGCTTAGTGTTAAGCCATTTCCAAGAATAATACGATGAAACTTGAAATGGCCAATATTTACCTTAATTTAAATGTTCCACAACATATTTCCTGAAAAAAAGAATAAGATGGAAATGACCAAAAAGACCAAGCTATTTTGATGACAGGAAAGATATTAATTTCACATATGAGAATGAAGTTAACAGCAACTTTATATACACACATATACATTAAAAATTATCTTTCTGCATAAACCATGGCATTTTATTCTGTTTTTGTTGAGTTCTTTAAATAAAGATTAAATCAAAACATAATGTTCTCTTTTCGTAATGAATAGTTCAGTCCATTGGACTAGCAAAATACTTCCTTCCAAAAAAAGGTATAAAATAGAATTACTTTTAAATAGTTGTCTGTGGCTCATTGTGGAATAGCATTTAAGAATGTTTGCAGAGTCTAAAGCATTTTATTTGATCATGAAATAAATATGTGTACATGTACTGTGTATCTCACAAATTTCAACCTTTGTGTTGGACTTCAGGTTTGATGGTTACATAAATATGGATATTGATTGTTATCTCAAGAGCACCAATGTTGATGTCAGTTATCTGCATAGAGCCAGAAAACAGTGACAAGTCAAAGGTGGCCTTGTCCTTGATGTTACAGATTAACTTCTGATCATGAAATATGTTAACATTTAACACTAACACACTCTTTGTGCATCAACATAGTTTTGTGTTCCCCAGACTTGCAGCTTTGCCATTTCATTTGAAGTCATGGTTTGATGGAATTAAACTTGGAGTTTAGTATAGAGCCTTCTGGTAACCTCCCCCTGCCTCTCACTGGGTATGTTGCTTTTATGTATGGTAACATTATCAGGCATTCCCAAACCAGTAGCCAAGCACAATATATCCTTAACCTCAGGACTCTTGTAATTGATGAAGGTCTGGGATCAAGTGGTACATTCTTTGACATGGTTGAGTTATCTGTTGGAGATAATAAACCAATAAAAATATACTGCAGATTCATCTGTCTCGAATCCTCTTTGGTCTGAGCATAAGCTATTAAGAACTCAGTTTTCTATCTCTTTATTTCTCATTACTTGACATAATAAAGAAAATGAAATATATAGAGTGGATGCCTGTCTGTCTCTCCTACTCTTTTTCTTTTTCAATTTCTTCTATAAAAGGGGGAAAAATGAAAGCTCAATAAATATAGCTGAGGGAATGAAGCCTGTGTTGTTGCTACACTGCACATATTCTCACAGCCTTCTAAATCGTAAAATGTTAACAGCAAAACTAAATCTTGACATGTTGATAGCTAAAACCATACTGCAATATGGCACATCAATTGCCTGTTATGTTTCTGAGAACCAAAAAATATTCTCTTCCGTACCATTAACATAAATCATACTGGTTAAATCACTTTAATTCTCCAGGTGTTTTTTGTTTTGTTTTGTTTTGCTTTTTTGGTTTTTTAGATGGCACATTTGTTGATGTCAATTTGGATGGGGGAAGGGACGTCAGATAAAGTGCAGATTTGTTGTGGACTTGTGCACACAAATAAAACTCAATAAGCTTGTCAGATGAACATTTTACATTAACCAAAATAATCACCTGTCATATGACTTTAAACAGTTTCTCTTTTTTCCATGTTTCAGAAGATCAATGTAGTGCTGTAAGTACCACAGCTGCATGTTTTTTTTTTTTTAACAACTAGTTTTAAAGACTTCCATCATCCTATAGTTCTCCAATGTGAATTTTAGCACCTCTGTGAGCAAGAAAAAGTACTAGGCTTAATAGAACTTTAGTCCATTATAGATTTCTCTGAAACACTGAGTAACTGGAAAAATATTGGAAATGATATTTGTTCCCAGGAGGTAGATATCAATTAATTTCTGAGACATACATCTAATTGAAAATTTGCCTGTTTCTGATTTTTGGAAAGGTGAATATGGTACCCAAAGCAAACAAGGTCAGGACCTCAGCATCCTCTCTGCTAACCACAAGTGGCTGATTCTGTTCAAAGCTGCTCTATGCTCTCACTGTGATGAATATTTTAATCCCTAAAGGTGGCAGCAGCCCATGTTTGGAAATGAACAGAACTCTAAAAACCTCATGAGTTCAAATAGGGTAATCAGACTTTGAATTTGTTTCTTATGAGATTGCTTTTAAATGTGGTACCAGTCCACTGAATTCTGTTTATTTTCTTGGTGCCCATCTGGCCCACCCCAGTACCCTTATGCTCCCACAGTCTTCTCCTTCTACAGATTGTCTTCTCTTATATTAAAATATGTTTTGTTCCTGAGTATTGGTATAGCAGAGGATGTTAACACACAACTGCATTTGAGAAATGTATGTAAGACCTCTCAATCATAGGTCAATAAGACTCTCCATCTGCTACCCTCCCTACTTCCTAATGCAAATTTAGTTTTTGGAAATACAGAGAAGGACAGTGTCACTTCCATCACAGAGGAATATATTCAAATATTCATAACCCAAGAAAATTAACATAAATCCCACAGAAAAGTACAAATAAAGCAACATTCCAGGTGGAAGGAAAATGAAATGTGAGGGGTTGATACTTCTAACAGATCGAAATCTAAACACAACATTTTTTGACCCTGCAGAGGGTGGGAACTCATCCTTTTTCAGCCCAGTATGGCAGATATTTAATTAATCAATCATGCACCTTGAAGAATGTGCTGCTCTTTGACATGAATGAGTTGAGAGAAGGAATCCCTGTAAGACAAACATGAACAATAGGCACAGATATTCATCAGAGTCCTAACTGGAGCAGTAAAAATAATGCAACTTTGAAACATAGAAACATAATAGTGGGCAGCAGGAGTTGTGTTTGGCAAGGAATGTTATAAAAATATCATCACAAGAAAATGGCTTGCTGTGGAATTTATTATTATTCAGCATATGCAAATAACCACTGAAGTTTAAGTGAAAATTTATACAGAGCTACGTGATATGATTCCATATCAACTTTAAGAAGCATAAACTGTCATAAAATGTTAGCAGGTAGATATACAAGATGCCAAACTCCTCTACTTTTTCCCAAGATGACTCAGTTCCAAGAATTATCTAAAGAATAGAAAAGATTTCCCATTGTCATAAACTGGTTGTATGATGGTGTGGACTTGGTAACACATCCATATTTATATGCTAACTAAAGCAACTAGTAATTTTTACTGACATATTTCTAGGCTTTTTCAAGAGACATTTCTTCTATATATCTATGTGAATAAAAATAAGAATCATAATATAAAATAGAGATATAATTCACATGCTCCACATTTCAAATATTTAACATATAATGAAATTAGAAGCTTTTATATCAACTGTAGATTACTTTTAAATACACATTTAAAAAAAACTATTCTCATTATCTCCTCAACCTTCTACATCATTGACAAACATAACTTTGTTTCTATATGAAATTTATTTTCTGGATATTTTATATAAATGAAATCATGTGTGTGTGTGTGTGTGTGTGTGTGTAGTGCATTTTGTTATAGGTTTGTTTTGTTTATCATAATGTTTTCAAGGTATCCATATTGTAGCATTATTCTTTTCACTGTAGATAATACCCCACTGTAAGAATACACTGTTTTCTTTACCTGTCCATCAGTTAATAGACAGTGTGGTTAGTTCCACTCTTGTCCATGTTTTTGTGTTCCATGTAACTTATGCTCACAATGTGATATTCAATGGGCACTTTGGACCAACTGAAAACAGTTTGTCCTCTGCAGACTCTGGACACTGAATAACTAAGGTCAATCAGGTGTAGATTTTATGTCACTGACAACCCAATAAAATCCTGGGTTCTTAGAATTGACTGAGCTTTTCTAGTTGACAATG
The DNA here is from genome assembly GCF_001458135.2 of Marmota marmota marmota. Taxonomy (NCBI): domain Eukaryota; kingdom Metazoa; phylum Chordata; class Mammalia; order Rodentia; family Sciuridae; genus Marmota; species Marmota marmota. Next base: position 56,183,926 of record NW_025999842.1, on the reverse strand, counting down.
TTTTGTGCTGCTGTCACACATCATTGCTGGAAATATTAAGTGTTGTCTGTAATAGGACAATTAGAATCTCATGTCTGTTACTCTGAAGTCTCTCTTTTCTTTTAACATTTGCTGATTTTAATCTGTATTCTTTTGCTATAATTATCCATAACCATGAGTATAACAGCTCTTCTTAGTTTTGTGAGTCCTTCTAGTAAACCATGGAAACAGAGGGTGGTCTTGAGATCCCCTAAAACAATGTCTTTTGCCAATTTTTTAATTGAGTCATTTCAGTTTTACTATGGAACTGTGAGAGTTATTTTTTATGTTCTTGATATATGGCCCTTAGCAGATGTATAAGTTGCAAATATTTTCTCCCATCCTGTGGATTATATTTTCACTTTGTTGAAGGTTTCCTTTAAAGCAAAAACATATTTAGTTTTGCTGAATCAAACTTGTATATTTATTTATTTCACTTAAGGTGTCTAATTATCTAAGAAGGCTTTTCTTAATCTTTTGTCACAAAGTTTTACACCAATATTTTTCTGTAATTTTAGTTCTTACATTAAAAATTTGTTCCATTTTAAGTTATTTTTTTGTATATAGCATGAGGAAAAGATCCAATTTCATTTTTTATATATAGACATCCATCTGTGAACACCACATCTCCAGCTGAATTATCTTAGAAGAGCTTGTTATAAATTAATTGACTGTAAAAATAATGATTTATTTCTTGACACTCAATTGTATTTCTATCAATCTATGTCTACCCCTATGTAATGGACATACTGCCTTGATTACTGCAGTTTTATCATTTCATAATAAATACTGAGATCATACAATGTAAGTCCTCCAATTGTGTTCTTTCCAGTATGAGTTTAGTTATAATGAGTCCTTTGAATGCTCATATGAATTTTGGGGCCAATTTCAGCAAAAGCCACCTGGAGCTTTGACAGGAAGAGATTACATTGAATCTGTAGATCAATTTAAAGAGCACTGCAATTGAAACATTATTGTGTCTTCTAATCCATGAAGTAGGAAGTCTTTACTTTTATTTAGGTCTAGTTTTATTTCTTTTAATAATGTTTTGTAGCTTTGAGAGTACAAAATTATTCTTATTTTTAAAACAAAATATTCCTAATAATTATTTTATGCTGTTATTATTGAATTGTTGTCTCTCTTTTGGACTTTTCATTGCTAATATATGGAAAAAAGTTGTATCTATATTTATCTTGTACTCTTCAATCTTACTGAACTCATTTATTAGTGCAATTTTTAAAATCCAATTTGTTAATATTCTATGTAAAAAGTATCTGCAAATAGAGTTTTATTATTTTCTTTCGTTATGTGTATGTATTTTATTTCATTTTTTGTCTTAATTTTCCTGGCCTAACTTCAATAAATATAAATAAATAGAATTGTGGAGAGGGTAACTGATTCCTTGTTCTGCTTATAAGCATTCAGACTTTCACCACTGCAAATTATATTTGCTCTGGGTTTTTGTAGATGCCTCTTACCAGGCTGAAGAAATTCCCTGCAATTTCCAGTTCATTGAGTGTTCTTGTCATGAAATCAGATTGGATATTGTGGAATGCTATCCACAAAATATTGAGACAATCCTGGTTTTGCCCTTAATTGTCTTAATATGGTATATTGATTAACTAATTTTCAGATGTTAAGCCAACTTTTGCTCTTGTTGGTTTTTTTTACTCTCTAAATTTACATCCACTTTGATCTTTATTACTTTTTCTTTTGCTTGCTTTATATTTGTTTGTTCTTCTTTTTCTCTCTTAATGTAGAAGTTAGATAATTGATTTGAAATTATTCTTTTTTGAATATAGGTTTTTTGCAGTGACACATTTCCCTCTAAGAATACTGAAGCATTCCTTAGAGTATGCTAGGTTGTGTTTTTAGTTTCTTTCATTTCAAAGTGTTTTCTACTTTCTCCATTGATTCTTTTTTTTTCTGTTTCTATTTTTATTTATTTATTTATTTTTGTACAATCAAGAGCAAATACAAACAATTCTATGGTCTTGTTTATTCCTTTACTTATACCCACATAGGCAAAAACCTAAATTCTTGGTTTTTCTTTTAAAAGATTAGAGAAACTTCATGTAAACAACATACAGCAGAGAGGGCCACAGTTATAGGGAGCCAATAATCCTGAATGGAACAGTTTTTACCATGATTTGCCAAGTTTTCTGGTTTAGGTATCTAGCAGGTAGCTAGGTGAGGCTTAACTTTATTATTTTTTTTAATTAGTTACACATGACAGTACAATGATCTTGACATATCATACATTTGAATCAGATGGGGTATAATTTCTCATTTTTCTGAGTGTACAGGTTGCAGAATCTCATTGATCATGCAGTCATGTGTATACATACAGCAATACTAGTGTCTATTTTATTCTGCTGTCCTTCTTACCCCCCTTCTTCTCCCC
>NW_025999842.1:56151482-56181495 GCF_001458135.2 Marmota marmota marmota | reverse complement strand
CTCCCCTCCCATCACTTCTCTCTACCTAATCTAATGTGACACACTTCTTTTTTTAAAATACTTTTTAGTTGTTGATGGACCTTTATTTTATTTACTTATTCTCATGTGGTATTGAGAGTTGAACCCAGTGACTCACAGGTACGAGGCAAGCACTCTACCACTAAGCTACAACTCCAGCCCCTCCCCATTGATTCTTGTTGCCCCACTTATTATTCAGAAGCTTATTGCTCAATTTTTTACATATTTGTGAATTCCCCATATTTAATTATGTTACTTTTTTATTTAATTTGACTGTAGTAAGAGAGCATACATGTACTCTATCATGCCTTTTATATTTATTAAGACTATTTTAATAATAGCCTAGATAGTGATATATCAGGAAAAATTTTCCATTTGTATTTCAGCTATTCAACAGAGTGCCCCACTGACTTCTATTAGGTTATATAGCTTTATAATTTTGCTCAAATGTTCTATATCTCATTCATCTTCTATCTGCTTGTTCTATTCATTATAGTAAGTGAAGTATTGAATTTTTCCACTATTATTTATACATTGTCTCTTTTAATCCTGTCAAGTTTTGTTCCATATATTTTAAGGCTCCTTTTTTAGCTGCATATATATTTAGAACTCATCTACCTTCTTGATGAAACTGACCACATTTTTCATAACAAAATATCCTCCAATAATATTTGTATATTTTTTGTCTTGTGGTGCAGAGGATTGAACCCAGGGTCTCATACATCCTAGGCAATGCCCAAGCACTGAGATATACACCAACCCCTATATTCTTGTTTTAAGGTCGACTTTTTCTGATAATATCATAGTCACTCCAGCTTTCTGATGGATGCTGTTCATACAATGTTATTGATTCAGCTTATTTTTTTCTCTCATTTTACTTTTTCCTTTATCTTGTCTCTTGTTACTTTATTCCTCTCCTTTTTTTTGTATTAACTATATATTTCTAATTTAGCATTTTATTATTTGATGATTTTTCACTCAACATTTAAGTTACTTCCCCACTGGTTTTTCTAGGAATTGCCATATATGTCTTAACTTTTCAGAATTTATTTCAGATTTATGCTATCTTATTTCTAGTGAGATATAGAAAAAATTTACCCCTATATGGTTTTGTTCTTTCCATATTTGTTATTAATATCATATGTATCTTTACCAATCTCTCAATTCATTGTTACAAGAATGTTATATCCTTATAGTAGCTAAAAGAAGGCAGGATAGCAAGCATACATTTACTGAGTGTGGGATATCAACCTTCTAATTTACCATTTCTGATTCTCTTTATTTATCCCTATAGATTTGAATTACCATCTGGTATGTATAATTTTCTTAATTCAATGCAAGATTGCACCCACTCATTCCTTTAAAAACTTACTTAGATATATTATATTTCCATGTGTTTAAGCTGCAAGCTATATTTGCACACATTGTTTTATAAAATTCTTTTAAAGCAGTGAAGATACAAAGAAATAGGCACTTATCAGGTTTTATAATAATTCATTTAACCAGTACTCTACTTGGTTTGGTTTTAATGTGACTTTGAAATATACTCTAGAAATATTTAATTTCATCATAAATAACTTAGAACTTGTATAAGAAATGATCCATTGTGAATAAATATTCCCCCTTTTTTCTTTCATTTATCTGGGAATACCTTATGTTAGCTTTCTTTTTGGAGTTTCATTTTATTGCACACAAGATTCTTAGTTAACATCTTCTTTTAGCATGTAAATATATTATTGCATGTCTTTTGTCATCTACTGGTTCTGATCAGAACTCAGTTGTCTATCTTACTGGTGTTCCATTAACATATCCAATTATTTGTGTTTTTTGTTTTCAAGATGCATTTATCTGATTTGGAGTTCACTGGTACTCTTGGATATGAGATTAATGTTTTCTTCAAATCTGAAAAGACTTCCATGATTTTATTCCTTCCCTAACTCCTCTTTAAATTTAATAGTGTCCAATGTTTATCTTAGTCTCTTTTATTCTTCTCTTTCTTTTTCATGTTATATAATCTCTATCAGTTTAACTTCAAGTTTGCTTATTCTTTCTTCTTCCACTTCAGAAATACTCTTGTGCCTTCTCATAAAAGTTTCATTTATTTTACCGTATTTTCCTGCTTCTTCTTTTTTTTAACAATTTTTTGATTTTTATTCACCTCTTGATTTGATGATGTATTGTCACATAACTCTTATTTTCTTAAAAAAACTTTTCTTATTTTCTTTGAATATACATGTATTTATTTCCTTGAAGTCTATACCAGTATGTCTGTCATATAGGCCCTACTTGACAGTTTTTGTTGCCTTCTTTTGCCTCCATTTTATGGGTCACACTTTCTCCAGGGTGTTATTGCTGGCTTTTGTTTTATTTCAGTGATTTAGCTGAACTATTTTTATGAAATTTATTTATTTCATTAAAAAAAATTGTTCCATACATCCAAAGTGGGAAACCTCTTGAGCCTTTCCTCAGCAGGCATAGCCGAGGGCATGCACACAGCTGTCCTAGAATGAGGGTGATGCTAGCAGGGCTCTCCTTGTCTGGTTCCCTCCTGTGTTCATCTGTGTGCTGTTGATGCTGCTGCTTCCTTTTTATGACACCTACTTGTTAGCCTCTACTAACTGCCAGTGCATTGCCTTATTGTTTTTGATAATGCCTTAGGACATATATTGCTCAACAGTCAGATCCAATTAAATTTGCCCCTTTTGCAAATTATTTTTATGCCAGTTTTTGAGGTTTGTTATGACTCCAGGATAATTTTGCTTAGCTGTTTTTTTTACCCTATTTTTCCTGTTAAACTACCTGACCTACAAGTCAGCCTATTTTTTCATGGGGCTCCTTGGCCGAGTCTTCATTGTTCGTTACCAAAGTCGCCCTCATTTTCAGGACTGTCATCAGGCTTAACTTCCCCACACTTTGTTCCAACTTGTCAGTTACTTTGGAAAGTTTTGTAGTTCTGTGTTCTTGTGTTCTTCTTCACTCCCTGAGCAGAATCCCCAAGTCACTCCTTTAGAACTCTAGTGAAGATAGTGGATCTCTTCTGTGGGAAAGATGCCCCTGCTTCAAGAGAAGGACTTGGACTGGGGCAGCAGTCCCTAAAATTCTGAGCCCTCCTTTCCCTGCACTGAATCTAAGTTCTACACATGAAGTGGAGCAAGAGTGATTAGGGGCCACTAGTCTTAGTGAGCCACCCTGAAGGAGAGCCTTTTCCCTACCCATGAGAGTATTTGGATGAAGGGATTGCAAATGCTTATCTGGAATTATCTCCTGCATGGGGAAGAATGAAAATAAGAAACACTGGTATCCTGTTCTGCCTGGAGATATACTATAGCCCTTGGATAGAGCTGAGACAGAAACAAACAGAAAAAAAAAATCTTTATGATCATATGTGCCTATGGAAGTCCAGGAGATCTTCCAAAATGATGAACTGAAGGTTCAGGAATGTATGACAGACTCTCTTTCAGATTTTGTCATTTGGCTCTCATCCTTCTTCTTGCTTAAAATGTGAGTGTAGGATATAGATGGAGTAGCCTTCTTATGATGATTGGGTGATCAGAATGGACAAAAATAAAAACATAGATTGTGGGTCCATTGTTTCCTTATAAGCACTAACATACATAATGTCTCCCTAGCCCAAAGCCACTATATTGTATTATGTTTTATATCTCCTTCATCTAATCACTACCTTATTTTTACCTCTCAGTCTCTCAGGTATTCATTTTATCTCCTTTCCTGTCTCCTTTCTCTCCTTTCCAGTGGCTTAATGTGAGCCTTCATCAAACTCACTTGAAGTACTGCAGTAGTCCCATAATTTTCCCTCATTTATCAGTTTCTATACAATGCAACATTGGCAAGCATTTTACAAGGTAACCCTTTTTAAAGGCATACTTGACATGTCTCTTCCTTATTAATGCTTTCAATGACTCATTTTTTCAAAACTGCATAAAGGTCTACACTTAGCATTGCAGGAAGATTCTCCATAAACTTACTTATAACTATCCCTTTTGGCTTAATAATCTATCAGTCCTAGAAATAAAATCTGTACCTTAGACCAGCTGAGGTCTCTTACATCTGGGTCTTTGTATCAATTATTTTCTGTCCTAGAAGTGACTTCCCTTTGTTGCCAGGTGAATTATAAGTCTTAAAAGTCCTATCACCACAAAAAGATCACTGCATCTTATTTTGTATTCTAACAATTACAACATTGGAATAGATTTTTCTTCATTTTTCTCTTAGAATGTAAACCTTTGGAACATCATGTCATTTATATATGTGTGTATATATGTTTATGCTTGATTATCAGGTTCTTAATGTATTGAGTAAGAGAGTTGTTGGCCAATAAGTACTAACAGAAAAAAAAACACGAAATACTATTATTTCAAACTATAAGCTAATTAAATTTTATCAATGAAGTATTTTATACTAATTCATTGTTTTCCATACTCAAATTGTGATGTGTAGTAATGACACATCTCAGTGTGAATCCTCTATTTACATTGATAAAATATATTTCCACAGAACAAACAAAAATATATTTAACAGAAAGAAATAAATATTTACCAAAAGATAAAAAAATATTTAAATCTAAGATCTTAGGTAAGAACATATGAGAAGTTAATTTTATTATAAAATCATTATATGTTCAGTTTTTAAAAAGTACACTGTGGGAGCCATGAAGACTTTAGATTTCTTGTTAAATTAACATCTTATACAGAAATTTTAAACAGTTTTCAGAGTGAAAATCACATTTTTTGTTAGCCTGTGATTCAATGACCCTAAGTTTATCTCACATTTTATAATACCAGATCTTTAATGCTATAGTTGAATTATGATTTGAGGGTGTCCCCCAAAGGTTCATGTATGAGAAGCTTGGTCCTCAGGGTGGCCATGTTGAGAAGTAGGAGAACCTATGAGAGGTGGGGCCAAGTAAGAGTTCATTAGGTAATTTGGGGCACTGCCCTTGAAAGGGATTTGTGTATTTATCAAAGGATCTCATTTAGATTTTACAGGAGTTATTATAAAAAGACTAATCCTGGCCTCTGAATCCCTCTGACTTCCTGTCTTGCCAAGTACCCTCTTCTCCATGTGCTATTTGTGGTGTAGCAGTGCTCTCTGCTACATCTGCCATTGTGATGCCATTTTCCATGACACCTCATCAGAAGCACAACTGATGAAGCTGACTAGATCTTGGCCTTTCAGCCTCCCAAACTGTGAGCTAAATAAACCCCTTTACACATTACCATGCCTCAGGTATTTTTTTTTATAGCAACAGAAAACAGTCTAGGAAAATTGAGCTAACCACTAATTCTTCCAATCATTGGACAGATAGATATCTTCATATACATTTTAATCCATGTTTTCATATTTTTCAGATTTTGCGAATAAAGTTACATAATTATTTCCTCTCTTTCTTTCTATATAAATATATATGAATGAAGTTATAGTTGATAGAATATTAATAAATGTATATACCCTTCAAAAATTATAGTCTACATTCTATAAACATAATTTCCATAAGTTTTGATATAAGTGGCAAACACAACTAGCTCTAATTTTCAAGGAATTGAGAATAATTATAGAAATATATGATAGATTTATATATAGGTCCACATAATTACATACATGACAATAAAATAAAATAGGTGCTGTGCCATAAACACAAAGCAGTGAGCACAAGAGAATAGTCGATTATTGTTGTAAGAGGCAATACAGGGCAAGAATGACTTATTGATTACAATGGTGCATAAGATAACTTTAAAGGGAGATTGTCCAGGCAGATTCACCAAAGGAAGCATGGCAGCCAAAGGAGTAAAAACAACGTGAACAAAAATGTCAAGATATACTCTCCCTGATATCTTCAGAAAACTGTAAAGTAGTGCATTCAGAGGAAAGGAGGTCAAGGTGATCAAGACTTGGGCCAAAGTCACGGTGGCAATTGATCCTAGAAAGAGAGGCAAAGAGAAATTAATGATGGAGTGCTTTGAAAAGCCGGTTCAAGATTTAGATGGATCTATTAAATTGTTTTAAATGAGATAATGTCATCATTAGCTTTTTGTTTTACAGAGATCACACCACTGCATTCCAAAACTGATGCTGGAGATCAGCAGCACTTCTGAAACCTGAGAGAAGCAGATCAGAAAGCACTGCAGAAGTGAAGGCAAGAGATGAAAGTTTATATCCATTAACTGTGGAAACCAAAAGACTATACCAGAGACAATTACTAAAGGGAGTATCACACTGGCAGTTCACGGTACTAAGCATCTAGAATGACTCTCAGGATCCTGAGGATGATGCCTGGGTATTTGCCTAAATGATAAAGGCTGAGCTGATTTTAGATCTAGAATGGATCATTTAGGTCAGTCACTTTATTTTGTAATTGATAAAAGCATTTATATATTAAATGATTTTGCCTTGATCTTGCATTAGTTTGTTTAATCCTGAATAGAACATGTTTCTCCTCATTTCAATTTTAGCCTCTTTCCAACATAAGGTACTATATTCAGTGCTTTTTACATTTTTCATGCCATGCAAAATGACATAATGGAAAAAAATAGCATTCCAGCTTCCTAATTATTTCACAAAAGGAATTGGGTGATATGTAGCAGACAATGATAGATTTGCCATTTGAGAATGTGATCTAAAATTTATGAGACAATTACTGCGATCTAATCATCTTATTTTTAGGAATAAAAGTTCAAATTTCATCCAATTTTGTAATGTAAAAAAATGACACTTTTCCCCAGTAATATATCATTTATCATTAGATGTAAAGAAATAGTGAAGTTTTATGTTTAATAATGAGACACATCTTCTTATGTAAGTTCTGATAAAAACATTTAGAAAAAAATGTCTTTCAGTTAATGGCTTTTGAAATTTTACATATATCAAAATGTGTACAATTCAAATTTGAAATTGAAAGAAGTTTTAAAATAGGCATTTGGGAGAATATCCTGCCGGACTTTGGTTGTGAGTGTGTGTGTGCATGGGCTTGTATTCTTTTCTCTGGCCTGAGAACATATAGACCTTTCTCAAGATACTATAAGAAAATTTATGCTACAATATATCAGAACCAGTAACAAAATATAATACTATTCGTATAAAAGTGCAATCCACATGAAAATCTTTATGACTTTTTGCAGCTAGCCTATTTGATGGAATTCAGGGGAAGTACTAAGTTCTTGATTATCAAAATGCTTCACCAGGTCCGCTGATGCAGCAGAGGAGAACTGGTAGAAGGGGACAATTTCTATTTTTCTAGACTTTAAAAGTTAGGCCCAGCTTTGTAGTAGAAATTTCATTAAAAGTGCTCACTCTATTTCATAAATCTTCCACATATAATTTTTTTCCTACTTCTCAAACAAAACTGCTTAGTCTTCTCTCTTCCTATGATTGCAAAAGTGATGTGTTCATTCATCTGAACTTAACCACAGGCCTTGCACTCTGACAATATTTGTCTTTATAGCTACTTTTCCTTGCTCCAAACAAGTAGCTCCTTTTAAGTCAGTCTCTTTCCACAAGCTTCTGCCAGCAAACATGTCTTCAAGGCTTGAAGTTAGTTCTTTTTCTTTTTTTTTAAATTTACCACCCTTACAGACACCAGCTAACTATAAAATATTCAGTTACCCTGTGTATCTTCATTTCTCTGTCCTGTGACTCATTGACTCCAACAAATATTGAATAATCACAGACATTCATTTCAAATGAGTCAAGATTTGCTTCTAAAAGTAATGAATTCTCTTCATTTTGTCTCTCATTCAAATTTAATTCCTTCTAACCTTGCCCCATCTTTCTAACCCTGGCATGTTCCAAGCCATAAATGTTAGTGGGGGAGCATGTTATATCAAAGACCTGATATCAGACCCCAGTTGCCATAAAGAGTCATGCTACCTCTGGTTACAAATAAAGTCATGTGACTGAAAAATTCTTTATAAACTTGGATCTAGAGACTAGAGGGAAATAATTAATAATATTGCACTAAAACATAACTAAATATAAATACTTTTAGAATATTGTTTGTTAAAAAAATTCCAAACCCCACAGTAGCTCCCTGTGAGACAACTTAGTATGTATAGAACCAGATGGCTCTGGTATGCCCTCTTCTTATCACTGTTGAGATGAAATGCCCTGGAATTGTTTTTAAACTTTTAGCCCTAATATTGAACAAGTCTATAAAGCACATTACATTTAAACATATCCTATTTCTACTCAGCATCATGCAGATACCATAAATAGCTTTGTAAATATTTCCCTACAAAGCATCACTAATAAATTTATTATTTCATTAATTCATTTCACAAGTAGGTACCATATATCCCATTTGTGGCAGGCTCATGAAGAATAATTTCCAGAAGGCTTTACAGATTAAACAAAAACAAAGCTCAAAATGCTAAATAACTTGCTCCAGGTCGCACAGCCAGTACTTAAACACATGGTCAAATCATACCAAGGTCCATGTGTTTTTCATTCCATTCCAGTGACCTCAAGGAGCTCCTGGTTTAGAAGAGGAAATGTACAACCAAATAAGCAGTTTTAAAATATAATACAAGAAGGGGTTTTGCTTTAAAGTCCCTTGGAGTATTCACCTCCTCTGAGACCCTCATAAATCCAAGAAAATGTCACTTAATAATTTTTATTATTTTAAATCACTAGAATGTCTTCTAAAGTAAATGAATTTGGAGCAGCTCATGAAACTCATTTGTAATATTATAGTTTGCATGTAGAATTCTTTCCTAATGGTGTAAAATATAAATGTTTGGCCTTAAGTGCGAATTCTAAAAGAATTGATACTTTTTACTTGGAGAGTCTCAAAATATAAATTTCTGAGTACTGGTCTAGCCACCACTAAAGGAAGCAGATGGCCTTACCTCTCCCTGCCTGTGGATTGACAGAAAGTTATTTAAGGCCTTTTTCTAGGGCAGTCTAAAACTGCAGGTCTCTGCCTTGGCCTACCTTGCTGCTATTGTGTATCCCACTATTAGAAGTGTCCATGTTTCTGTGGCTTAATGAAAGGATCCCATCTTTCTCCAGAGTCAATGCTATAGGAAGAGATCATCCTGCTGCTTCTCAGATAACATCGTCCCCCTGCTGTGCATAGAAGGTAAGGAACTGAATGAAATCTCAACTCTCCTTTTTGGCTGGAAAGATTCCTATTTTTATCCCACTACTTTGCAGGGGGAGGGGTGTGTGGAAGAGTAGTAAGATTTATCTGTTTTTATTTCCTATTGTATGTGTCTCTGGTTCTGTATAAAGTTCACTTACAGAGAAGAAAAATAGAGTGCATGAGTTTTACTTCAAAAACTAAAAAAAAAAAATATTTTCACTGGGTATATACCTAAAGGCGATTACTTATACAAGGTAGAGAAAAGAATGTGAAAGGCAAGAAAGTGTGGAAGAGAAGAATGAGCTGAAATTTAGAGTAGAAGACTTGAAGATGTCATAGAGAACTTGGCAATGAAGGAGGGATCGGAAGGAAAAGGAGCAGAAATTTTTAAGCAATGAAGGGTAGAAAAGAGTATTCCAGGACCACGAAGCTGGCTGTGTCTGGATTATGAGGGTTTAAGACTCCATGTTGGAATATGATCTCTGGAGACACAGGGCAGGAGAAGGTGATGTACTTCAAGACTGAGGTCATATTATAACTACCATACGAAACAAACTTAAACCTCACAATTGGGTTAATTTTCTGATTTTGATTAGCCAAGAAATAAGCTGGAAATGCAGTGAACTCTGAGCAGTAACAGAAAGGTGTTGCTGGCTCTATGACTAAAAGCATTGATATTTATTTATTTATTCAAACAAACCTTTGCTTGCCTCTCCTCTTAAATGTTTGCTTCTTGAAAAATAATTTAATTATTTATGAGACAGATAGCTTATTGGAAAGATATTTTGGTGCACAGCCTCACACTGCCACATTTTTCCCCCATGAAGCTTTCTCATAAAATTAGAGGCATACTGCTAAAACAGCAAAGCACACCAAAAAGAAAACAGGAAATTCTTCTTAAGCCAATATATCATTAACTCATGAAATTCAGCACTGCTTAAGAATATTGAAGTGGCCTAGAATATTTTAAATAAGATTGTAAAGTCATATAAATTAAATTTTAAAGCTATAACTTTATACCATCTCAAATAAATCATTAGACAAAAATATCCAAGTTGATCAGCAAATATATCAGATAATAGAATACCTTCTGAAATTATGCTACAATTTCATAAATTCTGCATGCATAATAATTGAAAAAAAATGTTTTGAAAGTTGCCTAATGATGATTCCTGATTATCTCACTATGCATAAGATTGGTTCCCAAATCTCCCAAGGATACCAATAGCAGCAGAGGCTCAAGTCTCTTATCAAAAATGGCCTAGTACGTGCAGATAACTTAGAATCATTCCCCCATATATTTTGTCATTTCTAGATTATATATAATATCTATTATGAAAATTCTTTGCAAAAAATTGTTAATTGCAATGACTTAGAGAATAATAACATGAAAAACACGTGAACATGTTCGGTTCAGGCCCAATGTCTTTTTCTAATATTTTCTATCTGCTATTGGTTGAATCCATGGATGCAGAACCTAAAGTTATATAAGGGGCAGATTGCATATTAATTAGAACTATATCAGATGACCTAGCCTTTTTAGTATTTTTGAGTAAGAAATAATGACATGTATAAAAGTAGGATGTTTCTAAAAATGTTATTTTAATTTTAGAAATTTAAAAACTATTTGTATGTGAAATTTTATTTACATCCATAGTTACTTTTACATAAAAATTTAAGAATACATGAACATAAACTGATAAGATGATGATGAAGGTTTTGGGGAGAAAGGGACAGATTTGTGTTGAAAGGGAAGGTGTAAATATTCAGACAAGTATAGAAAATATCAAATAGTGTGTTTGCATAAGTACATTTATATATAATTTCTTTGGATAACAAAGATTGTGATAATAATTACTACTTTCACTGTTGTTTTAATGATACTTTAACATTTAATTCTTCAAATATAAGAAAATGGGAAAATATGATTTTTCTTAAAAGCTTTAATGTTGGTTGAACCACATGATAGGAATTGTAGAAATACATGAAGAAGATGTGAAAACATAGTTTAAAAATATTGTAATAATGTTTATCAAATGGCATTACTTTTGTCATTGTATTACTTCTATCAAAAATTAGTACTTTATATAATTTTACCTATTATAAAATTAATACCACTTTTAATTTCTCCATGTATGTTCTAGACATCAATTCCTTATTCTTTTACTTAGTTTTTATGAGATTTTTCTATGTTAGAATTTGTACTAGTTTCCATTTATATCACAAGTTAGTATTTTATTTCTTTTATGTCTCTCCAGCCAACTGAATCTTATCCTTGATTTTATCTCATGAGAATAGAGAACATTTTCACATTAATCCTTCTGCATGTAATTTAGTTTCTCCTATCCATTTTCACTCTTATATTTCTTATTGGCAGAATTTTTTTCACCAGATACCCAGGTATTAACTTTCTCTTTCATTCTCTTTGCTAATTTTCATCCCTCTTTCTTCTGAAATTGAGATAGTTTTTCTAAAAACATCTCCCATCTTTAGGTCTTCAATAAAATTGCACTATCCCCCAAGTCCAAATCATATAGAGGAAAAAAAATCAGCATTATTTCCTCCTCTTTCTTCACCTCCATCTCCTCTTCTTCCTCCTCTTCTTCTTATGGTCTGATAGATTATATATTTTCCCAAGGAATTTTAAGGATTTGGGAGATGTAAATGTTTGGTTTAGTTAGTTTGAAGGAGGAGGTTTATTCAGAATTTGTGCTGTAAGATAATGGCTTTGATCTGGTAGCACTACTCAGATGCCCTTGATCTCTAGCAAAACAATAAAAGTTATCCTTTAGAAATTGGAAAGAGTAAATTTTAAAGCTCTTACTAAAGAAATAGTTCCTAAGGATTCTATATATAACTGGCTAATCACACTTACACACACACACACACACACACACACTCACACATCTCTTAAAATATTAAAATTAAAAGAGAAGAGTTTTTGGCAAATAATATTATTCTTACAATTTATATGTACTTTAGTGTATAATAACAGGATATAATTACAAAGATAGAAACAAGTGTTATTCAGGCCATACCCTATTGTATATATTGCTCAGAATATCAATTATTAAACTGTTATGAGTTTTCATTCTGCTCTTACTTTCATTTTATACAGTTGTTGATATAAATAGTATGTAAATGGAAAAGAAAATGATAGATGAAAAAGAAATAAGCAGTAAGAACATCCACCTCTACATTTTGCAAGAATGAGAATGATGCTCTGAGCAGTTTTCTTTAAAGATTCAATACCTGGAATTATACAATCAGGTCAGTCATTAATCAATGAATATTTGGTATAAATTTATTCATATTATTGTTTAAAAATCTACATTTTCAAAGTACTGATATTCTAATAGTACCATGAAATTTCCTCTTTCTTGCTATACAAATATATAAAAGCCAGACTTATGAATAAGAGCTGTGTGATTTCAAGTAGGAAAAATGAAGAATAAGTTTTATACTGTTTAGCGTTTTAAAAAAATATATAACATCTGTTTCATTTTCTTTTGTCAATGATGATATGGGAAAATTTTAAATCTACAAGAACTGTTTTGTTGAAAGATAGTGATGTCACTGTGTACTGGGACAATTGACTAACATGTGTGAGTCCCTAGGTTAAATCCCTGGTCCCACCAAAACAAACAAAAAAGCAAAAATCCCATTGAATTTCACACAATCTCTTCCAGCTTCCAACTAAAAATTTAAAACAGAATAAATAAATCACAAGACAGGGACATAGCTGAACTATTAACTGTAATTTATAACCTTTTATAAATTTACATAATCTCCTTTTATAGCTTTACATAATCTCGTAAATGCCTAGTGAAAGAGGTTGCATTTGTAGGTAAGCCTGCAGAGGGTTGTGGTGTGGGTTAATACATACCCATGTGTGACAGCAAAAACAAGATTGAGACCTTTCATATGAAAAGACTCACCTCCAAAGGGGAGGGTTGGGAGGTGAGGGGGAATGGGGGCAGGAAAGATGGTGGAATGAGATTGACATCATTATCCTAGGTACATGTATGACTGCACATACAGTGCGACACTACATCATGTACAACCAGATAAATGAAAAGTTATGCTGCAATTGCGTGCAGTGAATCAAAATGCATTCTGCTGTCATATATACCTAATTAAAATTAATTAATTAATTTTTAAAAAAGACTCACCTCTCAGTCCACATTTTCAATACTATGTTCCCTTCTTAATTCTTGGCATTCAAAGGCATTGTTATGCTAAATCAAGCCCCCCCCCATACTACTCATGTTCAGTCTATATCTTTACCATCTCAAACAACTCAGTCACAAAAGCAGGCTCCTTACAAATAAAGTCTCCAAATTCTGTTCCTAATGCACATTGAGGACTTTCATGCTACATCTTCAAAGCTAGGAAAAAAATTCTGACCTAAAAAGTCTGAGTATGTTGGAAGAAGAAAATGTTCTAGCAATTGAAATAAGATTCTCCTCTACATCTCAAAAATATTGATTAAGCTCACATTATGAACTTTAAATATAAATAAATATGTCATTTTTAATAAAGGGAATGAAGTCATTAAACTGACAAACTTCAAGTCAAAACATAAATTAGTTTGTTGAAGAAGTTGGAAGTCTCTAGATACATGGTCAAATGGAATAATACTCAGTTAATTTGTTTACTGTGCAAAAATATTTGTAAGAGTCTTAATATGGAAAAACAAAAGTGACCAATAGGCTTATTATAATTTTTGAGTCAATGATTAATGTTTATATTGAGGAGAAAAATAATTTATGCCACAGAATTGCTTTCCATTTCTATTGTGTCTCTTAACAAAATATGCAAATACACTCTGTTCTTTTCTAAGCTGCATAATGAATCTATGAAAACCATGGCAGAATAGACAAAACTATCACCTTAATTCCTCTAGAATAATGATGAGTAATAAACATTTAAGATCTATTAATCTTCAAATGACTGGTTAGAAAACAAACTTTTTTTTTTGCCTTCCAAATTGTCTTATAAAATATTGAAATAAATGTTTCTATCTATGGGTACACATATATGAAATGGACTCAGGTGGGAGATACATGGTAATTTGCCATTCTGTTGCTTCCTGGTATACTGAATAGACCAATATGAATGTATTAAATAAAACGTGTATAAATCAAATTGCATGCATACCACAGGCATCTTTGTGGGACTTGGTTAGTGACAGACTCTCTGGTTTCCCTTCCACATGGAGTCATGTGTTATTCTTACTTTTTTCAGAGTTCGGAGTGGTAAGTTTTCTTCATGTTGGAAGTATGTATGGCTGTGTCATGGAATAGAAACAAGATAACAGTGAAATACCTGCAAGGTATCATGATTTCTTCTTTCATCTCCAACCAGGCTCCATTCTCACTGAAGTCATCAGCTTCTTTCCATGATGAACAAAATACACTTGATGTTCAGAAGCTTCAAGGATCACATCAGGGTGGATAAAGCTAACCTCTCCCAATATATGACTTGTTAGTAATAGTTCAGCTCCCTTTACAGGAACAGTGACCTTTGAAAAACAAAATGTGTACTGTAGATGATATTTTTAGGCAATTTTAAAAGTCATAGTTACTGAAAACTTTGGAATTATTTAAAAAAATTTGATCTGATTCATTTGCTAAAACTTCTTTTCTTTTCTTACACTCATCCTTAATCTACTCATAAAATTACTGTAGTAGACTTTAAATACCATTATATTGTGCTATGATATGAATTGTATGTATAAACTGTTATGATAATATAAATATACTTTTTAAACAACATTAAAAAGAATTTTAGAAATGACCATTATTTCATAATGGAGGTGTTGATGGTATGAAAGACAAACCCACTACCTTAAAATCATATTTCATATAGCTAAGATCATTACACTGTGAAACAAAACACTCTCCTAAAGCATAGTAGAATCTCAAATAGGTGACAGAGCTATTTACTAAAAATAGAAATGGCTCCAGCTGAATTATCAGAGAGGCAATAAGTCAGAATATTCTTAGAGTTCACACATACCATATGACCTACGCAAAGGAGAAGTTTAAAAATAGAAATTTGGCTCAAGAGAGACAAACAATTCCCAGAGCATTCATTTATGACCTCAGTGTGGAAGGGAATAAAAACTACCTTCCTTCCTGTTTTATTTAGGGTTTTCAATGTTGTGATCAAAATTCTCAAAAAAGAACAACTTACAAGAGGAAAACTTGGGGGCTCATGGTTTCAGAGGTTTCAATCCACAGATGGCCAACTCCATTGCTCTGGGCCCAAGGTGAGGCAGTGCATCATAGGGGAAGGGTCCAGAAAAGGAAAATTGCTTAGAGCAGGCAGAGAAGGATGGGGAAAAGGGGCATGGGGAAGATGCACTCTTGCAGGGCACACTCCCAAGTGTCCTACTTCTTCCAGTAGGAAGTCCATTCAAACTATGAAGAACTGATTAGATTACAGCTGCCATAATAAAATAACTTTACCTGTGAATATTCCTGTATTAATGAGAGTTTGGGGGAAATCCTCACACCTAAACCATGATTTCCATACTTTTTTGTTTTGTATATGAGTACATAGGTGTCCACATGCATGCCTGCATGCTTGAAAATGTGTTTATGCATGTTTACTTTTTTTAGGTTTTATTTTAGCTTGCACAGATCGAATAAAAAATAACTGATAAATTTCATAGAGATTGTTTTGTTTTCTGAGGGCTATAAAATTATATTAAAGAGCAACAATGACAATGTTTATATCCAGTCAAATAAAGAGAACCTCTTGCCAGTGACAGAAATATTCTTTCAGATGAAGCATCTGAAAGTATTCCTATTTTTAAGCATGATTTGTTACTGTACCATTTACAGTATTACAGAACATTAACTATGAGGCAAGTTAACATGACCTTATATTAAGAACTACTTTTATGTTTTATGTATAGGAGTAAAATCATAATAATTGAAATTAATGAAATATAATCCAGATATGCTTTTTGATCATTAGATATTACATATCTATTAAAAAATATGAAAGAATATTCTTTTGAATATTGGTAGTAGATTCACAAATCCACTAAATTAAAACAGTTTTCACTGTTCAGTTTCCCATGTGTGTTTATTTGCATAATTAATTTTATTTACTCAAGTGTACACTGAGTGTGACTTGTTGAAAATTAGAGACACACATTTTTGTTTCTGAGAGTGTAGGTCCTAGGAAATCACATTAATACAACCATATCAAACCCCACTCAGAAAAGACTGTCTTGGAAATATATTGTTATTTGGAAGGACTAGAAGGTCAAGAATTCTGCAAATATTCCTATGAATGTAGAGAAAAATAAAACATATTGCCTGATCACAGAAAGTGTTGGTATAACTACAACCATCTTCCTTACCCCTCCCCAACTTTATGAATACTATTCTTATTCTCAGGAGATAGAGACTTGATGGTCTTTGTTCTCTCCTTAAAAGAAAAAAAAAAAGTTGCTGTTCTCTGTACTTAAAAACAAAATCAGGTGATGCTTGATATGCCAGTAGCAAGGGCTAAACCTTCCCCTAAGGGTCCGTTATGATCCTGGCCTACAAGTGGTAATGTTCAAGGGGGAGTTGCTGCTGCTTTTCCTCTCTCCTTTTTCTTCTCCCTTCCTCCCTCCCCTCTCTCTCTCTCTCTGCCCAGAGCGGCCCATCTGAGGGCCTGACAATAAATCGGCCTATGCCTCTATCTTTGGTGTGCCTGTGTGATCAGTCCTACAACACTTTTCTTGCAGAAAAACTTTAGTATAGTCTTTTGAAAACAAAATATATGCTCAATAAGCATTTGCAGGTCAAGAACAAAAGAGGACAACCTTGGAAATTCTCTCTTAGATGAGCCTTAGATTTTATATTGTTAGAGCTGAATTTATTTTCAAAAGCTTCCTATGGGCATTTATCAGCAAAGATATAACTTAAGCTATCATAATTTGTAAAACCCCTAAAATAGTATTTGCAGAGGCTGAATTTCTAAATGAAGAATGATAACTATGAAAGACTAAAGTTCAGCTTAAATTTTGTAGAAAGTATATCAGTCTTGATTATAACAAAAAACACTTTCAAAGAAACATTTAGAGGATCATCATTCTTAAAAACAAAACAAAACAAAACAAAAACAAAAACAAAAAAAACCCAGGTAGCTTCTACACAGAGAAGTTAACACTGTTTAAAGACAAACTTAAACACAAAATGTAAGGAGTTCATTTGAGCAGACATTGATTCATTGGGCAGCACCAGAACAGGAGTGGCTGGGCTCCAATGAAGGAATGCAAGGGAAAAGTTTCACAAAGTTCATGGAAGCAAGACCAAGAATATAACTGATTAATATAACTGAGTAATAGCCTTACAAATTTCCTGGAGAGGTTAATTGACAATTTCTAATTGGTGAAGTTCCTGGTAAGAGGTTAGTTGGCAGTTTCTAATTGATACTGCTTAAGTTTCATTTGTCTAGGATGCTATGATTTACATTGAGTTGGGTTTCCTGTTTCAGCTTCCCCAGTATCTGGGATTACAAATGTGTTTCCCTACACCTGGCCTCAATTAATTATTTTTAAACAACACGTTACCACAAGTTTTCAGTGGTTTACTCATTTAATTTGGGACATTTAAAAATAGTTAACAGTACTCAACGTCTCCATACATTTGCCTTTTAAACTAGGTTACTGCTATGAGATTGATATTACGCTATGTGTTATTTTGTATTTGATGTGTCCTTCTCTCTTTGCAGAATTCTTTCTAGTAACTCTGGAACGTACTTTACTAGAATTAGTAATACTTGGAAATGAAGTCTTTTCTGTTTGGGGTTAGCTATGTGACTTTATTCCTTTGAAATTTGTTTTCAAAGTTTAAAGTTTATTGCTTTGTACCCAAATGTAATAATAAATCTCAGTGAAAAATTGTTAGAAACCGGTTTTGTTAAATCTTTCATAATTTTAATATTTAAACAGAACAAGTTCATTGTAATGCTGATGATGGCTAGTGCTTTATAATAAAGAATTCACTGGTATTTGACTCCGGTTCCTGGAAGGGGCTTTTAAAACTTTGCCACTTCCACAGTGTTAGGAGTGTCGTGGTTATTCATAAGTTCTGGGACTGCATGAGTTCATTGCAAATTGGGGAACTCCTGGTGGGCTTCTAGAAAACTTCAGGATGTTGTTGGTCACCAGAAAGACCAACCACATAATTATAAGTTGGGGATTTTGAGGTAGCCTGCCTATTGTTTAGGGATAGAGGAGATTTAGATCAATCACAAAGCCAATGATTTAATCAATCATGTGTATGTAATGAAACTGCAATTAAAAGTCTGGACAACAAACCTCAGGGGAGCTTTGCAGTTGGTGAACATATAAAATCCAATATTAATATCTCACTTTAATTCAGGAGAGTAATTATGTAGGGGGAAGCTTTGAACGTCTGTGTTCAGGACTCTTACAGACCATATCTTCTGCATCTATGCATTTGATTATTTCAGATCTTTATCCATTTCAATAAAAAATGTGAGCACGAGTAGATCACTTTGCAAAGTTAAATAAAATCCAAATGAAAATCTTAGATATAAAAATAAAAAGCTTGAGGTTAAAAACAAACAAGCAAAAAACACTGGATAAGATTCAGAATGGAACAGACAATCTAGAGAAAAAGACATAGCAACACAAATTATCCAAAAGGAAACAGTATGAAAAAGATGAGAAAAAAAAGCACCCACAAAATCAGTGAGCTCTTTCAGCAGCCTCATGTAATTGGAGTTAGTGAAAGAGGAGAGAGAGAAGAGAGAGAAAAAAAATATTTGAAGAAATAATAGCAAAAAGCCCAAAGTTGATTTTTTTATTAGTTGCTCAAGACAATACAATGATCTTGCATATCATATATTTGATTTAAATGGGGTATGAATTCTTATTTTTCCATGTGTACAGATTGCAGGATCACATTGGTTATACAGTCACGTTTATACATACAGCCATACTAGTGTCTATTGTACTCTACTATCCTTCCTATCCCCCCTCACTTCCCCTCCCCTCCCATCACCTCTCTCTACTCAATCTACTATGACATATTTCTCTCTCTCTCTTTTTTTTTCTTCCCCCTCACACCATCTTATATGTAATTTTGTATAACAATGAGGGTTTCCTTCCATCTTCCACGCAATTTCCCTTCTCCCTCCCATTCCCTCCCATCTCTCGTCCCTGTTTAGTGGTAACCTTCTTCTCATGCTCTTCCTCCCTACTCTGTTTTGAGTCATGCCCCTTATATCAAAGAAGACATTCAGCATTTGTTTTTTAGGGATTGGCTAACTTAATCTGCTCTAATGCCATCCATTTCCCTGCAAATGCCATGATTTTGTTATTTTTTAGTGCTGAGTAATATATCATTGTGTATAAATGCCACATTTTTTTTATCCATTCATCTATTGAAGGGCATATGGGTTGGTTCCACAGTCTAGCTATTGTGAATTGTGCTGCTATGAACATTTATGTAGCTGTGTCCCTGTAGTATGCTCTTTTTAGTTTTTTTGGGTATAGTCTGAGAAGGGGAATAGCTGGGTCAAATTGTGGTTCCATTCCCAGCTTTCCAAGGAATCTCCATACTGCTTTCAAAATTGGCTGCACCAATTTGCAGTCTTACTAGCAATGTACAAGTGTACCCTCTTCCTTGTATCCTCGCCAGCACTTGTTATTGTTTGACTTCATAATGGCTGCCATTCTTACTGGAGTGAGATGGTATCTTAGAGTAGTTTTAATTTGCATTTTTCTGATTGTTAGAGATGATGAGCATTTTTTCATGTATTTTTTGATTGATTGTATATCCTCCTCTGAGAAGTGTCTGTTCAGATCCTTGGTCCATTTGTTGATTGGGTTATTTATTTTCTTGTTGTTTGATTTTTTGAGTTCTTTGTATACCCTAGAGATTAGAACTCTATCTGAAGTGTGAGGGGTAAAAATTTGTTCCCAGGATGTAGGCTCCCTATTTACCTCTCTTATTATTTCTCTTGCTGAGAAAAAACTTTTTAATTTGAATATATCCCATTTGTTGATTCTTGATTTTAACTCTGGTGCTATAGGTGTCCTATAAAGGAATTTGGGGCCTGATCCCACAAGATGGAGTTGATTTTTTAAAAATAAAAAATATAATCCTATAACTGAAAGAGCTCAGCAAATTCTAGCATGAGAATTATGAAAAAAACTACATCAAGGCGCACTATAATTAGAGATTAGATTATGATGTTAATTGTGAAAAAAATGATCTATATATTCAAAATAATTTTAATAGAGTCCAGCTAGATAACTAGAAACCAGTAAGATAAAAATTTACTGTTGAAAGGCAAAGAAACCAGAATAGCCAAAATGGCTGTGAAAAAGAAAAAAAAAATTGAGGATGTTGAATCTGATTTCAAAAGTTACTGTAAACTATAGCAACGAGAGAGTCTGTCACTAGCAAAATCACACAGCACAAATTCTACAAGATTATACAAATATTCAGTCAGTTGACTTTTGACCAAAGTACAAATACGATTCCACATTGAAAACAGATTTTTTTGTCAAATGACAAAACTATTGAAAACTCATATATAAGTAAATGTATTGCTTCCATTCCTCATACCTCACACAAAATTTAACTCAAACTTTACCTTGAACCTATAAAAAAACTACAGGGACAAACCTAAAACTATAGAATTTATAGGAGAAAACAAAAGCAGCAAATCTTTATAACCATGAGATTCAGGCAAAAATGAGTGAAATACAACCCACAAAGTATAATCTATACAAGAGTAATTGATATTTTTTAAAAATTAAGAAAATCTGTTATTTGAAACAAATTAGTAGGAGAATTAATAAACAATGCATAGATTGAGAAAAATATTTGTAAGTGAATCAGATATTCTTACATCCAGAGTATAACTATAAGTAGATGAAAATGTTAAGTTTTATTACAGTTGTAATATCAATGATAAAAAAATTTGAAAGCTGTAACTCTCATACACTGATGGTAGTAATGCAAAGTGTCAGTCATTTTGGAATATATGCTAGTAGTTTCTTAAAAATTTAGATGGGCTTATCATACAACTCAATGATATAGTTCTTAGGCATTACACAAATATACTTAAACAAAATGTGCATTTTTTTTTTTTTTTACAGTGGCTTTGTAATCATCCAAGCTGGAAACAACCCAAATGTCTTTCAACTGGCACATGAATGAACTGTGATGCATTCAAACAATGAAATACTACTCAATAACCTAAGAAAGAATAAACAGGTGATGCATAGAACAACATGGATGAATCTCAAATATACCATTCTAAGTGAGAGAAGCCAGTTCCAGAAAAGTAAATACTCTATGATTCTTTTTGTATGACATGCTGAAAAAGGCCAATAGAAATTTATACATTTAACTTTAGTTGTAAGAATTATATTTTACGAAGTGAAATCAAAATAATACAGAGGAAAACAAATTGCAAAGATGATAATATTAATGATAACCACCTTAGAATTATGTAACATTGTTTGGTTTACAAAGGCATTTTATTTTTATTTTCTCATTTTCTCCTCAGGCCCCTGGGGATTTGTATAAATCTGAGTCCTGATTAACAGAAATCGACTCTAATTTACAAGTTTCTTCCATTGCTTCATTTCATTGCATATCTCAATGACAGTGATATTTAGTAACATCATCAATAAATATGGAATTATTGCTATTATATAATATCTTTTCCTCCCTTTTACAACAAGTAAGGGGAAAGTATATAGCACATTAAAAGCAAAAGTTGTCATTGCACTTTGACTAAAATGCAAAAAAATCACACACACACACACACACACACACCACCACCACCACCACCACCACCACCAAATTTAGTAATGCTGTCCGAAGCAAGTATTAAAACTTGGGAAATGTAGTGAATAAAGCTAAATGGAAAATAAAGAGTCATATGTTTTTTAAAGTCTATACATATGATCTAACCTCTGACTGTCCTATTCCCTTAAGCCACATGCCTTGTAATATATTTTTACAATGTCAGAGTTTCAATATCATGTGGATTATTAGAATTTGTATCTACAGCAACCCAAATGTTTGAGACCATACCCAAAGAAATAATAAGAAGAGAATGAAGGGAGGCCATATTTATAACCAGTCTGGTTTTTAGCTATTCTCAGTTCCTTTGGTTGTAAATTTTAACCCTGCTCTTGAGTTTTTAATTCATCTATACATTTAGAATACAGTCCCACAATAAACAAATCCTGAGATATATTATATGTGTATATGTCTTGCATTTTTTCAAATAAATTACACAAATGGATTTCTAGAAAAACCTTGAAAGATGCATGAATATATACATATACATGAATATAAATAGCACCGACACACTGCTACATTTGTGTTGAATGTGTTTACATCTATTTTTTTTCCATAAGCATCCATGGGATTTCCATGATGATGTTGTTTTAAGGATAATAGGAAGCAAACACTTTCTGGTGATGCAATTAAATCACCAAGCATAAAGATATCTAAACATATCAACTGACAGCACAGCGCTGCTACGAGGTAACTGCTCCAACATCTGCGACACTGAAGTTAATCATGACTCCAGCAAGAACATCCTCCATGTGCTGCATAAGAGAGACACTAATTAATCATTAAGTGGCCTTACATCATACAGGCCTGCTGCTTCTGTTTCAAATCAACTGAAGTGGTGCAGAGCAGCAGTAGCAGGAGCAACAGCAGCAGCTCCAAATATTAAACATGAAAGAGAAAGTGTGGATTACTGAAACTCTGAGAGGACGGTAGTTTGCAACTGATACTTGAATTGTTTAATAAATAAGCACCCAACCTCACTTTACTGATTGATGGACTGTACTGGCCACTTGCCAGAAACATTTTCTAATTTACACTAATGGGAGGTAAATTTTCCCTGATTGTGGAGGTGTGAGTTCTTGAGACTTCCCACCTTACATCATGAAGGAATACAATATGATAGATGCGGTATTTTCCAGCCTTTACAGTTGAGGGCATGGTCCATTATTTGAGGGATTCACACACTCTCTACCCTCAGAAATATTTTATTGGTTCTCAGAAATATTTAACTAGATTAGTCAAACTCTCAGGATGATCTCATTTTATGTGTCCATTGTGAGAGATTTAGAAAATGTAGAAGAGATCACAGATCAAAATAAAAAATTTCTAATAGCCAACAACCAAAGGAACCCATTGTTAAAATGTGTGTGTGTGTATGTGTGTGTGTATGTGTTCTTCCTGTCACAGGAATAGCTAACCTTTACTGAGAGCTTACAGTGTGCCGGCCACTCTTCCAAGCACTTCATACATATACTCAGTCCTCACAATAATCCAATATGATAGGTATGGCCTTAGTCCATTTTCCTTGTTGCCATTACAAAATATCCAAAGTTAGATATTTTATGAGGAAAAGATATTTAGCTCCCAGTTATGTGGCTGAATGTCCAAGATTAGGCAGTGCCATAGGTTCAACCACTGGTGACAGCCCCTTTGGCTACTTCATGATACCATGGATGGCATCATGGAAAGAGAACATCCAAGAGGGAGAGGTCACATAGGAAGAAGGAATGCAAGGAATGATTCAGGAAGCAGACTTGCTCTCAAAGTAACTAACTTGGGTCCTCTAAAAGCTACATCAAGGATATAACTCACAATAACCTAATTAATTCACACTAACTATGCCCCTCCTACTAAGGTTCCTCATTATAATACTGTCACATTGGAAATCAAAAACATGAACCTTTGTGGATGCAATCAAACCAGAACTAAAAGATAGCAGACATTGTTATTATTATTACTATTATTATTGATAGCAGGTAAACTGAGGAACTGAGAAGCTTAGTAATTTCTCCATGTACATATATTACATGGCAGAACTTGAATTTTAAATCCCACAGGCATACCTTGCTGTGGAAATTCTCATAAAAAATATATGTTTACATGCCACTGATAGAATTACCTCAAGCAATGTCAAGGTGAATAGGACCAGAAATCAAGTATTTCTCAGCACTGTCCTATCCATGTATCCACAAGAAGCCTATGATTACTTAAAGTGGTTCATTGAATCAAGCCTCTTTAATATTTTTTGCTTCTCTTTGCTAGGAAAGAACAAAATCTCTGTTCTATATCTTAGTCATAGCTGCCTCCTGGGAAATTGTATCAACTTTACCAGATTTCAACAATATCTTTGGTTATCCTTAAGTGCACCCATGATTTTTCTCCTTGGAAATTGTAATTATAATTAGAAAATACTATTAATATCGTTAAACAATACTTTGAGTGGAAGAAGTCAGATAAAAATATCATGCATACTCCATAACTCCATTTATATAAAATTCAAGAAAATGCAAACCAATCTACAGTGAAATAATGACAATCACTCATTTCTTGGAGAAGGGATGGAAAGGGCAAGTGTGGGAAAAAGTAGTATGGGAGTCTTTGGGGGATGATGGACATATTGTCATCTTGACTGTAATGATGGTTTCACACATATATACATACGTCAAAATTCATACTATACACTGAAAATTTGTGCAGTTTGTGGTATTTTCATTATATGTAAACATATTTTGTTTTAATGCTTAAAAGTCAGAATTCATTGGCTTCTTGTTTTGTTCCTGTTACTTTGACCATATTGCCCATATTACACAGTACTTTTTTTTTACTTCTTCTTCTGTTTGGGTTATTGTTTCTCTGCTAATGCCTTTCAACATGCTTCAGGCAAGTTTACTGTAAAATTCATGAAAATTAACTTTCAGATGTCTCATTTGAAGTTCTTTCCAAAGAACTATACATAATTTGAATTTATAATTTTATATTACTGTTGCTCATTAGTTTGCATAATATTACATAAGCTTCAGAGCCCACAAATCCTAGATTGCCTCCTGACTGAATTTCTCTTGAGTATTGTTATAAGTAATTAAATCATTGAGTTAAGGAAGTAGTGGTGTTCTATTTTATAAAATAATGCCAAGTTTTTTTTCAAGGTGGTTGTTCCAATTTTAAACACCTCCCAGTGAGATGAAAACGTGTCTGAGATCTCATTGCTACATATCTTTTCAGCATTTGACATTTCCGTACTCCGTTTCAACCTATGTCTGATAAATATTTGCATCCTCCATAGATTTGTTTTTATAGTCTACTGTTTCTATTTATTTTGAGGAATAGGATTTTCTCTCCTTTTTATGTATTTAGAGTAAAAGACATTGCCTATGAAAATTTGTAGATAATATGAGGTCCCACATACTTTTGAATTCTTCCAAATAGGGTTCAACTTATCTTTTGCACACAATCAGTCCAGGAGAAGTGTGGCATTGGGAAGAGAGATTTGTGGGGGTTTTTATAAGGGCACTCACACAATTCCATTTGTGAAGGCTCTACCCTTATAACCAAATCACATCACAAAGTCCCCACCTACAAATACCAATTGTATTGAGGATTAGGACATGTTTTGGGAGACACAAACATGCAGCCTATGACAGGTACCAAGAACTATATCATAAATCACACTAGTATCTCAGGGTATGAAAGGTTTCAAAACTGACTTTCACTAGTTAAGAGGACTGGATAATTTCCACATCTTCTTTATTTCTAACATGCAGACCTTTATCACAAAGATAGCACTGCCTCTAATTTTGCTAATTTTTCAATTTTTATCTTCCTTGCCTAGCTCAATTCTACTCAACTTCTCATCTTCTGATGTCTGCTTAAAATACAATAGATGTCTTTAATAGAAATCTACCCAAAATGTACACTCAACTCTGGTTATTTTCTTTTCTAGGATATTGACCAGTAATTCTTCATTGTCTTGTTACCTAATTTTGTGTTAATTTGAATGTTTTTGTCCCCTCCTCCTATTGTTCTTAGAGAATAGGTCTGAATTAGGTAGTCTATTAGTAAAGGAAGATAAATTCTCATTAGTATTTTTTCAAGTAATGTTTTAAATTAAATTATCATACTTAGCATGATTAATTTTTACAAAGTGAATACACTTGTATAACCACATCAGAAAATAAAATGTTTCCTACACTTGAGAAATTCCCCTCATGATTTCTGTGTCCCTATCCACCAAGATAACCACTGTCCGGACTTTTAATACTATAGATTAGTTTTGCCTGTTTTTGAAATTTTTAGCTCAGGGCAAAATATGATTAAGAGAAAACCTGACACTCTCAAGGTAACTCTTTATATCAGGAGAGACAGATACAAAGGCAGAAAGCAGAATAGAATTGATCTGAGAATTATGGCTGGGAAAGTACTGGAAGGTATTACTAGGATGCAGAATGGACTAGAATCATAAATATAACAAACCTATTATATTTTTTAGAAAATTGACCTGTCAAATAATACATACGTCTGGACTAAACAAGTCTATAAGCACCCCAAACAGAATCCTCATACAAAATGAAGTGCGTTTGTTTCCCAATTAGCTTATTTCCTCCTAATGTTCATTTTAGATGTAGCCAAAGAAGATAAATTAACAGAAACAATATGCTGCAATAGAATCAGAAACTATGAAGAACAGGGGACTAGTAGCAAAGGAGAAAAATTTGATTTCATTTAAGGAACATTTCCCACAACACCACACACACACACAATATCTATCTACTGGGACTTGAGACATAATAATGTTCCAGAAACTATATTGTACCCCTCATCCTTCTTCTTCCCACATAGTAATACTTATTGTAGATCTTGTCTTTGTATTACCACTATGTAATACAAAGACAAGATCTCTTGAATGGATGGAAAATCTTTTTTTGGAGCTCATTGTTTTTCTAGACCTAAAGATGCCAATTCCAAACTGCGTATGGAAAACAGTGCAGGTCATCTGGGGATCCTAGAGTCTGAACTCAGAATGTCAGCTACAATTGATTGGATTCATTTGGAAAGTGTTTAGTATGTCATAAGTGTAGAAAGAGCAAAGGAATATTGTGTGACCAGAGGAGTTGAATGTAGTATATCAGGAGAGATGAATAGTTCTTAACAAAATTTTCATCCCAGTTTTTGTAGCCCTTTAGAATTCAGATGGGGCCATATTCCTAGATTCGTCCAGTGGCATATAGATGTGAGTGATATATACCTAAAAAAGCTATTTTCTCCCTTGTTGAGGTGACCCAGTAAGCTCCTTTGGTATAGTTGAAATATGTTGTATATATGTAAAACAGCCAAGTCTCTATCAGCCTGAGTCTCTAAAGGAACTCCACAATGTACACTTTCTATTTTTTTAAGACACTGAGATTTTGAAATTATATGTCACTGAAGTGCTACTTAGCCTATCATTTCTAGCACAGAGATGTTATAAAATATCTCTCATGGCTATTTCCTAAAGTTCACTTATCCAAGACATTTGGGACCCAATCATCTCCTTGGCATGGGAGGTCTGGAATGAGGTGAAAGTGAAAGCATATGTAATATGGATATCTTTCAAAGAAAGGGGAGATGAAACTATCTTTATTCACAGTTTATACCTCCTGATAAATTGGCCAATAAAATACAAAGTGAATTAGAGGAAGAAAAAAAATGTACTCATCACCAGGCAGCAAAATTCTGCCTTTTTAAGGATCTGAAATAGAGAAATAGCTCATCAAAGCACAGTCAGTATCCTAAGGTTATCTGGTTTGTCTTCCTATACTGTTATGATACTTAAAGTTTTTAAAAATGTTTCCCAAATGGTTGTTGCTTTTCTAAGTTCTAATTTTCTGAAAGTTCACAGACATAGTCTAAAGGATCAGAATTAGGATTTTTTCACCTTAAATCATCTACTTTACCTCCATAACTTATTTCCTTATTTATTGTCATTGTCATCATACATATATACTATAAGTTCCATTGTGGCCTCACTGCAAGATAGCATGGCAGAGTAAAACCACAGTCTGCACCTACCTTGTCAGGGTTTGGATCCAGGTTCTATCACTTTTCACTCTAAGGGGGGGAATTTGGGACCATCTGCTGCCTTAGTTCGATCATCTGTAATATCAGTTGAATATCAATAGCTGCCTCATACAGTTGCTATGAGAATGACTTGAGATCAATGTCAGGCCCATGTTCAGTGCTCTATAAATATAGCTCCTCCACGTCAGCTTGGGTCTTATCTATTTGTTCACTAACTTATCTCCAGTTGCTTGTACATGGTTTTATGTGTGGCACCAGAAAATGGCCCAGAGATAAAAATGACTAAACCTACTTATCAATCTAAAAGTAAACACTTTTGTCCAGAAAGTTGAGAATGACTTCAGATATGTGTGAAGAGTCCTGAAAAACATAAATTTATTCATAGAACTTTACAGTAACGGCTTCAATAGCCTTTAATAACGTACTATAAATCAGCTATTTCGGGATAATTTTCTTGGTTCATCTTTGCAAGAATACTTCACCATTAAGTCTGAAAAAATCAATTTAGTACACCACCTATTACATGGTAATGTAAGTAGTACAATATAAATATTTGTTTGGAAGGCTATGATTGGGGCATTAGAACAATCCATCATCCTGATGCATAATAACTGATAATGATTCCTGCTACCTATTATTCGACTGAAATATCAATGCATTGTTTGAATAAGGCTTTTGGAGCCAAGTACAGAATGTTCATAGCCCACTTTGTGTACTGCTTTTTTTTTTCTCTGACCAGACAAAATATTGAAAGCAGATCTCACTCACATCCATGCAAATATGCACATCAGTGTTATTGATCCATGGATAATGCAACAATATAAAAGATACAAAATTTGTTTTATGCTAATACAAATTAAATACAGATCCGTCGGTTATCCAGTACTGAATTATGCATTATACAAAGCAATCACACCCTGTTTCACCTATTCTGTGTTACCGTCATTTTATTGTTACTCTCAACTCAAAAAGTGGATGATGAAAGAAAGAATGACAGAGAATATTAAATCATCTGAATTCCACTGCTCATTTTAAACTCTTGAGACTTAGCCTGAGGGGAAAAAAAAGATGAAAAATTGAGAGCTAAATTCAAATAAAGCTTCAAGTTTTTCCTGGCTTCAATTTATCTGGGTTATGCAAACCACCATTAGCACAGACAATTAAGAGTTCCTCAATTGAGAATTCTGCTTATTTGATATAGCATTTAAGATTTCTCAGTCTTTAAATTAAATCTACACTATTGCTCATGGAGGGGGAAAGAACACAAACTATTCTGTGGAAAAACTCCAGGCTTAGCTGGAAGACAAATTCCAAATGAAAAATATCATTTTCTCAATATTTCTAGTAGCTTCAAGGAAAGGTGTAATTATAAGAATGAGGCCTAACGTAAATATTGTATAAAACTTCTCAGCTGCATACAAGAGTAGCCTGCAGAACACAGTATTATAATGGGCACATCCTTTCTGGAGAAAGAGGTTCATGTTAATTCAAAAGGTCCCTAAACACTACTGAGAGTCATAATTACAGGTTTTGAGGCAGCTTTTCCAGTAAGATCTGCAAGCTTTAGTAGATTTTCACCAAACACACAAAGGTATCTTTTCTTTCTCCTATGTACTGAGATTTTATAAAAATTACATCAAAGTTGGCCTCGGGGAAGACCTTGTCACAAAAAAATTTCTCTCCTAGCTTTAATTTAAATACAAGTTTTGAAAAGTATTGAAATGGAATTTATAACTCAGTAAGATGACATCTTGTTAGTCAGAACAGGAGCAATTACAGGATTTTCTTTTACATACAACTGGGATCTCCTCAATGTATCTCTAAAGTCCTGAAAGCTCCCCTTTCCTGTGGACATGATTACTCTAAGTAATCAGAAACCAGTAATTAATTGATGCTTCTCCTGCTTCATCCTACACCAGCATCCATTCCCCTGCATATAAACAGCAAAGGAACAAATAAAGCCAAATATATATATATATATATA
>NW_025999842.1:56116884-56151457 GCF_001458135.2 Marmota marmota marmota | reverse complement strand
TATATATATATATATATATATATATATATATATATATATATGTAAAATCAGGTTTAAAAAATAGTGACATTAACCCAGGAGTAGCTTATGTGGGATTCTATCATTTATAAGGTTCA
The DNA here is from genome assembly GCF_001458135.2 of Marmota marmota marmota. Classification (NCBI taxonomy): domain Eukaryota; kingdom Metazoa; phylum Chordata; class Mammalia; order Rodentia; family Sciuridae; genus Marmota; species Marmota marmota. Next base: position 56,151,341 of record NW_025999842.1, on the reverse strand, counting down.
TATGTGCAGTTAAAGTCTGTTAACTTATGCCTAAGTGGTGAATAAACCCCTCACTCCAAGAAAAAAATTCTCCTATGAAAAACACTTAACAAAATAAAATTCATAAAATAAATAGTGACAATATAAGCACTTTAGTTAATTATAAATTTAGTTGAATGTATTATGACTTTTGCATTGACATGTTGGTTAAAAAGTTTTTAATATGTTTAGATTTCCTATGTGAAAGCTATGTAATATAGTAATAATATAATATAATATAATATCTGAACACAGAATAGGGATTTTCAATAAAGGAGAAAAGGAACAGTGAGAGAGTGAAGAATTAGGGGGAAAAGATGGCAATAGGGAGGGTGGATATGAACAAAGCAAGATAAACGCATATATGGAAATAACATGCTGAAACACATTAATTCATACAGAAAATGGGTATTAAAAATTATAATTAAAAAAAAAACATTACACAATAGTCTGGCTTATTCCTGAAAAAAATTTCTCATATCTCTTCAATTAAAAAAGAAAATGTTTGGTTGTAATAATTCTTAGCCTTATTTGTTGCTTAGTAAAATTGATTTGGCTTTCATTCTTTCACTCAGACATTCAATAAACAATAATAATCACCCAAATGGGGCAAGTATTCTACAGGGAAATAATCTAGTCCAGAATCTTCCTTAATTGTTATGATTGTTATAAAAGTTTTCAAGCATTCAAAACTATATAATGAATACTATAATAAAAACAAAAATTAATTTCAATAGCAGTTAATATTTTGCCATTTTTGTCAAAAATTGCTTTACCAAAGCATTCAGAAAGAAATTATAGATACCATGTGGTTCTAACCCTAAATAGTTTTAGAAATGTTGCAGTAAAAAAAATGAAGACATTTTCATTCCAAAAACAATAAAATTGTGACATAAAATTTATGGTATTTCCTTAATGTTATTGCATGAAAAACTTCATATTCATGTCCTCCAATAGTAATAAAAATGCTTCTGCAATTCCTTTTCCAAATCAGGATTAAATAGAGGAACACATATAAGATCCATTTGTGATATTTCTTATAGAAATTTAAAAATCAAAACATAACGTGCATGCAGATTAGCATACAAATTGTAAATAGGGAGCCAGTGAATTAACAGCAACTGAGCTCAGTTAACAGTGACTATTGTGGAGAAATAGAGGAACTGCACAGAAGTACGGTATCCATGTCTGTCACCTCCAATCAATACCCCAACCATCCTCCCCATATTTAACTACTGTCTTCCCTTTCAACAACAAATTGATGTTTCATATTTATTCTTCAAAAGTATCTTGGCTTTTCTTGTTACTTTGAATAAATATGTACATTTAAGAAATAGTTTTTTCTTTCTTTGTATTGTTCATACAAAAAAGTAGAGATATTTAGTGGTACTATGTATGTAGATCAACTTGAGACAGATGGACTCTAAAAAATCTTGACTCTTCCCTAGTTAGTAACCAAAATGAAAACTTCCATTTATTCAATTTTTTTTTTGTAAAATAACATAGTGCTTTGTGTTGAATTTTACCTATCTTTTCTTAGATTTATCTTAGATAAAGGATTATTTTTACATTAATGGAGAGGTTGGTATTGTTTAATTTTCTAGTTATGTTTTGCTGGTACATAAAAACTCAAAATTATTTTTATAATTATCTGAAATTTAGAAGCTCTGCTATATTCATTTACTTATTCAAATAGCGTATATATAGATTCTTTTGAATTTTTTAATCACACACTAATAACCTACTATTGAGCATTTGTTATCTTTATTTTAATTTTTTGAATTTTTATTTATGTTTCATTTGTTTGCTTGTTTGTTTTGCACTGACTATAACCACCAGTATAATTTTGAAGGAATGTAATGATGGTAGATTTTTTTTCATACTGATTTCAGATAATGCATTCAAAATTTATCATTAATTATATGATCTGTATGTATTCTGCAAGTATATATTATCAGATTAATTTTACTCTTTGCTATATGATTTTTTTGTTTGTTCGTTTGTTTTGGTACTAGGAATTGAACCCAGGGTGCTTTGTCATTGAGCTACATCCCCACACATTTTTGTTTATTTTTTATTTTGCCTAGAGCCTTGCTAAATTGGAGGCTGGCTTTTGAACTTGCTACACTCCTGCCTCAGCCTCCAGAACTTCTGGGATTACAGGTGTGCACAATTGTGTCTGGCTAATTTTATAGGTGTTGAAATTTAGCAAATATTTTTTTTTCTATGACTATTAGGATGATAAGAATAATTTTCCTTCTCTGTTCTGTTAATGCAGTAATTATTTTTAAGTATATTAAAACATTAAAATAACTTACACTCCTCAAATAAACTCAAGTTGTTGTTTTTTTAAATCTGTCATCCTTTATCCACATTTCTTGGTTCAATTTGCTAATGTAGTGTTTTGTATTTTTGTATCTGTGGTCATGGACAGACTGGACTTTACTATTTCTTTATTATGAATTACATGACATACTTTGTAATCGAGGACACACCAAGTTCATAATATAAGATGGAAACTTCTCACTTTTTTCCTATTCTCTGAAAAACTTGTTGAAAGTTTGAAAACATTTATTCCTAGTGAGGAAACATCTGGACCCCACGAGGATATCACTGTACTCTTCTTGGTTTCCATTGTTTCTCTTAGGAGGTTAACTTTCAGTTTTATTGTAATTCCTTTATTTATAGTATGTGAATTTGTTCTCTGGCTATCTTCAATATCTTCTCTTTGACTTTGGGCTTCAGTGTATCTTGCAAACTCACCACTAGACTGTTTGCCTTAAAGCCAACTGGAAAGTGAAAAGACTGTGAAGGACTCTATGTGGGAGGATTCATGGAAAACAATATGCACCACTTCTACTCATGGTCTGTTGGGCTCGAGAAAAGCTCCAGGCCAAAGAAAAGGGGAACATGAGTTTGAGGGAGTTGATGTCACAGATTCAAAAAAGGGCTCCTCAGAGGAAGTGACATTTAAGGAAATGACAATCAGGGAAACAGTGAGTCACAGAGAACCCTTGGGGGAGAACTTTTCATGGAAAAGAGTAGCACTGATCCTAAGGAACATAAAAGTTGGGGCTGTTTTAGAAATAGCAATAAAGCAAGTGGTGGGTGAAGCACAGTAACATGGAAAGAGACTGTATAAAAGGTCAAAGAGATGGGTGAATAGTATGACCACTTTTTCTTTTTCTTATGCTTTAAATACATGTTAATGGCATTATATATTTCTAAGTATAATGTGAATTCAATAGAGATTTTTAATGACCTAAGTTTTAAAAAGATAACTAATGCTGCTGTGGTAAAATAAAATGTAGCTGTGTAGGAGTGAAAGCAGAGAGCCCACGTAGCAAGATCTTTGGCATTCCTGGAAGGAGAGGATTCTTGCAAGCACTCCAGCACAATTGTGGTGGAATACTGAAAAGGAGGTACAGTTGGTATTGTCTAGTTCTATTCATTCTCACTCACTTCATATACGTTCTGTCAGGAAATCCTTTGGACTTTACTCCAGAAAAGATTCAGAGTCTTATCACTGTTCACGGCGTTGAACACTCATACCCTGGTCCTTGCTCGTGTGTCCTCTGGAGTCACGGTATCCTCCTCACAGCCCTCCTGCCTTGCCTCCCTCGGGTGGATTCTCAAATAGCAGCCAGAAGCCATTTAAAACCATAGTTAGATTATGTTTTCCTCTATTCAAAATCCTCTAGTAGTTCAGATATCATTCAGAGCAAAAGCGCCCGTCAGGTGAAGCATCCATGTGGCTCCTGAAAACTTTTCTGTTCTGATCCCTTTATCATCCCAGCTGGCTTCTTGTTGTTCCTCTGTCATGGCAGACATGCTCCCAGCATAAGGTTTATACTCTTTCCTCTGTTTGGGATGCTTTTCTCATTGATCTTGCATCCCTGACTTTCTCCTATCTTTACTGCAGGATCACATTCTCAGGGAAGACTGTGTGAGCTGAACTGTTAAGGGCAGCAACTGGCCCCACCTCACCAGGTCTTCCCTGCACTTCATTGCATGCTTCACATTCTCTTATTTTCTATAATTTATTTTCTAAAATGTATGTCTTTTTACCTGTTTCCTCCACATCCCCATGCTGAATTGAAAGTTGGTATCTGTTTTGTTCATTGAGATCTTCCAGTATCTATATAGAGACCAACACAGGAAGGCAGCCAATAAATGAAACTGACCAATTTAATGAATGAAGGCAGGGAGCTAGAAGACAGTGTGAAGGAAACTAATTTCCTCTTTGAGGATGTAGAATTTTATTACAGATAAGAAAACCAAATAAGGAGTAGAGAAGGGTGTTCCATAAGGATCCTGTCGGATAGTATTGGCCAAAGTGCTTTACTTAGTACTTAGTCAAGAAACTCAGGAAACCAAGTTTTGGTGTCAAAATAAATATTTTAATTTAAGCTTGTACAATAGTAGAAAAAGAAGGCAGTATAGCCAAGAAAATTAACTTGTGAATGGTGAAGAGAGCCACACTGAAGTCTTGGTCTAGATACTTCATTTTCGGTTTTATTGTTTGTGTGTTTGCTTGCTTATTTTTTTGTTTGTTTGTTTAATTTTCATTTTTTACTTGTCTGCCCAGTTTAGTCTGATTTCAAACTCTCAGTTACCATACATAACATAAGGTAAGAGCAAGGTTGAACATATAGATAAAGTCTCTCACTTTTTAGAAGCATAAACATGTACAAATAATCCCTGGGAACGTTTGAGAGGTTGTGATTCAAAGGAATACTCCATGTGCTCAAGGTGAGAATTATTCCCACTTACGTAGGAACAATGAGTATGCCCATTGCTGATGTCTAGCTGCCATCTTTTGTTGTGAATCCATGGAAGGTAAAAGAATTGAAAAACATTTTATCAAAATGACTGAACCAGAAAGGAGCAAGAACAAAGAGAAAGGGCCCAGATTAAATATCACCACATGAATCTGGCTCATTCTGTGGCTGTGGGCTTTTTAGAAGCAGACCTTTTTCAGTTCTTTTGTTCATTTTATGGGCATCTTTCCCACCCTACTTCTATCCTTCTTTCATTCCTCCCCTTTTAGTTTTCCCATTTCATCGATAATCCAATCAAAGTACAAAAACACCACGAATGTTAGATCCTTCAACTGAGCACAATGGGTTTCACACCCTTGGAGTATTCTACTCAGGAACTCTTTTTGCACTAAAAACCCTTAAGTTTGAAATCTTTATTTTTTACCTGCAAGATATTTCCATCAACATAATAGGATGTCGTTTCTTTCTACCTCCTTTTATGATAAAACACAGTGGAAAGAAGGACAATTAGTAAATCTGAGCAAGTTGCTCATATTTTATTTGAAATTTGGAATAGCATAAGTAACTAAAATCTTATCTTCCTAACATTATAGAAAGGGTTCACAACTTATCCTCAACTACTCATCCTTAATATTTATTAGTGACCAATCAATATAGTTAATATAAATTTGCCATTGGGAAAGATACATATAATTAAACATGTACAATTATATTTTTAATATCCACAACTACAAAATGAATTTATGGCTATGACAAAACTTTGATTACAAGTTTACATAACATACAGAAATACATACTGAAATTAACTCCTTTTTGAGAATATTTTTCCTGCAAAGAGAATTTTTATATAATATAATTTTCATCCCTATGAAATATTAATCAATTGCATCTGACAACTTTCTTCACCAATCCATCTACCAGGTACCATTCAAAATGGTTCTGCTATAGTGTCAATGCAGCTTATCCCCTTCAAAATCTATGTGGAGATATGGCTGCTGTTCTGGAGAAGATGGAAGGTAGGGTCTTTGAGAGGTGACTGGGTGTTGAGATGGACTATGCCTTTCTCTCAGGAATGTGTTACTTCTTATGGTAGCGAGTGAGGTCTCACTCTCTGGGGACTGGGTTTGTTACCATAAAGGCAGGCTGTTATAAAGTGAGGCTGCCCTTGTCTCTCGTCCCCTCTCCTATGCCTGTTTGCCCTCCCACTTTTCCACCATGAGATGAAGCACAAGGTTCCTGGCAGTTGTTATTGTGCTCCCAAACTTTCTAGACTCCAGAAACATGAACCAAATAAAGCTCTGTTCTGTATAAATTAACCAGTCTCAGGTATTCTGTAAAGGCAATAGAGCATAGATTCATACAGATTCATATAATGGTTATCATTACAATTTTTTTAAAAAAATGTTTTGCTACTTTTGGTTATTTTGTAATACTGCAATGTAATCAGTTATCTGAGAGGGTGGAGTGAAATAGGAAAGTCAGAACAGCCATGGGGTTCAACCATTCCTTAGAAACACATTAATCAAGAGCCACTTCTAAGCTAAAATTAAAGAAGCTGAAAATGTTTTACATACCAACTTTGAATTTTTCTTTACACCAACTTGAAGGCAGGAAATGTAAGCAGGACAAAAAAAGAATCCAAGATAATGAGCAGCTTTACATCCCTGTAATCACCATTCTCATTTCTCACAGGGGACCTCTGAAACTTGGGCCACCTTCCTTCTCAAAATAAATGGTATCCTATGATGGAACTAAACTCTTGCCCCACGCTTCTGTCTGCACAGCATCTCACCATCCAAGGAGATGTTCTTGACCCTGCATCATTGTGCATATTTTATACAAAATAACCTTTCTGGCAAGCACTCAGCTTTATCACTTCTGAAAATTTTACACTGTCTTGATAACTTTTAACTAGTTATCTTTTGGGGGGATGGGGGACTAGGGATTGAACCCGGGGGCATTTTACCATTGAGTAATATCCCAATCCTTATATGTTTTTTATTTTGAGATAAGAATTGCTGAGGCTGACTTTGAACTTATGATCTTCCTGCCTGTCCTTCCCTGTTGCTGCTAGTATTATAGGAGTGTTCCACTGCACCCAGGGAGTTAAGTGTTGTTCTAAAGATTTTTTTCTCAATTCTATTTATGTTCAACTATAATGATCTAACAACTTTAAAGACTGAAATCACAAGATTCCCAAGAACTTGATCAAAAACTTCCAGCTTTCTCACTTTTTGCCCCACACCCAACCCAAGAACAACTAGAAAAAGACAAATATATGCCTTAACTAATCACATAGAATGCCCTGCGTCTAGGTAGCCTACCTGTAGCTTCCCCATGCCAACTACCTATAGTTAGGTACCTGAAGCCTATCTTATTTTTTTTTCTTTTTATTGAATCCTATATAACATTAGGATTCATTTTGACAAAATTATGAAAGCATGAACATAATTTGCTCCAATTCATTTCCCAGTATTTCCCCATTCCCTCTCCTCCTCCCTCCCCTGTTCCCTCTACTAATCTTTCTGCCATGTACTTATAGTGTTTTTAAAATTAGTGTCTTGTGGATATGATGATGAGATTCATTGTGGTATATTAATATATGAACACAGGAAAGTTAGGTCAGATTCATTCCACTGTTCTATCCCTTTCCCAACCCTCCTTCCTCCCCTTTAATCCCCTTCTTCTCCTCTACCGATCTTTCTTCTATATTTTTTTTATCCCCATCCACCTAATTTTGAAGTAGCTTCCACATATCAGAGAAAACATTTGACCTTTGACTTTTGGGGACTGCTACAGCCTTTTTTATTTTGTCATTATAAAGCTCTTCTATCCCCTGCCTGTCAAACACAAGAGACTATGGCTGCTCCCTTGCAATAGCAAACTCTGAATAACTAGCTTTTGTAATTATTTGGGGGTAGTCCTTGCTTATTTCCATAATGTAATAACATTAAGAAATGCAGATCATGAGAGACCATGATAAAATTTGAAAGAATAATTTTACTCAGCGAATTTTGCACTACTTCCTAGGCCTGATACAATCAAAAATTTCGAAGTTCCTTAGCTCTATTTTGAGGAAAGTTCTTGTTTACCTGTGTACACGAGTGGTCTATTTGGATGCAACTCAGGATGATCTGCCTTAATAAACTGAGGCCAGACCAATAAAGATGACGAAAAAAAGCTCATAGGAATCAAATAGTGTTTTTAAAAGTAACCAAATTACAGCTAATACAACTAGAATTGAAATGTACCAAGGATGCCTTTAAGCACAGTACAAAGGCAAGTAGGAAAAAGACCTCAGTTGGTGAAGAAATAAAGGTATCTATTCTTAATGTGGCAGAAGTTGGTGAAATATGCAACTCCTGAAGCAATACAAAGCAAAAAAGGAATCATTTTAAGATAAGAGAACAAAACTAATGGATATTCTCAGCAAGCCTAAAAAGCTGTGTTACTGCAATAGTGCAGAGATAATGGTGTCTACCTCTACAATTCCTTTCAATGATTGTTTTGCCAATATACAGTGTAAAAGAAACAAAGACTAATAATTGCTTGTCAGTATTGACGAAGCATGACTGGCATCATGAGAGAGAAGAGCTGGGGGAAGGTAGATGCCAATTCCCAGCTATAGCAGATACTGACAGGCTGTGCTATGTCCATAGGAAGGACTGAGAATGGAAGGAACATTTGAAGGTCAAGTTAAATAAGCTGTTTACACCTTTCCAGTTAACAAAACACATTTCAAAGGCCAAGGATTTGAGTCATTGAGAAAATTTTAAAAGGTACAAAATGATGCAAGAAGTAACATTAAGAGAGCTCTGTGTGCCAGGCTCCATTATAGGTGGCTGAGAGAAAGCTTCACTGTAGAATCTCGTAAACCAAAATTGTCAGCTATTAAATGTTTTACTATATGGGGGAAAAATAAAGTGCTATACTATACATTCCTCAATGCTATGTAATACAAAATACTCAAACACATTTTGTTTGCTTTTGGTTTTAGAAACTGGGATTGAAGTCAGAGGTACTTTACCACTGTTCTACATTACCAGCCCTTTTTATTTTTATTTTGAGTCAGGGTCTTGCTAAGTTGCCAAGGCTGGCCTTGAACTTGCCATCCTCTTTCCTTAGCCTCCCAAGTTGCTGAGATTACAGAAATGTGCCACGTAACTCAGCTCAAATTTATGTAACTAAAAATACCAAAACAACAACAACAAACCCCACTAAATACACATTGGGTTCCTGCTGCAAGTTTAGAGATCTAAAGAAAACATGGAGCTGGAAGAACTCAGTGTAGGGTGAGGAAAATTAGATAATCATCAGGATTAAACATGCAGTTACAGGAATTTAGTGCATCTGTACTAATTCTGTAACAGGAATAGCATTTTGCTAGCAAAATCTCACAACCCAGATGAAGAGCTGGAATAAAATGGGTGAATAGGAATAGGATACTGATAAAAATAGGAGTTTGATATCCACATGTTTAAATGGTTTCCCTAAGGATTTAAAAATAAATTTATTTTTATATCTTCCCTTGGCAAATAGTATCAGAATTCAATAGTTTCCTGAATTGAAAAGTTCTGGATTTTTCTCCATAGGGTTTATGTAGACATGTGCTTGTATTGATAATACTCAAATAACTTTACAATAAAAAAATAATGAATAACATTTAATTATGTCACGGCCAGGCTTGTCACACATTAGCTTTGCAATTATCTGCCTCCACTTCAACAGTCAAATGCACTTGACTGGAATTTTTTCCTGGCTCAGCCTCATTGCAACTCAGTTAGGCAATGGAAATGTTAGCAGATCCCACTGGTAGTAAACAATTCGATGCTATATATATTTTATTATTTTGTTTTTGTGCTTAAGCCCCCCCCCCCCCCATTCAAGAGCTACCCAGATCCAAGGAAGGTGGAAGTCAGCTTCTGCAGACCTTTCTACCTAATGGAAAATTCAGTGGTAAAGCATAAACACGAATTTTTACTCCTGAAAATATTCCTCTGATGTTAAATGGGAAATTTGTCCCACTGTAATTTAAAGTATAAACCCATTTTACTTGGTGGCTTCTTGAATCCATCTCAGAAGGATAGTCCAAAAAGTGACATAATTTACCTGTGTCTAAAGCTCACATCAGCCTGTTGGTTACAACACAGCTGAAAATCAGATTTGACCATTCCATAAACAAGCCAGTGTCCTTCTGAAGAGAAGCAAACACACACAACTTCTAATGTCCTGGTATTTTGATTATATTCTTTCTCATTTTTCTTCTCTTTATCATCACTTTTATTCAATGACCAATCTACTTTTTGGAATATTGTCTCAAATCACAGTCTAAAGAAAAAAATCTGTATCCAATTTGTCATCCTTCAACAAGAAATGTTCTTCTTAGCTACTAAATGAATAACCCTATTTTATCATTACCTTCTTCTGTCACCTCCTTCCCACCCAGGATTTAACTGAAGTTCTCATTATGTCTCACCTGGGAGTTTGCAACTGACTTCAAAACTGATGTTGATACTGTTGTTTCTTTCTACTCAAACCCACCTGCAACACTGTCCCTAAGTTGTTGTTTTGATATTTTCTACATCTCCTTATTACGTACAGAATAAAATCAAAATTCTTTAACTTCACCAAAAATATACCCAAAGTTAACAGCTCATTCTTTTCCTTCCTCCCTGAAACACAGACACTAAACTTTAGCCACTATACTACCATACACTATACTTCACATGCCAGCCACTGAGTAAACCAGAGATAGGAAATAGCTTGCTTGGTACTGTATATCCAGCCTGAAATGTCTCTCCTTTCTCTTTTACATAGCAAGTCTATACTCACTTTCAGTATGAGTTAAAATTTCACCTTTTGGAGTTTTGTATTTTCAAAGAATTATTTTTTACCTTCCCCTGAAATCTGAGAGGACTTGTACAGCTGCTTTGACTTTCCCTGAAACTTCAATTATTCATGTAGGCTCTACTTATACCACAGATTGTGACCTTCTTAAAGGAGATACTTACTTTTTCATTTTTTTAGGATCTTGCTTAGTGTACCCAACAAGGAAGATTTGTCCATAAATGCTTACTGAATGAGTAAAATGAATGGCCACTTGAATGAAACAATTTTACTCCATAGGACTCCATGCCATACACTCATCGTTTTACTCTCTTTAAGGGTCACAAAAAAGTCTGAGAAGTTAATGCAGATGGAGTAATATAAGTCCATCTACATTTCACAATAATAAAATGAAATCGACAGCTGGATATTTGTGAAGATCACACAGAATATACAAGAACATTAGCCACAAAGAAAGAGGAACTTCATTACCCTCCCATCCCTCTCTGCAGTGGCCTCACTCCTGTGGGCAGCTATCCTACATAGTGCATTGTCAATCTTCAAAACGGCAAATGCAAAAGCCTTTGTCACTTTTTCCATAGAGAAGCATGGATGGTGGGCGGCTCCCACTTCAAACACTTGAAACATTTTAACTTGAATGTATTCTAAAAAGTACCTTAACTTGAAACTGTAAGTAATTTTGAGAGATTATTAAATGAATGGAATATTTCTATCTATAGGTTTAGACTTTTTTTGTTGTTGTTCAGAGACAATTGTTCTCATATCAGATGGGGTTTACATTATTTAATATCTTGGCTTCCATAATTCATTTATTATGGCTCCAATTAAGTTATAATTTATGAGTTCAGTAAATATTAAAGTAAAATAGATATTAATGAATTTTAATATAGGAAGACTTTAAAAAGTCACTTTAGTCATTTTTTTTCTGGAATTTACTACAGAGTAGCCATTCTTCTTCACAAAAGTAAAACAAAACCCAAGTTATTTTCAAAATTTCTATCAATTTCCATGCCCTTTAAATATGCAAAAAGAAATGGAATACATAGAAAGTACAGAATTTATGTCAGAGGAAGACTTAGGGGAAAAAAAATGGTGCTCACCACTGATTTATCAGTGTATGGAGGGGGAAAGGGAGAATAAACATTGAAAATACACTAATATCCAAGAATTGAAAATCAAACTGAAAGGTTTACCCCAGGATTCTCATAAGTCCCACTAGGGAGAATGCTTGTATGCTTTTCTATGTCTGGAAGACAGAATCTGATAAAGGTTGTTTGATAAGTTTAACAAAAACTTGGCTTCAATTTTATTTGCTGAAAGTTTAAATTTGTCATTTCTACTTTTATTACCTTTTATTTTTCCTTCTACTGTACACTCCTGTTTCTCCTATTTCAACATCATGATATTAAAGCTTGCAAGACTAAAATTCTTTATAAGTATCTAGAACTTTTAAAGGAAATATTCATTAATTTCATGTACAAACTTGTTTTTAGTGATGAGTTAATGTGAGCATAAGATTTTCCAAATAGAGGAGGCATCATTTGAAACATAAATCTAGGGATTCAAAATTATCTGTTCTACATAACATTGCAGTATAGTTTGTAATACTTCATTAACGTTGTACTGCTACAGCCTCAGTATAATCTCCCAAAGGGCCTGAGAAAGTGACTACATAAACGATTTGATGATTATAAGTTAGAATTATTCTTCACTCTTCCATGTGGAAGCACTAGAAAGGAGAGATTTCCTAATAACAAAATACAACTAAAGGAAAGGAAATAGTCGTAACCATGTTCAATAACCTCAGATTTAAATTCCATCAGTTGAGACAAATGAGCTCACAAAAAGCTGAGGCATTTCCTCATTGGAATGAAGAGATTCTACCAACTCCTTACATATTTTCAAATAAATGCTTCTATGAAAAGTTGAATAAGGAAAAGAAGGAAATAAGAATTCTTAAATCATAAATTATAGTATTGAACATGAAGAATAGGATCTTCAAGAGTGGCGCACAATACTTAGTTTCAAGAAACCCATTAACCTATACTGAGAAGCCTAAACACACTTGAATACATACAGGAAAATTGTATGAGAATAAAAAATATTGTACAAATATTAGTTGTTCCCAAGTTATTATATTAATATAATAGAATTCTAATTCTAATTTTGTGGAGAAAATGCATAAAATAAGCATTTGAATGGAAAACAATGCAGTATACAACTAAATGTACAGTTTGACTCCTTCTTTTGAAAAACATAAAGTATTATAGTATGTATAGAAGCAAATAGAGCAAAATGTTAATGCAGTTATCCCCTAATGGGAGGATCATTGTTGATTTGGTTTTCACATCAGGAAGTCTATTTCAGTGAAATATTTATCTCCTAGAGTCCTTGCAAAGTTCATTACTGTTAAGCACAAATAAAAGCAGTGTGGAAATGCATTATAAAATATGAAACATTTTGCAAATATGAAAGTTTTAAATTGTGTAAGAAACATTTAAAATCTGACCTTTCAATATGATTGGCCAGAGTTTTGTTAACTCTATATGTCAAATCCCCTTTCTATCACTTTAAATATCTTTCTTTTCCCCCTACCATTGACAAACCAGAGTTCTCACTTTACTTACTAGAATCTTTCTTGGAGGAATTAAAACTATTTAGTCTCGATTTCACTAAAAATCACAGAAGAATTCAACTTCAAAACTCTACAATGTTTGTAATTTGTCTGCATTATGTCACTGTAATATTATAAGATGTACTTGGTCTTCATGCCCATTTTCTGACCTAAGGCTTATGAAACCCTTGGAGAGAGCATGTTCTTCATGTGATGATGGATAGCTGGTGGTTGGTGACACCTAGATAACCTTTGGAAGAATGGCAGCGGGTCATAAGAAACACCAAGATATGATGAGAAGGTTAGCACTTTTCAGCCTCACCCTCCCACTTCTCAGGATGCAGGAGGGTTGAAATTAAGTTGATCACTAATATCAATGACTTAATCAGTCTTGTATATGTAATGAAGTTTCTGTAAAAACCCAAAGGGCAAGATTTTGGAAGCTTCCTGGAAGATAGTGCACTTGGAAAGAGCATGGAAGCTCGGGTCCTCTTCCACCAGACCTCACCCTGTGCTCTCTTCCATAAGTGATTCCTCAAGTTTTTTGCACTCTTTTACCACATTATTTAAACCCAAGAAGGGGGTCATAGAAATTTATAATTCATAGTAGGTTAGTCATAACCTACCACTTACAACTGGTATCTGAAATGTCTTGTGGAATAGAACACTTGACTTGTGGGATTTGGCATGATTTACAGGTAATATCACAATTGAATTGAATTGGAGAATACCATCTGATATCTACAGTAAGAATCAACTTATTTTGTGAAGGGAGCACCCCACTTCCTAACACACGCACACACACACACACACACATATTTTGGTGACTATAGGTGCTACATTTAATGAGTGGTATACACCTTGATTCATTTTCTCTATCCTTACAGTCATTTAACTCTAAAGAATATCTATACTGAAAGACAACAGTTCTATAGCCAAGCAGCTTTGAATAGCATTGCCTAGTATTCCTCATCCTAGAAATTTACTAGTAATAAATTCTGTAAGGAATGCAGCAAAAGAAGAAATAAAGAGAGAAAGAGAGGTGGCTCAACAGTAACACAGGTTTATTCAGGTTGAACCTGAGGAGGGGGGTGCAGTGGAGACTGCGACCCATCTTCTCCTTACAGCCTGGGGTGATAACAGGGGAAAGAGGGAAGAGGGAAGGAGGAATGTTTGTAGTTAGTCCATCACTAGCGATTGTCAGGGATCCTTGTGGTGTCACCGTTAAAAGTAACCAGATGTTTTTCAGGATTTCAGTCCCAGATAACAATTACCTTTCTTACCTTTCTTATGATGATGGAGTGTTTGGAATTTCTTTGCATGATGGTAGAATATTACTTGGATTTTCTTTTCATGATAATGGAACATTGCCTAGGGTTTAGGTCAAGCTGAATCAGGGACCTCGAGATGACTCTTATTCCAAAATGGACGATATATTTCAAAATAGTTTTGCCTGTGTCAAGTTCTACCTAACAAGTTCTACCTAACAAATTCTAGAAAACGTATTATTTCTGTTCATATGACTTAGTATTTGCCCATGTATTTGAACATCAAACATCTTTGTGAAGTAACATTATTTGCACATTTTGGGAAATGCCATTCCACATAATGATGATCAAAGGATTTTTATAATAGAAAATAAAAGGAAAACAATTGTGTTTTAGAAAGACAACTAGTAATAGCATGAAGAATAGATTAATACTATACAAAAAAACAAAGTTAACTAAGGGAAGTGTTATTCAAGTAATTTCATGTAAACTACTGTATTAGTCAGCTTTGCATCACTGTAACCAATATATCCAACAAGAACAACGTAAAGGAGGACAAGCTCACACTTTTCATCTGTGGGTCTCTCTTTCAGAGTTTCCGTCCGCTCCATTGTTCTGAGCCCAAAGTGTAGGCAGAGCATCATGTCAGAAGGCCATGTCAGAGGAAAGAAGCTCAAGGCATGGCAGCCTGGAAGCAGAAAGAGGTTGAGTGCAAGGGATAATAAAATACCCAAGGCAAACTCCTAGTGTTATACTTCTTCCAACCATGCCCTATCTGCTTACAGCTACCAACTATTAATTCAGTCGAGTTGTTAATCCATGAAATGAATTAATCCTGTGATTAGCTTACATCACAATCCTTTCATTTTACCATTGGACATTTCTGCTCATCTCACAAAGCTTTAAGAGGACACCTCAAATCCAAACCATAACAACTAATCCACCCTTTCAAATGCTAACCCCAAATTTTCCTTCAATCATTTGAACTCAAAATCATGTTCTGTAGATTTTCCTTCACTCTTCAGAGAATTTCCAATCCAACTGCTGTTACACTTTCATTATCTTTATTAAACATGTAATTTCTTATAAAAATCACAAATTTCTTTTTAAAATTCTGACTGTGAGAATAAAGGCAGAGTGGGGGAATCAAGGTCAAATTTGGAAAAGGAAAATTATAAGGGAAAATGAATAAAACACTTAAACCAAATCAGTGATGGCTACAAAACTGTCAGAAAAGGTAGTCATAAACATTGATATCCTGGAGGAAGTTCCATTGAATGTCTATCACCAATTCATTTCTTCCATCCTTACCCTTATTTCCACTTTAAATGACAGTGCTTTAATCCTCAAGATATTGCAATAGTACCCAAACAATTCCAAGGCTCAAAAACAAATGGTATCATGGCTGATAAGATTTAAGTCCTTTAACCCAACAGAATCCACTAAAATCTAGCAATACTCTACTTTTCCTATTTGTATTTCCTCAATGGCATGACATAATTTCATTTTAATAAACTTTGTGTCTTCAGAATAGACCTCTGAATATTCTAGAACAAAACCATATTCATATTTCTTCTCCTTCTTGGTACCTCAGGATTATACTTCCCAGTCCTCTTACTTATACAAGTAATTGCCAATGGCTTTAGGTAGTAATGATATTTGCCACTACTAAGTCAAGTATTCAATAACCAAGCAATATCTTCCAGTTTTCTCTTCTGTCTGTAGAGACAAAGACACCTATTCTGTACAGTTCAGCTTCGAGATAGTAGAATCTTTGCCAGCCTGAATCCATGACTGTGTATAGCAAACTCTCTCAGTTAGCTCTTGTGGAACATATAAGCTTAGGAAAAAATGCATTTTGTCCTGTTAAACCAATATGATGTAGAGGTAGTCTATTACGTTGGTGTAACCTAGATATTATGGTTTGTATATGAGGTGTCCCCTGCAAAAGCTCATTTGTTAGTGAATGCAGGAATATTTGGAAGTGAAACAGTTAGAATATGGTACCTATAACCTAATCAGCACATTAATCCACTTAATGCATTATTCATTTGAATGATAACAGTAGGTAGGTGGGGCATGGCTGGAACGTGAGCTCCTGGGGATATTTTGTCACTGGCTCCTCACTCTTGCTCTCTTCTTCCTGGATGCCATGAGCTAAGCATCTTTCTTCCACCACTCACTTTGGCCATGGTGTTCTGCCTCATCTTCGGCCCAAAGCTATAAAGATCATAGATTGAAACTCTGAAATCTTGAGGTTGAAATAAACTTCCTCATCTAAGTTGTTCTTGTCATGTATTTTGTTCACAGTGATAAAAACATCTGACCAACATATTAACCTATCCTGGTCTGCAAAAAAACTTTATTAATACCACCTCTGAATTCTTATAGGGAATGTACTGTCAAATTATTTGCATCTTTTTCTAGGAAAGAGTGGGGGAAACAAGATATTTAAAAGTAGAATAGAAAACATATTGATTCAGGTTCAAAGAACCCTGTAATTATCCTGGGAAGTACCCTCTGGTAAAGGTCAGTGTACTGTCAGTAGAGAAGAGACGCATGGGAGTATTTCTTTGTCTTTTTTCTGTTCTGTTCTTTTCCTCCTTTCTTTCTCTTTCTTTTAATCATACCACATGGCTACAGAAAGGACATTAATCCTGAGAATATCAATCTTCTAAGTGATTAATTCTGCGCACTTTATTACAGTCATTTCACTTAAAAGAAAAGAAGTTTGTTCTCAGAATAAAAACTCCTAAAAGGAAAAATGTTCACCAGGGAAACATCAGAAAAATATCAAAGAGTCTGACAGATGAATAAGGAGGAATCCTCTCTATGCTTATAGGAATAAACCTTGCACATTCTTATCTGAGCTCTAGGACTGTTTAAAGTCAGCCTGTTATTGTTATCAAGGACAGAGGATTGATTGTTTTCCTTGGACGTGTTGTCTGACATAAAAAAGGTTTTTACCCCCCTCTTGTTTGAAGCTACCTTCTTAAGGAAGCTCTCTTCATTTAGTTATTTGAAATATTTTGGAACAGTGTGAATGTAAAAGATTTACTAGTCTTTTACTATTCTTCTACCTTCGTTTCTACTACTCATTGTTTTTCTCCAGTAGCAAGATGCCTTCATGCCATGGAAAAATGGAATGATGCTCAACACATTTTAATTATTTTCCTTCCCTTTATGAGAAATACATTATTTCTCAATTGTATCTCTGACATGACAGTATATTCTGTTTTTTTGAGCTCCCAAGAAACCCAGCTGAGCCATGCACCAGATGAGGTAGACCCCTGCATGGTTCCATGTCACTTAAGGACACTGGAAACAGAAAATGTAGATCAGCAGCAACACGGTGGAGGCAAGGAAACAGAAATATCTTTCTATCTGCTGCAGCAGCTCTGACATTCTCTTCCATGCCCAAGCTCTGATACTTTGCAAAAATCCAAAGCAGCTTTCTCCCAACTCATCCAGGGAAAAATCATATTGACAATCCATATTTTCAAACATAAATTGTTCTCAACTGTGAATATTGAAAAAAATGGGTCATTTCTAAATTTCATTTTGCTTTAATAGCTTTAGGTTAAAAATGAACATTTAAAATATAGCCTTGGTTTGACCTTTGCTTTCTTATTTCAGATGATCATTGTGAAGGGTTTTAAATAAAAGATGATCATATTAACTGAGGATTCTTCAAAGGTCAGCTTGTCTATTTGTCTGAATAGGTTTGTTATCTTAAAAGACAGTCATGTTTTCATTTTGGGACCATCCATATGCACCGTAAAATAGTATCCATTGTCTCAAAATTGCCAATTCCATGGTTTTGTTTAAAGTACAAAAGTATAATATGCACTTCCTTTGTTCCTGGCCTTCATAGGAAGGAGCCTGGGCAATGAGGAAACAGTGGCTTCCTTGACCACTGAGAGGAGTGCCCAAAGGAAGTGTGGGGAGAGCACAAAAGAGATTTGACTACTTCTCAATTTTTTTGTAGCAATAGTTCTCCCCACATTAATAGCATTTCCTTATATTTACTTATACTTACTGAGATTCATGGAAAAAAGAACTGTTTAAATAAAATTCAAAAACTTAACTTTATACTAAAATAAACTGAATTGTGAACAGTGCTGGAAGATTATCAAGTTGACTTTAAAATACTCGGTTTGCAACTATGGACCAGAAATACTTATTAAATGTCACTATGAGCATGAAGCTGTGTAAATTAAATATTGTTTGGGGGAAGAGATACGGAAGAACATATTTAGCATGGATTTCTGAAGAATTTCCTCCAAAAGAGGAACCTCACATGATTCTGTTTTTTAACCAAAAAGAAACAAGCTAAGTAATATGACTACAATGACACTTCATTGATTCGAGGATAATATTAACATTTCAGTTTTATATATTTACATAGCTTTTAGAAAGCACTCCCCAGCTCTGTTACTCAACAGAGAACCAAGTGATAGAGATGTGAAAAGATGGTTAGCCTTCAAGGAACTTAAACATCAATAGCAATCAATATATCAACAATTAAGGGATTGTTATTTTTGGTGAATAAGTTTATCATGCCCATGAAAGGTATTTATTATCACAATGTGAATCTGCGTGTACATTGTTAAAGTGTGATAATCCAACCATTCTAAATACCTCTCCTGATTTAAAAGAGTCTCACATTACAATATAGAAATTTAAAAAAAAAGATCTGAAATTTTATGCTCTTTCTAAGTGCTTCCTGTTGCTACAAAAGTGGTCAGCCTGACAAGTTAGAATTAATTTCCAAATGGTTTTATATCATACCCCTCTTTTGGTCACATAATGATCTGGGTCACCAAAGGAAAAACAGAGTTTGTCAGAAAAATAATAATAAATTAAATATTTCTCTCCATCTAAGTCTATCTGTCCTACTTAGTTTCCATTGTCTTTAAGTTAATTGAATTCTACTCCATTTTAAGGCAGGTATCACTTTATTATGTATGGAAGTATTTATAATTAAAGACTAAATATAGTTTAATATTAAAAATGAAAATGAAATAGTGTTTTCCATGACCTTCTTAAATTTCCCATAATTTTTTCTAGGAAAAAAAGAAAGGCTCAGGGAAAATAATTTGCTTTTTCCTGCCTACACTACTAGAACTAAGAGTCTGATTCAAATTTTATTTTGATCCCATTATATTTTCATGTTTTTATTTTGTATTGTACCTTATATACATTTATAACGTCGTTCAGTGTGTGTGAATGTATAGTAAACTGCCATTCTGAGGAATAGCACTGTTAATCAGTTCAGGAAAGGTCATTCTTTGTTTGCTTATTCTATAAATCATGTGCACATTTCTTCTAAGTGGCTTCAAGATGTGCAAGGTCTCAATTCCACCAAGCAAAGTAACTGTACCTTTTTGAATAAAAAGTTTCAGCCACTATAATGGAAGAAGTGACATCGGCTCACATTCTACATGCATTCAACTAACAGTACCTTCAAGGGCAAAAATCAGCCTGTAAAAATGAAACCAAAATGACTGGAAACAGAAGGCACACACTAAGTTAGTCATTGATTGATTTAGTTGGGAGGGCCAGGGAACAAGCTGACATTGATTTATCTTTTAATCTAACAGAATAACAACAAATCTTAAAGCAATCAGTTTTAATGGTCTTAATAACTCCAATCAAATTATTCACCTTCCACATTAATATAGGAGGCTGGCTTCATATTTATTCATCAGATTTGTCAAATAAATATCACTGTATGCCAAACTAAACTCCAGTCCTTCGGACTAATAGATCCTGTTAGCATTTCATTTTTAATTGTCCTCTCCTTGTAATTAGAGTGACCACAGGTCCCAGTTTTCCAGGCATTAGTCCTCTATGCTTTTGCACTGGCTTAATTTCCCAGAACCTCTCTTCATTTTCTGGAATGTCTTCAGTTGAAAGATAAGGCATCTGACCACCATGCTCCCAACTCTGCTTTTATTATTTTCTGTTTCTTTAGGGCCTATTAAAAGCTTGAGATTCTCTTTCAGTTCAGTGTGGGCAAAAATTTGAAAGAAATCCACAACTTAAGGAATCCACCTGATATTTCCTTACCGACCTAAAGAAAGATTTTTCCCTCAGCTCCATTAGGTGTCTGAGTTTCCAAAACAAGCAACCTGGTGAGATAAAACTTCCCTGACAGACTGTGCCCTATGTGCTTTTCTTTTCAATGACTCCACTTTAAAAAAAAAAATCTACTTTCTGACAATGGCAAAAAGTAAGATGGAGCTTGTGAGTGAATTTTTAAAAAGAAAGCTGCTTATCTTTTGTTTACTTGACCCAAACTTTCTTAGCATACATTTTAAATGTCTGAGATAGTGGTGTAATGAAATCTCAGCACTGTTTACTTTCACTGGTCCTGTTTTGCATTGGTTTTAGGTTCTAAAACAACAAGAATTCTATCAGTGATGAAAATGGTGAACACACAAGAATCTTCAGGACCCTGTTGGAGTCACATTGAAGTTTTCACCATCAAAGTGATGATTCTACAAAGAGATATGTTACAGAGGCCTCCTGGGGCTCTCCAGGAGGGGCTGATAGGTGAGGAAAGGATATACTGACAGGAGCCTGTGCTCAATGGATACCAGGCCAGGTTGATGCCAGGAAACAGAAATCAATGGCCACAGCAATGCAGCTTCTACCGAGTTTCCAACCTAATGGATTGCTCATTTAGCTAGACTGTAAATTTGATCTTGTGCAGCATTTACTTTCTTTATTTAGATCAGGATTAAAACAGAACACCTAAAAAGGCCACATAGGATAAAGAGGCTGTGAGATGCCTTCAAAGGGATGCGCATTTCCCCGTGGATATAAATAGATTGTTGTTTTGATCCATTTAAAAGGTCATCAGTCAACTGTTCTGTTTCTCACTCTCATTTCCCTCCATCTCTTTCTCAAGCACAGAGGACTACATTTAAAAAAAAAGTAAGAATGAAAGAAAATCACCAACCCAGCCCATCTCTATCTCTAATAGTAAAACACAAATTTAGAACTAATTCTTTACACGTTTTAATTTTCACTGCTCAGATAAACGCCAGTCTTTTTTTTTATGAAAATGCAGCAAAAATAATTCAAAACCTAAGGAAATGATGAATATAAGAATCATCTCTCAGCCACAGGAATTTGAGAAATTATCTAGGCAAATTTGCCCTTTTTCCAAAATCATAACCAGATAAAGCCATTACCTTGAAGTGTTCCGCTCCTCTATTTAAATTTGACGTAAAGGATCTAACAAATTAGTAATTGCTGCTAATCATCAGGTTTTACCAGGTTTACAAAGCCAATTTTGAGGTGCTAATAGGCCCTAATGGGGAAATCAGCCCTCAGTTAAATAAACAAATCATTAAGTTTCCTGTAGAAAAGTTAATATGGACATAGATTGCAAAACAACTGATCTCATTAGTAGCCTAAAATATCGCTCAAATGAATGCTGTACACATTATCTGAACACTGTGGTAGGAAAGATGGCAAGGCCAGAAAAGGAAATTCTATAGTCCTGAACTTTGAGTTATTTATAATCAACTGGAAAGAGATACATGGACATGCCATAAAGCATCAGAGGCGATCCAAGCAAACTGTGCTATACTAACATTTGATGATATGCCCCTGATGTGCGTGACCTAGGTCTTAAACAACATTTAATATTTAATAAGCACTTACCAAATACCTATTGTCAGGCACCAGATTGAGCAGAAGGTTATGCCAGTGACAAAGATACAGTCTGTTTTGAGGAATGTCTCCAACCTGAGGAGGCAGGGTAATGAGTCAGGGAGTCTTCCCTGTTGGAGGAGACATGTACATTGAGACCTGAGGTAAGGAAGAGAGAGGCCAGAGAATGAGAATGACAAGGTATTCACAGGAGGCAAATGAATCATGTGATATATACCAGAAATAAGAAAAGAGTGTGGTACATTACTGATGCTACAGAGTATTTGACATATATTGAAAACAGAATTTCAGGGATTCAGTCCCAGCCTTTACCGTAATTTAAAGGGTTGAATGTGACATCAAGGAGATCCTCAATAAAAATTGGCTGGAATTAAATTGTGAAGATTCCTATTTAAAATGTCTCAAGGAAATCAGGAGCACATTTAAATCATTGTTTTTTGTCCTGGACAATGACATTCTCAAATGCCCCCTCCCATGTATTGATCCTACTCTGCATGGTTTCCTTGGAACATTCTACAAACCACATATAGCCTTCTTAAAGCCCCAAATATGAACCACATTGATATTCAAACAACAGGCTCACCATTGAGTTCTCAAAACGTGGTCTTTTTCTTGCATCATATGCCAGTGAAGACAACATGTATTCACTTGGATCTAAAGATTTATAAGCCCTCCCCTCTTACATTGTCACATCCATTGGGTCACTAGATTGTCTCAATACTGCCTCACGAATATCTCTTTAATCATATCTCTTCCTCTCCATCACCATTGACTGTATTGGTCCAATAGCATATCTGTGATTGCACCTAATGTTTCACATTGCATATTACCTTATAAACTGTGCTTCCAGAGTGATTCTTCTAAAATGCCAGAGTGACCAAGATATTTATTTGATGAAATGTTCCAGTAGTTGTCATGTAGACTCCATGGCCTGAAGGCCCCAGGCATCAAATTGCTATTTCTTTGCATACCTGGTACCCTTTGCCAAGGATATACCCTACAATATGGAGTGGTTTTCTATATATCTCTAACATAGCACTAATTTTACTAGATTTATTCGTAATTTAAAGAGTACTATGAAGGCATTGAAAAGTATATTAAGTTTCAAAAATATAAACAAAAGTGAAGAGACATTATTCATATATACCTCAGCACCAGACCACCCATTCAATGTTTTACTGTATGTGGTTTAGGATTTCTGTATTAATTAATTTAAATGTTTGATACCCTCATTTCTATCATTGATGAAAGGCAATAGTTATTCCTATTTGGTATGGATTATTTCCCACATATGCTTTTGTATTTTATCATACCTACACACTCTCTCTCTCTCTCTCTCTCTCTCTCTCTCTCTATATATATATATATATATATATATATATATACACACATATATATGTATATATATACATATATATGTGTATATATATATACATATATATGTATATATATACACATATATATGTATATATATACACATATACACACACACACACACACACAAATAAATAAGGTATCTTAAAAATTCTCTAGATGGAATTATGCTAACATATTATGTAGCTTCTGCTTTTAAAGCATAATCTAGGTTGACAATTAAGGACCATTTATTCAATTTAATGTATTATTATATTGATCCATAGATTTAATCAATAAATTAAAAGTATCTACTGCATACCAGACATATACTTACTGTATTAATAAAGCAAATTTTATCTACACATTTCTTGTCAACTGCTTTCAGATTTTCACTATTAAAAATCTACTCTTGAATATAGTTTTCTCCATCTGTCCTTAGATACAAGTGCAAAACAGGGAATACCAGTGTTTATTCTTTAACAATACACGGGATATGAAATACTATTGTTTCAAAGCATGTTCCTATTACTATTATTACTATTACTATTACTATTTTGCTACATAACAAACTAGCCTGAAACTTAATTGCATAAAAGTATAACCATTTTATATTCACTGTTCATGTGAATCCTTAATTCAGATCATTCCACAACCGTAACACCCATGACATCATGTAGGAAGTTCTAAACAACTGATGATAACAAGCAACTGAGACTTCAAGACCTAAATGCCTCCACACGCTTCTTCACAGTGCAGTGATCTCAGGGGAGTCAGACCTGCTAGAAAGTCATCATAGGACTGAGTGTGAATGGTCATGGCCTTTTATGATCTAAGTCCAGAGTAGCAAACCATAGGTTCGACATGTCAATACTTTTGACTGGCTGAAGTCATCATAAACCCACTCAGATTTAAGAGGAGACAGAGATCCAGCTCTGGATGAAAGGATCATCCAAAAAAGTCACAAAATTGTAAAAGTTTTAAAACTACCAAGATGCACACATTCCCGATTATTAATGAGAATGTTTTTATACATTATTCATTATACTTGCATCTGTTTAATAAATTTTATTTATATACTTACTTGTTATTATTAGATTGTTGCTTGTCATTCTTTGACTAAGGGAAATCTTTATATATATATATATATATATATATATATATATATATATATATACACTTGCATGTATATTAGTGTCTGACCTGTACACACATGTGTATGTTGTAGTGGGCTTGCGTCACATGCACAAGGCCCTGGGTTCAATCCCCAGCACAATAATATTAACAATAACAACAATAATAATAATATACATAACATTCATTTATATATGTATATACTTCTGTATGTATGTGTGGACATTCTTGTATATTACCATTATATCTTTATTATAACTTTTGCTATCTGGTATTGCTAATTTTCTAGTCTTAAAAATCATGTTCACTGCTATGATTTATTGGTTCTTTTATATGAATTTTAAGATCAAATTCTTATTTTCTGCTTAGAAAATGAACTCTTGCAAATTCCTAAAAGAATTGCATTGAATATATACGTTTACTTAAGGAGAAGTTACTTCCATATGATCTTGAGATTCCCGTCTCTAAATATGCCTATCTTTTCATTTAATAAATATTGTTCAATCCAGCTTTACAGTTTTCTCTTTCCAAATGACTTTTCATATTTTTAGGTAACAATATTCTGAAGAAGCATATAATTTTGAGTAATGGGATGTGTTATTGTCATTATTTTTTATTCCTATTATTGTTTTTCTGGTACTAGTACTATTCATGTTTATTTATTGATTTTACTAAAGTCAATTATTAGTTCTAATGGTCTGTGTGAATAGCTGGGATTGTTACACAGATAATCATTTCTCTATGAGTGATGGCAATTTCACCTCATTTTTCTTATCTGTAAATCAGGCTGTGTTATGGTATATTCAGGAGGCACCATTCACATTACATATGATGTTCTCCTTATAGAGATTCACTGTGACACTGAGGACTATAACTCTTTCATTATTTCTTTGTGTGTTATTTTTTTCTGTTTTGTAGTGACAGATTAGAATCAGATACTAGATGCCCTGATTTGGTTTGTGACATTGCTTTTCAAGGATATGTCTATGATGACTTGCCCATATTTTTAATTAAGAACCTTCATTTGTTTAAGGGAATTTCTGTCTTTTTCTGTTTTTCTAAGTGTCTTTTCACATGAAGGGTTGAACTATTTTAGATTAGATTTTTTAATCAATTGAGATAATCATATCCCTTTTTATTTTTAATTTACACAAATAGATAACTTGTATTAACAATGCTAAACCATCCTTGTATTAATGAACAAGTATTCCTTGGTCAAGATATAAATTATATACTTTGTATATTGGTTGATTTTGTATGACAAACTACATTATACTTTTATTGTTTAATATTTTTAAACTTTGTGTATCTGACTGGCATATGATTTTTACTTTTTTCAATTTTTAGGGTTTGTTCTGGTATCAAAGTATCCTTATAAAAGTAGTGGGGGAAGGCTGAGGATATAGCTCATTTGGTCAAGTCCTTGCCCCACATGCACAAGGCCCTGGGTTCAATCCCCAGCATCATCATCATCATCATCATCATCATCATAATAAGAATAATAATAATAATAATAAACATTTTCATATCTAACCTTTATTTTGAAATGCATAACATTGAAAACAAAACAACATCAGAAATAATAGATATACTTCCATAGTTTAATGTGTTAGGCATTATTCTAGACCTTCATGTACATTAATTCATTTAATCCTTATAAAAACCCTGTGTTGCATTCTATTGTATTTCCTATTTTACAGAATACTAAGCGGTATCAAAAATTTAACTTGTTCATCATCAAACAGATACAAATTCAGTTCTTCAAATCCACCTAACCAGTTGAGTTACACTAAGGTCTCTTCATGGTTCACAGAGAGAAAAGAGCCTAACTCCCAAATGCTGACTGTCACCCATAATGAAAAGCTACTGCTACCTGACAGCTTAATCTTTCCCTTGCTTTATGGGTGTCACCATTACTTACACACATACAGTATTCATATAGGAAGTATTTGCCAACTTGTTTTCTATTTTATGGTCATTGTCTTTCTTAATGAAGTACATCTCTTATGAGTTTTATATCAACAATATCTTTGTGGTCAAATTGCTTAGTTTATGCTTATCTTAAAATAATTCTATTTTGTCCTGGTTTATGAAAGTTAGGTTATGAGATTACAAAGCTAGTCTGTTGTTGTTTTTTTCTCCTCTCTCTTTTTCTTGGAACATTGCAACTTGTGCATAGCTACTTGCCTCATGCCTGTTGAAAAATCAGCTGTCCCTAAAATTTTATTTAAACACACATACATATATATATGCCTTTTATGTCTTGTTATAGTTTTTGAACATTTTTACTGCCACATGTTAAAATACAAATTTCTTTTACTTTTGTATACTTGGTATGCATAGTGCTTTTATTATTTGGTCTATATTATTACATGATATTTTAAGCAATTATCACTTTGAATATTGGTACTTCCTTATTATTTTTTATATTTTTCTGAAATTCTGAGTAGATAAATAGCAAACTTTTCAAATATGATTTACCTCTTTTCACATTTTCCATACCGTTCTCTTTTTGCCTTCATTTTTTTTAGAAATATATCCAGTTTTATCTTTCAAATCATGATTTCTTCAAGTGTGTTTAATCTACTGTTCACTGAATCAATTGAGTTTTTTAATTAACAATTTTATATTTTGACATATAAAATATGCATTGAATTTTTTAAAAAATATCTGCATAGCATTTTGGATAGTTCTGTAGTATCCTAATTTTTTATTATATATTAAATATTTTATACATTTGAAACATAAGATTTTATTTACCTGATAATGTTAATATAAGAAACTGAAGCCTGATATTGCTCAACTACAAAAGCTGATTTCCTTCATACTTGGTAATTATTTTTCTAAATTGGGAGCAAACATTTTGTAGAAAACAACTTATGGAAACCTGAAAGCCCAAGTGCAAAGTGTTTTGAACCAGAAAAGGCTTGTGCTGCCTCTGCTCAAAGTGTGTCCCCAGCCTAGCACCTCTCTAGTACTGGTTTGAGGCTTTGCTGACTAAATGGTTAGTGTGAATTTGAACACAAGATCTGTATGAGAGTAGGCTAATGACTATGAACTATCTGTAAAGAATATTATGAATACTTTCCTATGTAGCAAACTTGGAAAGCACAAATTTCTTAGTAACATGTACTATTGGGTTTTTTTTTTTTAGTTTTATTGATTTCATTTTTTTAAAATACATGACAGTGGAATGCATTACAATTCTTATTACACATATAGAGTACAATTTTTCATATCTTTGTATATAGAGTATGTTCACACCAATCATGCCTTTATACATGTACTTTGTTTTATTTTTCATTAAGATTCTTATTACACAAATATACCACAATTTTTCATATCTCTGTTTATATATAAAGTATGTTGACACCTAATTCAATTCTTCATACATGCACTTTGGATAATGATGCCCATCACATTCCACAGCCCTTTATAATCCCCAGCCCCCTCCCTTTCCCTCCCTAGAATTCATAATCTTCCCTATCTAGAATTCATCTAATCCTCCCATGTTCCCCCCGACTACCCGACTATGAGTCAGCCTCCTTATATCAGAGAAAACATTCAGCATTTGTTTTTTGGGGATTGGCTAACTTCACTTAGTATTAGAGGATATATAATCAATCAACAAATATATGAAAAAGTGCTCATCATCTCTAGCAATTAGAGAAATGCAAATCAAAACTACTCTAAGATATTATCTCACTCCAGTCAGAATGGCAGCTATTATGAAGACAAACAACAATAAGTGTTGGAGAGGGGAAAAAGGTACACTCACACATTGCTGGTGGGACTGAAAATTGGTGCAGCCAATATGGAAAGCAGTATGGAGATTCTTTGGAAATCTGGGAATGGAACCACCATTGGACCTAGCTATCCCTCTCCTCAGACTATATCCAAAGGACTTAAAAATAGCATACTACAGGGACACAGCCACATCAATGTTTATAGTAGCACAATTCACAATAGCTAAACTGTGGAGCCAAACTAAATGCCTATCAGTGGATGAATGGATAAAAAAAAATGTGGCATATATACACAATCGGATTTACTCAACATTAAAAGAGAATAAAATCATGGCATTTGCAGGCAGTAATATGTACTATTTTGTGAATATTTTTCCCTAGCTCATTCTTTCACTATGGGGGTAGTCCCTGTAAGGACCTAAGCATAATTTAGGAGTCACAGGTTCACAGGTCTATTTGAAGATTTTAGGGTCTGATTACCAACTTTGATTGGGTTCTAAAGCTTGGTCTTCAATTCCTCATGCTCTCAAAGTAACACACAGCTCGTAGCTCTACTTTCTTTTGCCTGTTTATCTATTTGTGTGTTCACTTGTTTAGTTGGGCCTATATTGAGTGCAAAATATTGTTCCTAGGTTATTTATAAATTAAAGTGTTATCCAGAATCTATTTGTTTTGCAGCATGAGAACATTCCTCACTTACTATTCTGCCAAAAATAGACATGTTACACTGCTGTGTAACGGAAATGAGGGACTATTTTTTTATATTATTTTTAGTTCAACAATGCACAAAAAGCAATCAAACATGATAAAGTATCTAAGAAAATTTAGACATTTTATCATATTTTAAAATTCATTTTATAAAAATTTTAACAGCTTTACTGTTGATATATAAAACTGTACTTTTAAATATATTAAAATTAATTTTTTTGAGATTTTAATTTTAATTTCTTTTAAACTGATATATAAAAACATTTCAACTTTCCATATTAATAGAGTGCCATGTTGTATAATGATTAAATCAGATTAAACATATCTATGTCCTCAAACATTTATCATTTCTCTTGTGGTGAAAATTTTCAGAATCCTTTCAACTAGATTTTTTGAAATGTGTAGCATATTGCTGTTATCTATAGTCACCCTACTATGCAATATTAGACAAGAGCTCCTTTCTTCTATCTAACTGCAACTTAATACCCCTTGATCAACATTTTCCCCAACTTTTCTTCCCCCTACTATCCTCAGGTTCTGGTAACCACCATTCTAAACTCAATATGAGATCAACATTTAAAAATTCTATATATCAGTGAGATCAGGCAATAGCTATCTCTCTGTGCCTGGCTTATTTCACTTGGACCAATGATACCCAGTTTCATCCACATCCTTACAAAGGAGAATTTCATTCCTTTATGTGGCTGAAGCATATCACATTAAGTAAACATACTATATACTATATTTTCCTTATTACTTCTTCAACTGATAGACATTTAGGTTGTTTCTATTTATTGGCTATTATGAATAGTGATACAAAGAACTTGGGAGGGCAGATGTCTCTTCAATTTACTGATTTCATTTTCTTTGGATGTATACCCAGAGGTGGGATTGCTAAACATATGGTGTTCTAATTTTAATCTTTTGAGGAATCTCCATAGAGGCTGCTTTAATTTATATTCTACCCAATAATATACAAGGGTTTTCTTCTCTACACCTTTGTCAACATTTGCTATCATTAGTCATTTTCATCTGAGCCATTCTTACTCTGGTGAGGTGATATCTCACTGTGGTTTAGATGAGTGATGTTGAGCACTTTTTCCATATAACTGTTGGACATTTGTGTGTCTTTTTTGAGAAGTGTCTATTTAGCTCTATTGCCAATATTTTAAATATGTGTTATTGTTGTTGCTGTTGTTATTATTATTACTACTGCAATTTTGGAGTTCTTAATATGTTCTGGGTGTCAACCATTTGTTATATGAATAATTTGCAAATATTATTTCCCACTCTGTGCATTAGATTTTTACTTTGCTTATTGTTTCCTTTTGATGTGCAAAGCTTTTTAGTTTGATGGAATCCCATTTGTCTATCATTGTCTTTGTTTCCTATGCTTTTGGGGGTTCTTGTCCAAAATTCCTCATCCAAACCAATGATTTTAAATTTGATAAGTCTTGACATATATGCACATTTATGAAACCATCACCTCAAAATGAGCATATTCTTCAGTCTTCAATATTTTCTCACAATTTTGATACCTCTTTCCTCTCACTATTCTCCATTCACCCTTAGACAAACACATGTCCATTTTCTGTTATCATATATTATTTTAGATTTCCTAAAATTCTATATAAGTTGAGTCATCCAGTATATAATCTTTTGTGTAGCGTTATCCACTCAAACTATTGAAATTCATCAACATTGTAGCACAACTTCTGTAAAGTTTATTGCCAAGTTGTATTCCACTATAGTTTGAAATTCCTTTCTGTATGCTGACACAGGTCCTTTTACAAGTTTGAGAGTTTAAAATGTTTTTCCCATTCTGTAATGTCTCTTTTATATTAACAGAAGAGCAGATGTGTTCAACTTTAAGTTTAGTAATTCTTTTTTTATGGTTCACATCTTTTATATCACAGTTAAGAATTTTGTGCTAATCCAATGGTAAAGTCCATTTTAATTAAAATGAATTTGCAAAAATTATTTTTTTCTCTTCCTTTTAGATAGGGTCATTATGTTGCCTAGCCTGAGTTCAAATTCATGATCATCCCTCCTTAGACTCCTGTGTAGCTAGGATTATGGGTATGCAACACACACACTGGCTTGGAAAAAATTTTTTTTAATAAATGTTGTATGTGGGTGTTTTATTATTAGATTTAAATACCAATTTCTCAGTATTTTTAAGAATAACACATCTTAATTATTGTAAAGCTTCCATTTAATATTAAAACCAAGCATATTACCATATGTACATTTTCATTTTATGCAACTTACTCTAATTATTATTCTATCACATTTATGAGAAAACTGGAGCTGGTGTCAGAGAATATTCTTCTACCTCACTTAACAATATTCACAGTTAACAGAACTATGAACTATGTCAGTCTACTATCCATCCCAGTTGGAAACATGCATTCTAAAATGTTAAATAATAGCCCAAATCACAGCCAGTTAATTACAAAATAGGGATTAAAATCCAAGTGACTTTTTATAGTCTAATTTTCTTTTCTTCAATCAACTTTTACAAGTGAATGAAAACATGTTGGGTCAAATATCAATCCAATTAAAAAATCTGAAAATGAAACCCTTAAAGATATTGGCTGAAGAAGATTTTTCTGAGTATTCCTGAATTACAAATCATATAAAATCAATGTTCCCTCAAACTTAATTATTTAATGTTACCATTATATCTCTTGTGAGTATTTTAAATTGTTTAATACATATTTTAATGTACTGAATGTCAAAATAAAGGTTAGTACCCATTATTTCAAGTTTATGTTTCATATAAACCATTTCTCAGACTATGTAAAGAAATATTTTGTCAGATTATTAAAATAAGCAAACCAAATATGTTTTATGAAGACTCTGATTATTTATTTTAACTTGAAACACTGAGCTAAGTAGATCATCTCAAGGTTTAACAATGATCATTAATATTTAAATTAATATGAATAGCAGCTTTCACTCAGTGGATGCTAAAGAATGCTTACTATGTGCAAAGTTACATATATGGCACTTTGAGGCAAATCCTACAACAAAAGTCTCTGTCCTTAAGGAATTTACATTTCAAAGAAGAGATGAAACCATTTCAAAAATGTCTGCTTTGCTATATAAATTAAAGTTGGTGGCAAAAGAAAGGAACAAAAAATGTAATGGAGGCTTTAAAAAGATAAATCAATGAAAGTGTAATAAGGAGTAGAAATATATTTCTACTTACTCCCATACTCCCATAGTATGTTATCTACACCATTATAAGGAAATACTAAAAAATCTGTGAGGTGGTCAAAATCTTAACAGAAATAAACTGACCAATCAGAGAAAAAAGGCAAAATGAGCATGAGCACCACAGGTCACCTCAAAGTCTCTGCCACATTTACTCAGAAGGAATGTTATTTTCAAGTTACAGGTAGACTTCTCCCTGAATTTATTTTTCTGACTTACAACAAAGCTTTTTATAAACATGATATGAAGGAAAGCAGTATTCAAGAAGGAATGGTACTGTCAGGTGCAGTGGAGCATACCTGTAATCTCAGCGGCACAGGAGGATCACAAGTTCAAAGCCAGCCTCAGCAAACAAGGTGTGAAGCAACACAGTGAGACCCTGTCTCTAAACAAAATCCAAAATAGGGCTGGGGATGTGGCTCAGTGGTTGAGTGCCCCTGGGTTCAATGTCTGGTACCAAAAAAAAAAAAAAAAAAATGGTACTGTATGGTTTAGTCCCAACTATTTCCAAAGTCATTTCATGGCTTACCAAATGGATCAA
The DNA here is from genome assembly GCF_001458135.2 of Marmota marmota marmota. Classification (NCBI taxonomy): domain Eukaryota; kingdom Metazoa; phylum Chordata; class Mammalia; order Rodentia; family Sciuridae; genus Marmota; species Marmota marmota. The sequence continues at coordinate 56,118,426 of NW_025999842.1, read as the reverse complement.
AAGGGCAACAGGCAAGACTTATATTTAATTCCTAAATCATTAAGTATGTTGTAATTCAACAGATTTCTCTCCAACTAAGAAATGGCTTCTTGAAACGCAGTCAAGAATGATGCTATATTAGTAACCTTGTACCCAATCTTAATTTGTAAAAATCAAATCATTTACAGAACTTTGAATCTTTTTACTAATAATGAATTACTTAGACTTTGCTTCACAACTATTAGAACACATCATTCCAGAATCACAGCTTCAAAGACAGCCTACAGAATGGGAGAAAATCTTTACCACATGCACCTCAGATAGAGCATTAATCTCCAGGATATATAAAGAACTCAAAAAGCTCAATACCAAAAAATAAATAAATAAATAACCCAATGAATAAATGGGCCAAGGACATGAACAGACACTTCTCAGAAGAGGATATACAATTAATTAACAAATATATGAAAAAAAAATGTTCATCATCTCTAGCAATTAGAGAAATGCATATCAAAACTACTCTAAGATATCATATCACTCCAGTAAGAATGACAGCTATTATGAAGATAAACAACAATAAATGTCGGTGAGGATGTGGGGAAAAAGGCACACTCACACATTGCTGGTGAGACTTAAAATTGGTGCAGCCAATATGGAAAGCAGTATGGAGATTCCTTGGAAAACTGGGGATGGAACCACCATTTGACCCAGCTATCCCTCTCCTCGGTCTATACCCAAAGGACTTAAAAACAGCATACTACAGGGACACAGCCACATCAATGTTTATAGTAGCACAATTCACAATAGCTAAACTGTGGAACCAACCTAGATGCTCCTCAATAGATAAATGGATTTTTAAAATGTAGCATATCTACACAAAAGAATTTACTCAGCAATAAAAGAGAATAAAATCATGGCATTTGCAGGTAAATGAATGGTGTTGAGGAATATAATGCTAAGTGAAGTTAGCCAATCCTGCAAAAAATCAAATACCAAATATTTTCTCTGATATAAGGCGACTAACCCATAATGGGGTAGGGAGGGGTAACATGGGAGAAATAGAAGAACTCTAGATAGAGCAGAGGGATAGAAGGGGAAGGGAGAGGGCAGAGGGTTAGCAATGATGGTGGAATGTGATAGACACCATTATCCAAAGAACACATATGAAGACATGAATTGGTGTGAACATACTTTATATACAGAGATATGAAAAATTGTGCTCTGCATGTGTAATAAGAATTGTAGGGATCCAACATGGCGGCGGGCGGGGAGGCAGTGCTTTCAGTACCTCCTCAATAACAGGGTCAGAGAGACGCATTGATACGCTTAGATTCTACCTGCTGAGAAACTCCTAGCAAAATTCCACTGAAGAGAGACAGGCCGGGAATTAGTAGGATTTTTGGAGGTGACAGTTTGCCCCAGATGAGTGAATCTCTGCCACGCAGCGCGGAGGTCCAGACCCGCCAGCCGCCGCCAGCGCGACTCAGCAACCCGCGGCCGCCCGCCCAAAGTGGGGGCCCCGGCCCAGCGACCGGCGGCTGCCCGCCTGCTCGGCTCAGCGAC
>NW_025999842.1:56114275-56116417 GCF_001458135.2 Marmota marmota marmota | reverse complement strand
GAGACAGGAGGATCTCTAGTTCAAAGCCAGCCTCAGCAATGGTGAGGCACTAAGCAACTCAGTGAGACCCTGTCTCTAAATAAAATACAAAATAGGGGGTGCTCAGTGACCGGCAGCCGCCCGCCCGGCTCAGCGAACAGCTGCCTGCTCGGCTCAGCGACCAGCCTCCAAGGCACAGCTCAGCAGGAGCGGCGCAAGGACTCTAGGAAGAGGTCTCTAGCCAAGCCTTCATGAAATAGCGAACCAGGAACTGAAACTAACCGAGATTGGGTCAGACCAGAGACAGACCAGTCCCACCCCTCCCTTCGGACACTCCGGCAAGGAGCCTGGGGCCCGCCATAGCAGAGAGGTGACGTCACCGGAGTTCGGCCAACGGAATTCCTTCCCAGCGGAATTCACTTTAGCAGGTGTGTGACTCCCACCCCACCAGATACAAGCAGCCTGGAAATCTCGGGAATCTCTCCGGGGGCATGACTGTAGGGGCGGAGGGACTCTGGACCCCCAACTCCCCCTCCCGCTAGCGGCGTGGGCGTGACTGTAGAGGCAGAGGGAAGCAGAGGGCACTCCCGATCCCCAACTCCTCCTACTGCCAGCGGAGTGGACGTGAAGGTAAGGGCCGAGGGAAGCAGAGGGGATTCCCGATCCCCAACTCACCTTACCACCAGCAGCGACACCCAAGGTCTTAGCCGCCAGTTTCCGGGGGCGTGCCCACCAAAGGGGTCCGGAAAAATTAAACTGTTGGTTCCCAGATCACCGCTCCACAGCACCGGGGCTTAGATGAATGACAGAGAGAGTGCTCAGTCATTCGGGAGATAGGACATGCGGTGGGACTGCAAGTGTAACCAGATCCTTGGGGAACCGCCTCTGGTGAACAGGACCTGGCTGGCTGGCAGGAGGAAGGGGGGAAGGGGCCGGAGAAGTGAAACGGCACTGGACTAACAGGATTGAGAGACTCCCAGGAGCTGCCTTACAGGAATTGCTGCCGGCACATAGAGCGCAGAAGCTCGGCTCGGAGGGCACAGCTCCGCCTACTGGAAGAGAAGAAAATGGATCTCTAAGACTTCAATTTTTTTTTCTCTTTTTTCTTTTCTCCCCTTTTCCTTCCTTCTTTCTTTCCCATTTCAAGTTTTATTGTTCTTTCCATTCTCCTGTAATCTATCCATCTCTCTCTCCTTCTTTCTTTTTAAGAGCACCTTCCTTCCCCTACCTGCCAACTTTCATCCCAAGCAGTACGTCTTCCATTATGTGTAATTGTCTAAATGCAAATAGGTGAATGATTCGAGGCTGTCTATAGGGCTCCTAAATACCTAGCTACTACCAAACACCCTGATCCAATCGCCTGTTAATATCCCCCTTCAGTAGAGCAATCTTCCAAAGTAGCCAAGACATACTAACCCTCATACCATCATAGCACCTAACCTAAACATAAAGTCCTAAGAACAAACAACAAATCACTATATGCATACAGAATCCGGAAGCCTTTTAAGAATTGAATGAATCAGCTTTAAAGTACAATAAAGCCCAACATTTCTAGGCATAGTCTCCCACCACAAAGGAGAGACCACAGAGATATACAAAACCAAAACAAATTTATAGGAGAAAACAGAAACACAGCAGTTAAACAGAGTTGGAAATTAATGTGAACAAGATGAAAAAACAAGGGAAAAAAGGATTAGAAACAATGCAGGACAACTTAAATCTACAGGAGAACCTAGAGGCATCAGAAAAATGGACAGAGAAAAACTCAAGGCATACCTGACTCAGATGGAATGGAATCTTAGAGAAGTCATGAGACAGCAAGTCGAAACAATGAAAGAATACTTTGAAAACGAATTGCATAAGCAAATTCAAATTGCAAAGAAGGAACTCTACCAGGAGATAGAGATGCTAAAAAAAAATCAAACAGTAATCCTAGAAACGCAGGAAACCATAAACCAAATTAAAAACTCAAACGAGAATATTACAAATAGACTAGATCAAATAGAAGTCAGAACATCAGATAATGAAGACAAAGTTTAACAACTCAAAAAAGAATATAGTCAACGCAGAAAAGATGTTAAAAAATTACAAGCAATCCATGCAAGAGATATGGGATGTCATAAAAAAACCAAACTTGAGAGTCATTGGGATAGAAGAAGGTAC
>NW_025999842.1:56108440-56112048 GCF_001458135.2 Marmota marmota marmota | reverse complement strand
AACAGACTTGCTGGTTCCATGGCATTCCCCGGTCTTGTTAACTGAGCCTGTCTCCTGTGTCGCTGATGATTGCTGCCTCCATAGAGTATTACACAGCACTAAAAATGACAAAATCATGGAATTTGCAGGGAAATGGATGGCATTAGAGAAGATTATGCTAAGTGAAGCTAGCCAATCCTTAAAAAAACGAAATGCCAAATGTCATTACTTTGATATAAGGAGAGCAACTAAGAACAAAGCAGGGAGAGAGCATGAGGAAAAGATTAACAGTTAAACAGAGACGAGTGGTGGGAGGGAAAGGGAGAGAGAAGGGAAATTGTATGGAAATGGAAGGAGACCCTCATTGTTACACAAAATTACATATAAGAGGGTAGTGGAAGGGAAAATGGGGGGGGGGGACAAGGGAGAGAATTGAACAACAGCAGATTGGTTAGAGAGGGAAGATGGGAGGGGAGGGGAGCGGGGATAGTAGGGGATAGGAAAGGTAGCAGAATAAAACAGTCACTAATATGGCATTATGTAAAAATGTGGATGTGTAACCGATGTGATTCTGCAATTTGTATTTGGGGTAAAAATGGGAGTTCATAACCCACTTGAATCTAATGTATGAAAGATGATATGTCATGAGCTTTGTAATGTTTTGAACAACCAATAAAAAAAAATTAAAAGACCAGTCTCTTTGAATTCTCAAAAACAAAACAAAACAAAACAAAACAAAAAAGAATTGTAATGCATTCCACTGTCATGTGTTTAAAAAAATGAAATCAATTAAAAAAATAAAAACAAATAAATAGGCCAAGGAAATGAACAGACGCTTCACATAAAAAATACAATCAATCAACAAATAGATGAAAAAATATTCAACATCTCTAGCAATCAGAAAAGTATGAGTCAAAACTATTCTAAGATTTCATGTCTCTCCAGTCAGAAATGGCAATTATCAATAATACAAGCACCAATAAATGTTGGTGAGGATGCGGGGGAAAAGCTACACTCATTGAAAAGAAAGAGAGGTGAGGGGACAGGTGAGAAAGAAATGAAAGAAGACAGAGACCAAGCAGAGATACACAGGAGAGTTTATTTGTCAGAACTGACAAATAAAGGCACATCTCTCCATAGACAGAGAGAGGGAAACCAGGTTTGGGGTTCAGGACTTTTATGGGGCAGGCTCACGGATTAGAGCCTATGGCTTAATGAGGGTGTTTAAGGGTGAAGTTGGTACAAGGGAGTGGTGAGCTTTTATCAGAAATACTCTTGGGTGAGAAAGGAAAATTTTTCTTAAAATGGAGGCTATCACTTAAGATGGCTATCCAGATGCTAAGCAAGAAACTTAGGCTCATACTATGCAAAGCAGTATGGAGATTTCCTAGAAAACTTGGAATGGAACTACCATTTGACCTAGCTATTGCACTCCTCAGTTTATACCCAAACTTAAAATGAGCACACCATAGTGATACAGCCACATCAGTGTTTACAGCAACTCAATTTGTAATAGCCAAACTATGGAACCCACCTAGATGCCCTTCAACTGATGAATGGATAAAGAAATTGCAATATATACATATATACACAATGGAATATTACTCTGCCTTAAAGAAGAATGAAATAATGGCATTTGCTGGTAAATGGATGGAGTTAGAGAATATCACTTAAGGGGAATAGCCAATCCTAAAAAACCAAAGGCCAAATGTTTTCTCTGATATGCAGATGCTTATTCACAATGGAGAGTGCAATGACTAGGGAAGAATAGAGGTACTTTGGATTAGGCAGAAGGGAGTAAAGGGAAGGGAATGGGTAGAATGAATCAGACATTATTACCCTATGTACTTATATGACTACACAACTTGTGTAATTCCATATCATGTACAACCAGAAAAATGAGAAGTTATATTCCATTTAATTCTAGTGTTATATATAAGTAATAGAACAAACTTAAATATATATATATATATATATATATATATATATATATATATATATATATANACAGACTTTGAAAGCGAGAAGATGCTGGAACAACGTATTTCAAACACTGAAAAATAATGGATTCCAAACAAGAATACTGTATCCAGCAAAATTAAGCTTCAGATTTGACAATGAAATTAAAATATTTCACGAAAAACAAAAGTTAAAAGAATTTACAGCCAGAAAACCAGCACTGCAAAGCATTTTGAGCAAAATACTACAAGAAGAGGAATTGAAAAATAGCACCCAAAACTAACAGTGGGAGGTATCTCAGTAAAGGGGGGAGAAAAATAACCAAAGAGGAAAAACTAGCCAAAATAAAATAAATAAATAAATAAATAAATAAACATGACTGGGAGTACAAACCATATTTCAATAGTAACCTTAAATGTTAATGGCTTAAATTCACTAATCAAGAGACATAGGCTAGTAACCTGGGTTAAAAAAACAGATCCAACAATATGCTGCCTTCAGGAGACTCATATGATAGGAAAAGACATACACAGGCTGAAGGTGAAAGGTTGGGAAAAATCATACCACTCAAATGGCCCTCGGAAGCAAGCAGGAGTGGCCATACTTATATCGAATAAAATCAATTTCAAACCTAAGTTAATCAAAAGGGATAAAGAAGGACACTATATACTGTTAAAAGGAACCATCCACCAATAAGACATAACAATTATCAATATGTATGCACGGTGCTGCAATGTTCATAAAACAAACTCTCCTCAAGTTCAAGAGTCAAATAGACCACAACATAATAATTATGGGTGAAATCAACACACCACTCTCTCCATTAGACAGATCCTCCAGACAAAAGCTGAATAAAGAAACTATAGAACTCAATAACACAATCAATAACCTAGACTTAACTGACATATATAGAATATATCAACCATCATCAAGTGGATACACGTTCTTCTCAGCAGCACATGGATCTTACTCAAAGATAGACCATATATTATGCCATAGGGCAACTTTTAGTAAATATAAAGGTGTGGAGATAATACCATGCACCTTATCTGATCATAATGGAATGAAACTGGAAATCAATGATAAAAGAAGGAAGGAAAAATCCTGCATTACCTGGAAAATGAACAATATGTTACTGAATGATCAATGGGTTACAGAAGACATAAAGGAGGAAATCAAATAATTCTTAGAGATAAATGACAATACAGACACAACATACCGGAATCTATGTGACACAATGAAAGCAGTTTTAAGAGGGAAATTCATTTCCTGGAGTTCATTCCTCAAAAAAAGAAAAACCAACAAATAAATGAACTCACACTTATCTCGAAACCCTAGAAAAGGAAGAGCAAAACAACAGCAAATGGAGTAGAAGACAAGAAATAATTAAAATCAGAGCGGAAATCAACGAAATTGAAACAAATAAAAACCATTGAAAAAATTGATAAAACTAAAAGTTGGTTCTTTGAAAAAATAAATAAGATCGACAGACCCTTAGCCATGCTAAGGAAGAGAAGAGAGAGAACTCAAATTACTAACATATGGGATGAAAAAGGCAATATCACAACGGACATTACAGAAATACAGAAGATAATTAGAAAGTATTTTGAAACCCTATATTCCAATAAAATAGAAGATAGTGAAGATATCGATAAATTTCTTAAGTCATA
>NW_025999842.1:56035577-56107023 GCF_001458135.2 Marmota marmota marmota | reverse complement strand
AAATATATATATATATATATATATATATATATATATATATATATTTCCATAAAGCAAATAAATTATGGTTTGAATGTCAAAAATAAAAACAGAAAAATGAATCACATCTTTGAGACAGAAAGGAGCAAAGAGAAGCCAGGTGATTGCTGCCCAGACTGAAATCAGCATGACACAGTTTCTGGTACTCTCATTCCAAAAACTAATGTATTTCCAATTAACATTCAGAAGGTGATAGACTTGGAGAAAATTGTCAGTAACCCTTGTAAGATGGAGAGGTAAAACCAGAAGTCAAATTCTCTTATTACAGAGATGGCCTATGAAGTGATCATCATACTCTGAACTTTTCTCTAGGGCACATTGCTTCTTCATTTTTAGGTAGCTGATAAACAGATATATTAACCTGAAAGCTACCTTCTGCATATGGAATAAGAAGAAAGGGAGGTCTATAGCAAGATAAATGAAGAATCTGATTAAACATCCTTTTTCCCTTAATATAAATTTTCTGTATACATACAAATAATTTTGACATTTTGATTCATTTTTTTCCCTCTGGATAAAAAAGATTATTTTCCCTTTATGAAGTCAGATTTTCTGCATTTGCAAATTGACCAGTACTTTATAAATCAATATAATCATCATTTTAAACTTCTCTGAAATCTATTCTAATTCTAAATACCAAAGATTTCTTTCTTGAGAGATTTGATTTTTCTAAACAATATTTCAAAATTGGAAAATATTCAATTGCCTGTTCATTATGGTCAATAAAAGCAACCCATAGATATGATTTTGTAAATGTGCCCTATGGATACCAGTCAGTGAATTTTTTAACCACTGTCTGACATTCTCATTTCTCAACATACTTCAAGCTTATTTATACTCACCTAGGAGAGCTAATTGAATATGAGGGTTTAAGTTAAGTTATTTTCACTCACTGGTTAAAAACAGAAAATAAATCTAAATCCAAAGATTAAAACAAGTAGTTTTATGTTCCAGAGTCAAAATATTTTACCTTCTCTGTTGTTCTTGCATTTATGTATAGTGATTGTTCTATCTCTTAGCACATGTAATTGGATATTGAGTACATTTAATTTTTAATGGCCTAATTATTATTAAAAAGTTTTTGGACAGCTTAACAATTGAAGAAAAGAATTCCACAGCACTGTAGAAGGAATATTGGGTCATGAGTTGGTTTCCTGGGTCCAAATGAACGTTGATTGTTTAGTGGTCAAGTGTCTTAAGTAGATTTTTAAAGTTATGAAATAAATATCTTTGAGCAGCAGTTTCCTTATCATTGATAGATAATAATAACACCTCTACCACTAGGTTTATTAAACTTCTAAGAATAATATATACTGAAAAATTAGCAAAGCAGACATTCATCAAATGCTAGCTATGATCATTAAAAACCCACTTACACAAAACAATTTCCAAATTTACTCCAAATTTCATATTTTAAATTGTGTGTGTGTGTGTGTTTAAGCAATAAAAAACTAAATTCAGGTAATTATCAAGGATTTGAACCACTTGGTGCTTATAATTAAAAAAAAAAAAGTGCTTCTCTCATAATACAAAAGGTTTTATTCACAAATAACACTGAATCCAGGAATGTATTTCCTTGTAGCTGTAATTTACATTAAACACATAATCACTAACATATATAGACTAATGGTAATCAATGGGGACAAAATATGAGTGAACAATATATCCTGATATTCCACTAATTGTTTTGGAAAAGTATAAATTATTCATTTTTAAATTTAATAACATGTATTTGTTAAAAAGCCTGAGACATAGAGAATCCAAGCACTTAATCCATCTTCCATACTGACGATGTATATGATCTTGCAAAAAAAAAAAACCACTAAATGCATAATAAATGCTATTCTTCTAAGGAGAAACAGTCGACAGCATTGGGTATTTGTATATATCATTTAATTACAAGATAACCTTCAATTAAGCAAATATATAAGCTTTTGAAAAATGATTCAATGCAAAGCAACTACAAGAGAAAAGGGAAAAGAATTACTGAACTAAAAAAGAAAAAAAAAGAAAAGAATTTCATTCAATTTTACCTTTCAAAATCACCAAATCAATATTCCTGAAATTTTCAAATCAACAGTACACATAAATTAGAATCCAAAATACGATGCTGTTCACACTGACTCACACGAAAATTCTATGCACATTTTAAACTTAATTTGGTAAAACAAAATTAATGCTACCATATCTATCAAAACCAAAACAAAGCTTAAACTGATATAGCTCAGTTGAAACAGAGCTTTAAGTGACTTCTGTACATGTGCGTCCAACAAAAGATATTTTTCATTTCTCTTGGAGGTTTTCTCAGGTTATAGCTTGATATTTCTGTAACTTTGCATTCCTATAATATAAGTGCTTAAAATTTTACCTCCAAAGGTAGAACAAATAAATCTCCATTCCACACTCCACTTCAATCGCTTTCTCTTATTGGATACTATATAATAAATATTTACCCTCAAGCTCTTAAATTTTATTAATTCCATCTTACAAGATATGATTTCATTTTCTATAGTCAGAGTCAAAAGGCATCACCTTTCTCAGACTAATCAGACTAATTTTTTTCTTAATTTTTTTCCCATGAATAATCAATCAGAGAAAAGCTTTCAAGTTTACCACAAATCAATGCCATTATTTAATTTTTTTGAAACAAAGGGATATTTCACTGAACGTTTGTCATGTTTGTGAACATGAAAACTTAATGCACGAAAGAGATACCTCACTGATGACCATACTGTGAAGAGAAGGAGAATGGGTAACTATTAATAATCAATCTAGTTCCCCATTTCTCCACTTCATCTGTATCCCCCTGAAGCCTTCTACCTTGCTCCAACAAATAGCAGGTCTCTCTATCCATCACCCAGTCCCACTGAGCCATACATCCACCTCTCCACCCTCCTGCCTTCCCATACCTTCTCTCTCTGCTTTTCTTAAGTAGAACATTTCTTTTTCCTCTATGTTCCTCAAATTTAGTGGACAGACACTCCTTTTTCAGAAGAAAACAGCACAAAATATTTTTCTGGGACACTGTTGAACACCAACAATTCAATGGAATAATGAATAAAGTTTTACTAGTAGGAACCCTAACCTCATTGAGAAACAAGTTTTTAAATCTAGATATGCTGGACCTTCCTCTTCTAATCAAGCAGGAACCATCCCCACTCCCCACCACATGGGGCCTCCAAAGTTAGGTCCAGGTATTACTGAAATTGTGCCTCAGAAAAACCCACAAGGCAGTCTCTCAGTATCAGTTTTGAGATGAATGAAGTAAACAGTACACTTCTACTGTCTCCATGTGTGCCAAGCTCTATTCTAGAAGTTGTTTGAGGGAACCTTATCATACTTCTGCACACAGTGACCATCATAGAAACACCAACTTCCATAGCAAGATTGCTTTCTATAAATACTCTCAAAACCAACAGCAGTCATCACACATTAGGGAAATACTAGCCTCGCATATACAACTGTGGGATTTAGAAAAGCCAATATATCATTCACACACACACAAACAAACAAACAAACAAACAAACCCATAATTCACTACCCCATTTAGTTTTATACCAGCCTTTTGAATGCTATAGACAGGTTAAAGAAATGTAGTGTAGAAATGAAGTGTAATTCTCAAGTTCACACAATTAACAAATCAAAAAGAAGGTTCTGAGACAGGTTTTCCATTTTTAATGTTTGTATTGTTTTTCACTTTTAGGTAAACTAAAATTTATTTTAGATAAAGTCCTTTTTTGTATTAACAAAGTTGGCTAAGGAAAACAAATGTTGGTAGATTTAACAATATAATTTATTAATTTAGATTAATTAAAAATCATCAGGCAAAAAAATATTCTTGGTGTCAATAATTGTTAAGTTATTTTGCTGAAGTAGCATATCCTATGACCTGCAAATATAATAAAATTTTGGGAAATAATTTCATAAAACCATTATAATTTTCTCTTGTAGTTCAAGGAGGCAGATCATTTTAATCAAGTATAAATTATTAAGTATATCATTAAATTAAATAGTTTTAACAAATCTAATTATTTAAATTATTTAGTAGGAATAATAAATGTTAATGATCTCATACCATTATAAGATATATGGAAATAGAAAAAATCAATGAAATTAAAACTAAAATTCAAAATGATTCTGCTGTTCAGAAATTATGGACTGAACTTTTTATGAAATATTTTTACACTGCAATGAACATTTATAAAAACATTTATTCTAATAAGATCAAAGATATATGAAATTTTAGGAGACCAGTGCTACAACAAACATACAGAAATGACATTAGATTATAAAGAGAAACCCTGTAGTTTAATAACTTATTTTGTTAAGTTGTGATTTATAGAAGGATTAACAGAATTAAATTTACTTCCAAATTATAATTATCAGAGGTCCTACAGGTCTCTTGAACTATTCCTGAAACATTAAAATCCATTACCTAAAATTATGAAATACTGAAAAGAAAAAGAAAAAGCATTTCCCCCTAGAATTGACAATACAGGTTTTAGAAGAAAAGGAGGAAAAAGAAAAAAACAGTGAACCCTATTTATTATAAGAATTAGGTAAGCAGTTGGATATATTTAACAGTGAATAAGATATATCACCTAATCCAAAATAATTCCTCTTGGGCATGTCATATGGTCTGAAATAGCACTACTAGAAATGTTCCTAGATCCTAAAGGTCCTAATAGATCTTTCCACTCAAATGCAAATGCCTGTGATTGTAACAATTTTGCTTTATTTATCAATTTTACATGGGACTTGGCTTACTTAAGTGAGGCTCCAGTCCAGTGACAATGGACATAGTTCATCAAAAAAGAAGGAAATTGTGTTGAGAAGAAAGTGGTGAACCTTATGTGACACAGCTTAACACTTGAATCCAACAGCCATCTAAGCTCAAGTGTTCAACTGATACCTCAAGAATGCATGTGATGTCAAAATCAAGGAGCTAATGCAGAGGCAGATCAAGAAAGACATAAGAAAACAGCATGTCTTCTCAAGGAATTTATTTTCTCATTGGAAAAACAAAAAAAAATATTTGAAAAAAAATAATTTGGTCATCCTGGTTATTAACTGGTAAATTATACCAGTGTTCATGGAAAAAATAATTATGACAAAGGCATATTTTATTGCCATCTGTCTAGAATATTCCATTGGATAAAAAGAAAGAAAAAGTTATTCCAGGTGAGTTCAATTGATTTCACCTATAGTAAATGATGCTATTTTGTATGATATAGAAACTATATATCTACATTATGGTCTGAAGTTATACATGTAGATTCAAATATAGCAAAAAGGAAGTGAGCAAGAAAGAAATTCTTTATTATGAGTAATACCAAATGAGGTCTCCCCCTACTCCACCTCATTAGTAGATATTCCCAGCTCTCCTCTGATTCTTAACTTTACTCTTACATTCCTTTAAATACCCAATCTGTAACCTATAATGCAGGTCAGAAGGTCCTGATATATCACTTCTACATAAAATATCCCCCCAAATTTTTCTCAGATAGGAAAATTTCTCCCTATGATAGTCCTTTAATGCTCTTCCAATATTTTCTTGACAGTAAAAACAAACAAATAAAAAGCTCATATTAACTTTTCTGCCTACTATACTGTATCATGAATGAATAAGTCCAACTAAAATTTCAACTTTCATAATCTTTTTGGAAGCATTACATGTAAACTCCTTAGACAAAAATCTGAATGTACTAATCCATGTTGCCTTTTTGCCTCGTGGGAGCATATTCCCCAAAGGAGAAAAACAGACAAATCCATTTATGGTAATTCAAACATAATTGTAACACTCCAAGGTACAAACAGTCCTGCTACAACCACAATTCTAGATAATAGCTGGTAAATTTCACCAGTCTGGAAGAACAAATAAATTTTATAAGACTTGAGAGGTGTACCATCTGGAATACCTTATCAAACTGGAAGCAAAAGTGACCTAGTGTGAATGCAATTGATTTAAATTAAGTAAACTTAAATACTTAGATATAAAAGTATTTATTTGACCTAAAGTGAAACTATTTTTGTGATCTATAAAACTCTATCTGCAAAGTTATGTAGTTAGAAATATGAAGACATACACATAAATTTAGCACAGATATTTAGATACAGCATAAGTGAATGAGCAAGAGTGGTGGGCTTGCCTTTCTTGTTTGGGGCCAGAATACAATGAACACTTTATGCCCCCTTGCCCAGAGGAACATGACTTTTGAGAGAATAAGTGAGTCTTATTCTCAAGCCTTTCAACATAATCTATCTTTTCCTTCAAATGCGGATTATACTTTAATTCTAACATGCTTCCCAAATGAGATGTGATCTTAGGTACCAAATGATAAATGCCATTACTTCTCTTATCTGTGGATGTCTGGGACTGGTGAACTTTCAAAGCTGAGAAAATAGTTGATTGTATATCAAACTAGTAACAGTGAAAAACTATACCACATTGTCCTTCTTATTTTGTCATATCACAATAGGTATATATCACTTTTTTCTGATTTAATAAAACCATATTCAAATACACATTGCACAGAGATTCAGAGACATGATATATATCTTACAAAATTGGGACTGATCTCATTTGATCAGTCTAAGTATAACGCCAATAATCACAAAAGTAAAACAAAGTTAAATTGTGACCAGTGAACCTGGTTTGGGTGAGAATAAAATAATCAGTGATTAAAATAACAGATTTCCAAGGCCAAATTGAGCTGAAAGTCTGACAAACTGTTTTTATAAACCATCTTTTCTGTGCACTTTCTGTAAATCTCATATTTAATTAAATCTATTAAGTTTGGTACACACAAATCTAACTTTAATTTCATGCCACTTCATTCCTGATACTAGAATGTTAGGCATATTATTACTCTTATGGACCCTGAGGCCAAAGTCATAGGTGGAACTGATTCTTGGTAGAAATGCATCTGGCATTTTCTTCTATGAAATAAGCCCCCCAAACAATCTGGATCCTCATGGAATTTACATGAAGCACTAACCCAGAGGAGATTCATCATCACATATCCTAAACATAGTAAAAAAAAGTTATTTGGCCCTAAATTTATAATTCTCAGAATGTTCGGTTTTATAAAAATGGTTATTGTACATAAATGTCTCCCATTTTTCAAAATGACAACATAATTCAATGAAATCATTATTACAAAATATTTCTAAGTTGAGTTGTAGTTACTGCCAGATTTTATATAAATAAATCACTAGAGCTCATTATTTTAAAAATGCCATGATAAAGGATATATAGGAGAGGAAAGAAAACGTGATTAATTATCTATTTTTTAAATATCCATGTGGCATAATATGTCATCAAGTCTGAAAACTAGAGATTAAGGTAGAGAAAAGGAAGTAGATATAAGAAAAAAAAGAGAAGAAAGGGATAGTTTCAGCTTGATTTGTTTTATTTTTTTCTTGTTATTATCATTGAGATACATCAGCATAATTTTAGACCAAAAGGAAGATGAAAATACAGGACAAGGATGAAATCATTGATTGAAGGGTGATCGACAAGGCATCAGGAAATTCACCAGATGATTGGTTTTAAACAGTATGACCACACCTCTGACACAGAGAAAATAAGAGCAGTGTGGATAGAAAATTATGAAAGGAGAAAGGCCACGAACTTGAAAACATTTAGTCTGACAGAATTATTTTAATTAGAAATTAAAGGCAATATCAATTGGTAGCAACAAAAGTAGAAGGCATTTCAATAGACTTTAGATAAGTAGTAAATACATGAAATATTTTTGACAACCATGAGATTGAAACATGGATAAAAGATTAAGGACATTACAAAATAAGCCATATTCTTGTCCCCAAAGAAATACAATAAGTGCAAAGAAATTGATCCCTGTTGAAGTGATGTTATCAATGTTAGTTACTAAGTCAATATTCAGCTATTGGAATTTCCTGCAAAATAAAAGAGGATGGAAAAACAATGGTAACACCACTGGAAGAAAATAAGTTCTCAAAATGAATAGCAAGTATGTGTGTATTTGGATTTTTTAAGTTAATGTACAATAATAAGAGAAAGAAAAATTTGAATAGTGGGAAAAGCATTGTTTCTGAATAGAGAACACATGGATTTTTTTTTTTTTTTTTTGCAAAGTATATTCTTTTCATTAGCAATCTTGAGCAAGTTATTTAATTTCAGGGTCCCCAGATTATTAACCATAAAATTAAAAAGACGTCCTATCTTCAGCTACCATATAATGGTATGACAAAGAATGCCACAGAGCGGCACTCACACTAGTGTCCTAGTGTCTCACAAAAACTTGAGAGTAAAGTTTGTCTAAAGCTATAGTTAATTTGATACTTACCTCTGTTTTCCTGTCTTAATGCTTGCAAACCCTACTTAAAAAGGGCTATGAAAATAACTTTTGTGAAATGTTTCATGGAAAGCAATACAATTTTAAAGAGATATTACAAAATTTCATAACTATATCCTCAGCATTAATGATCTCTATAAGCTTTTCGTAAACTGCATCAAAATTTATGTGTAGTGAATCATCTATGAAATGTTCTCTTTATAGCCAGAAAATAACAAAGCTTTGAAAAAAGGTTATTCGTGAAACCTAGAAGATCTCAAAGAAATAGGCGTTGGATCTGATATTACATAAGATCATGTTTAAAGACTGAAAGAAGAGACAAAAGGAAGTTCTTCAAAATGCATTTGGTGCTATTTGGAAAAATACAGCACACACTCACCTTAAAAATCAATAAAAAAACTCTTTAGTTAGTAAATAAGGTACATGTAACATCAGGAAATAAAAATTAAGTTAAAATACAAATAATTCAAGCTAAAAAATGAGAAAAAAATGTACTACAAGCCTTAAATATCTAAAAAGAGAACCAAAGATTTAAACATTTTACATAAACAAACATTTTGAAGTATTCATTTGTTCATTCAATGGACACATTGAACAGTATCACAGGCTGGGAACTGTGCTAAGCAACAGAGCAGGCAACCAAACACACATAATCTAGTCAGAGAGCTTACCAAGAAATCAGATAAGGATGTAAAGAATGGTAAATCAAATTTTAATTAAACAGAACCTCAAAGGAAGTGAGAATGTGAAATACAAAGGATGAACAAAACTCAAGAGATATGTAAAATTGAAATATTGGATGATGTGTTATGTGCACTAGGCCTAACATATAGTAGGAACTTAGAAACTGTCTATTGGAGAAGGGTTGATGATCTTGAGGAAGTATCAATAACCTTATTCTCTCCCTGATAAAGACAGTATAATATGAGAAGGTGGAAAGAATTAAGTATTCCTAATAACTTTCTGAATTAATTGGAGATATTTGGGAATATGGAACTAGTTTTAAAAATATAGCAATAACAACTGGGGTTGCAGCTCAGTGGTAGAGTGCTTGCCCAGCATGTGTGAGGCACTGGATTCGACTCTCAGCCCAGCCTATAAATAGGCAAAATAAAGATCCATTGACAACTAAAATAATATTTTAAACAATAGCAATAACATACCATGGCACAACTGTAAGAATGACTTAAAATAAAACTGACAATATCAAAAGGTCATGAGGCACTCAGATATTATTGGTGTAACTCTAAAACGGCATAGCTGCTTTGGAAAAATGTTTGTGGGTTTTTTTGTTTGTTTGTTTGTTTGTTTTATAAAATAAAATAAACAGTCACCGTATGAGCCAGTATTACTATTCTTAACTGTTCAGGTAAGTGAGAAATACACTTACAAAAATGAATGAATGAATAAATGCATAGAAAATCTATTTTTATAAAAACATTTATGAAAATAAATATTGTATTGGCTTTGTTTATAATTGCCCAAACTGGAAGCAATACAAAAAATGCCTTTCAAAGTGGAAAATATAAAATAATCTGTACATAATATATCCATACAATGGACTGTAGCTGAATTATAAAAAAGGAACAAACTTCTGAGGCACCCAACAACATGGAAGAATTCCAAATAAATTATGATAAGTGAAAGAAGTGAGAATAACAAGGCTATAATGACTTCATATTAATGACATACTTGTGAAGACTAAATTATAAAAACAGAAAAATCAGTGGTGTGGTGTACAGAAGAAAGAGAATTTGACTACAAACAAGCAGAGGAGACTGGGAGTAATGGGAATATTCTGTTTTTTGATTTGTCAAAAATTGCAGAAATAGACACTAAAAGGTTAAATTTTACTACATGTAAATTACAACACAATGAAACAAAGTCATCTGTGTCATTCTTGTGTAGCTGAAATAAAGACTTGACCTTAACAAGTGCTTTAAATAGAGGAAAGAGGTGGGAGGAAAGAAAGAAAGAGAATGTGCCACTACCAGAACCTTCCTCATTATTTCAAGGGTTAGGTGTATCATTAATGATCCTTCTTGAAACATAATTTGATTGCACTGAAACACTATTATCCTGTGACTTCTTCCATAATGGTCATCACTATGTTAAAGGACTAAAACTTTCATATCTGAAGAAGAAATTTTGTTTCTCCTTAGATCTGCTGAAAAATGCAGGGGTTTCATGCAATATTGATGGAAAAATACCTAGCTAAAACATGGAAATTAAGACACTTTTATAGGGAAAAGTCAGTAAGTTATACAAAATAATTTGTGATTATATACAGAATACCACAAGTATAAACTATTGCTAAACATAAACACTTTAATTATGCCTCTCTGCCTCCTTTCCCTAGTGAGATAATCATAGGAATATTTTTTAGAAAATCCCCTTACATAGTAAACACATTCTTTTGTTTATCTTACCTCTCAACGTGAAACATGCACCTGCATATATTTAAAGGTATTTCCCATATATCACATAGAGATACAAGTTCCAGAAGGCAAATTGCAGTAACATGGGAGGGTCAAATGAAAGAGGTCAAGGAGAAAATATTAAATCAATCAGTTCTCTATTAGTCTTCTAGATTACTTTAAGAGTTTGTGTGGCTTGAATGTCACACTTAAACCAAATAGATACTAATCCAAGATACATATTACTGAATTTCTAGGTGCCTGATTATTAATTTGGGGATTAAGCCCACGGATTTCTTAAGGATCGTGAACTCCCTGAAATTGCATGTAAAATGTCTTTTTGCTTTGTGCATGTTTATGGGTGTGTGTGTGTGTGTGTGTGTGTGTGTGTGTGTGTCTATCTGTCTTTGTTTTCTTTAAGGAAGATTTTTCATTCTTCTGAAAGAAGTTTAGAATCCCTAATTTAGAAAGTATCAAGGGATATTCACATGGTAACCTTATAAAGGATTAGCATTGCATTATCAGACATCCAGGATACACAAAGAGCAGCAGGTAGAGGAGGGATGGCCCAAGGGTCCAGGTAGCATTTTCCAGAGTCCAAACACAGTCCTTCAATGTCTGAGTGACAGAGAGTAGGAATATAGTGATGACAGACACTATGCATGCCCTTTTGCTTACTCTTAAACACACACACCTACACATAATCACTTAGAAAATTACCTTATTTTTCTATTCTTTATCCCTAGTTGTTAGATTTAGTTTTAGTTTTTGTAAGATATGTATTGTGATGCCAAATTATTCCTTCAAATATTTCTGGGCCCTAATGGTCTTGGAAATTACTTTTTAAAAAAATCAAATACAGTTGAGGTAAAAAGATCATTTATATCTTCAACAGTTTATGATATAGTTGGATAATATCCATCTAGGATAGTGCTATGTACTTGGTGGGGGCGTAAGAATAGTTTGTTCAACTTTCCAAAAATTTTCCTTTCATTCCAAGGAATACTTAGCCCCCAAAATAACAAACTGTGCATTTTCAATCTGAGTTCTGAACTGTTTGTTAAAGGGATAAAAAGAATTATAATTGATATAAGTCAAAATATCATGCCAATTGCCAGTGAAAGCTAGGTTATAGGACATAGAAAAGGTACATGTTGTAACAGTGGCCTTCCCAACAATAAATGTCATAATTGGATGATCTTTTTCCCCACTGAAATCTCTTCACAGAAAAAGCTGAAAGCTCCTCCATAATCCCTTTGTGTATGAAATATTAAAATTAAGGCATGAGCAGCACCAAAGTTGTTATTTGAGCTGATGAAGGGAGAAAGAGACTAAACTACCGGTGCATTATTTATCTCCCAAACTTAACAAAGTTAAGTCCCACTTCCCTCCTAGGAAAATCCAGAGCTGTTACAAAAATGAAAGGAAATATCATGTGTGGTAAAGAAGTGTCGTTCCTTTATGGGAGGGAGCTCAGAGGATATTTGTTAATCCTAAACCGCCAAGGGATGAGGTTACCAGCACAGCTGTAGATCCTTGCTGTGTCTTCTCCCAGCACATCGTTTAAAAATATTTGTGGACACAGGAAGAGGGGAAAGCAACTCTAGCCCCAGAGCAGCTGAGGTAGCTACAATCACCAAGTACAACCAACTCTCCTGGGATTTGCCTGATTTGAGAGAGCAGCTGCTATGTTATTCTAACATTGTTGTAAGAACGTGGGTTCAAGGGAAAATCAAGGTTTTCTTTTCTTTTAATCCCCTAGGGAGAACACAGAGCTAGAATCTTCTTGAGATTGAAGAAAGAAAAAGAGTGGCTGTGTCCTTCAAATTGAAATAAAAATAGTGGATACTTGATCTTCAAAAAAATACCTTTCCAATATCTGAAAGATCTGCCATTTTCACTGCTGACATTTAACATGAGAATTGCTTCTTACTTTTGAACTGACCATTTTGCTATTCTTCCCTGGTAACTATGGTGAATGAATTTGTGTTGTCCTGATCACCTCAGAAAATATAGTTTACAGTCTTATAGATTGAGATCATACATCCCTGGGGACACATTTTTCCTATGTTTATATCATTATTATGCTGTAACTTTCTGTTATCACAAGAGGTCATATAAATGTTAGTAAGTGTGTTTGGTAAAACACTATATTTAGAAATACAGAATTTGCCCATATTCCACATGGCTATTTGATCATTGCTGCCATCTAAGTTTAGTGTCATACTCAAGCAGATCTCTGTCATGCAGTAGAATTGCCAAACAGAGCAGAGGGAATGATAGTGTGAACCCAGATGCAGAAATAAATATAAGTGACTCAGAAACCAGTGGAACACTCTCCAAATTATTTTTGGTTTCTCAGTTCTCAAACCTGTAGATTTATATTAAATGGATGCCTCAACATCATTGCTTTAAGAAATAGAAATTCTGAAACAGAAAACAAAAGTCAGACAGAAAGTGCTTGAGTGATTACAGTAATGTTCTCAGCCAAAATTTGTGTAAAAAAGGCAATGCTAGGAGAAGCACTCATCTCCCCCAGCAAAACCAGGAATTTTCTTAATCTACTCCTTAAAGATTCTATTTATGAACTCAATGTCTAACTACTGCCTCCTCCATTCCAAAACATGAGCTTCATTCTGCCTTAAGGCACCTGGAAAAATTAGGCCTGGATCTTAAAATTCTTAGTTGAACAAATGTTTCTAATCTGAAATAAACTTGAAAAAGGATAAAATTCTGAAAATGTGGGAAGCTAAAATAATCACTTTTGCTTATGTTTCAGAAAAAGAAGAATAATTGAGGTATAATAATAAAATATAGGGGAAAAATTCTACTTCATTATTTCGATTGCAAAGGATCAATCTTGGTATATAAATTTAAATTATTTTCTAAGAATATAACTCCCATGCAATTTTTATGGACCAAAATACAAAATAATATATGAAGATTATGTTCCAACTCAAGTTTTTGAGAAAAAAAAGAAACCCATAACTTACATAATAGTAATATAACCTATCTAATTGATTTTTGTTAGGATAGCTAGATAGCAGAGAGGTCAATAAATAGCTGGTTTGGATACTATAAAACCAGACTACCCAAAAGACCAAAATGGAAAATGGCTCATCCAAAATCACTAGATAAGCTGAAATACAAATAAGTCTAATTCCTTTCAACATTTAGAATATGATTAAATACAAGTGCCCTCTGTATTGTGCTGGAACTGGTTTTTAAGTGCCAGTTGTTAAATATTCAGAATTGTGTAAAACCAGTTGATCTTACTTTGGTAGTATAAGAAGGACCAGGATGAGAATACGCTTACCATGAAACCATCAATGTTACACAAAGGACCTCTTTTATTTTCCTGTAAGAGAGCAACTTACTAAATATTTATCAGCCAAAAAGTGAAAATACCATATTTGAAAACAGTTAATTGTTATATGAATTAAGAATTATATAAAGCACATTAAATAATTAAAACATGTATTTTAGTTTTCAAAATTAATATTTGGTTTTATCCTAAATACCAGACCTAAAACTATCTGCATGCAATCAAACAATTATACTAAATAATATAAGAATACAATGATGAAGCTATCTAAATGTATTACAAGATAGTTGACTGGAACTGAAATAGGACAAATGTCACCCAATAGAGTATAAATAACATGCTGTGGAAATTTTGCAAGACTTAATTTTATTCTTCCCTCAGAGGTGATGCAAATGTGAAAAGCAAATACACCTGCGGATGAGACTATTTGATTTTACTATTGTTAGAAATTAAGTAACACTAAAATCAATGATTACTTACCTGTATTTTATCATAAAGGTGATAGAAACAAAAGATGTTTTGTGAGGTAAAAATAGCACAAAGCTATTAATTTTTAAGAACAGAGGCATAAAGCAAATAGGTAGTATTGACTGTCTTAGAACAAGTCACTTTCTGGTGATAGGTCATAAGAATTATGCAGAAATATTTCAAATTCTAAAAGAAATCAAGAAAATACTAGAACAGCTTGTCACCTAAACAGATTACATACACCACTAAATAATGATTAAGAAGTGAAATGCTATCCTACTAGCCTCAACTAAACTACTACATGAAAGTGAAGTGAAAACTATTCACAGAAACAACATAACATTCAAAGTGAGAAAATATTATGGAAGTATACATTTTGATTACCTTTTAAGTCATGACCTTAGGAACAAATTTATCTACTAATAGAACAAAATTTATCTCCAAAAATAATGCAGGCACAACATACATTTTAAATTAGTGTATAGCAAATCCTCTGTTAGGTGTCCAGGATTAAACTGTCACTTAAATTAGACCGTATACCTAGAACATTTTATTAGAGACCCTTAAATCAACACTCTTGAGAATTTAATAAGTTTATCTTTATAATAACAAAAATCAAATATAATTTTTATAAAGCCATATAGAAGAGTATAAGGAAAGGGTAATTATCAATTCCAAGTCTCTTTATTACAAAGTTTTGGTGACCCATATTTTCATAACTTTTAATATATATATGCATACACATAAACTTTTACATAAATTACCTATTCTATTTTGTTCATATGGGAATTTAATTCCATGCAGTTTTAAAAATAAATGGGAGTCTACAGGCCACATGAGGTTTCACTCTTTGTACTGTACAGTTTTCTGATTTTTGACAAATCTGTACCATATATCTACAGTTACAAAATCATACAGGATACATTTATCAGCCTAAAAATCTCTATATTCTTCATATCCATCCCTCAATTCTTCCCCCAAACCTTGAGCAACCACTGAACTTTTAAATGTCTCTATAGTTCTGCTTTTCCCAGAATGTTAAATAATTTCAATTGTATAGTTAGCAACATTTCTGATTCACTTCTTTTACTTAGCTATTTCATTTAAATTTCCTCAGTGTTTTATCATGGCTTGATATCTAATTTCCCTTTATCATTACATAATATTACATTGTCATGTTGTAACCATGGTTTACTTATCCATTCGCTATGTTTTACATCAGATTTGGACAATTATGAACAAAGCTGCTACAAACATCTGTATCCATATGTTTGTGTGAATGTATATTTTCAATTCACTGGAGAAAAAAAGCTATGAGTTTGATTACTGGTTAGTACAGTAAGACTGCACAACTTTGCAACAAACTTCCTCTCTTCCAAAGTGATTGTTCTATTTGCATCCTATCAGCATTGAATGAGCATTACTGTCCCTCTGCAACTTTGCCAGGAGATGATGTCAGTTCTACACCTTATAACCATTCTAACAGGTATGTAATTGTATCTTTCTGTTCTTTGAATTACAAATTTCATATGTTTATATGCTACCTGTGTATCTTCTTTAACAAGGTATCCAGATTTTTTTGCCCATTTTACAATTTCATTGTTTGTTTTCTTATTATTGTTTTAAGAGTTCTTTGTGTATTTTGGATTCTTTGCCAAAGGTGTCTTTTGCAGATATTTTTTCCTAGTTTGTGTTTCTCTAGCATCTTTTCTTGGAAGGACTAATTTCTCCATTGAACTCTGTTTTCTTTATCATCAAAGATCAATAGTGTATTTTTTTCTGGGTCTGTTTCCGGACCATCTATTCTGTGTTAGTAATTTATTCGTCAATATTTTAAACAGTAGCAGACTATCTTCATAAATATACCTTTATTATAAGTCTTGAAATATTGTAGTGTCTGTCTTCTGACTTAATTCTTCTTCATTATATTGTTGGCTATTGTAGGTCATTGTCTTTTCATATAAACTTAAAATGAGTTTCTCAGTACCCACAAAATAACTGCTGACATATTGATTAAGAATTTGTTGACTCTATAGATGTTTAGGGAAAGAATCAATGGTTTAACAGTATTGAATCTCTCTACTCAGGAACATGAAATATTTATCTATTTATTTAGATAGTCTGATTTTTTCATCATTTGTAGTTTTTCTTATGTCAATCTTGTACATATTTTTCTGGCTTTGACTTAAGAATTTTTTGTTGATTCTTTTGTATTTTCTATATACACAGACATTTGGGGTATAAAAAGGAAGTTTTATTTAATCATTTCCAGGTTGTATGAATTTTATATATCTCCTGGCATAAGACAGCACTTCCACTATGATGCTGAATAGAGTAAGAATAAAGAATAACTAGCAAAGCTTTGCTCCCAATTCTGCACAAAATTACCAACATCACATATGATATTAACCTTATGGGTTTTGTAGATGTTCATTATAAACATGAGGAAGTTCCAGTCTATTTCTAGTTTGCAGACAACTTTTATCATGAATGACCTTGGATATTACCAAATGCTTTTTAGCCTCTATTAATTTTATTCTGTTTTTGCCTATTGATAGAATAGCTTATATTAATTGAATTTCAATTATGATGGATTCAATAATTTTATCCTATGGACCGCTTTACCTGCCTCACACAAATTCTGATTTTTCTTCTTTCCCTTATAATAGGATAGTGTATATCATTTTATTTTTAAAGGTTGCAACAAACTGGCATATCTGCAATACACCTAATTTGGTTGTGGTGTAAAAATGTCTTTATAGCATACTGTATTTGATTTGCTACTATTTTGTTGAGTATTTTTACACAAATATTTATGAGAGATATTGGTCTATACTTTTATTTAGTACTAAGGTATTGCCTGTTTTATAGAATGAATTAGGAAGGAATCCTTCTGCTTCTAGTTTTTGGAAGAAACCAAAAGAATGAGTATCATTCAGTTAGTTTGACTGGTGAATTCTTTCCAAATTTAAAGGAAGAAATGATACTCTAAGTTTGTGAAGAATTCACCAGTCAAACCAACTGGAGCTGAAGTTTTCTTTTCTGAAAGGCTATTACTTGATGATTCCATTTCCTTGCTATGGGATTACTCAGATAGTCTTTTCTCCTTATACAATTTTTAGCATTTGTGCATATCAAAGAATTTTCCCATTTCATTTAGATTATCAAATTTGTAAAAGAAGAGTTGCTTATGAGATTCTTTTATCATCCTTTCATTGTTCATGTGTCAGGATTCATGGCCCCTTTCTTATATCTGACAACACTAATTTCCTCTCTTTTATTCTTAGTTAATCCAGTTAGAGGTTTATCAATTTTAACCTTTCAAAGAACCAGGTCTGGGTTTTGTTGATTTTCTCTATTAATATTCTGTTTTAAATTTTATTGACTTTTGCTCTAATATTTATTACTGCTTTACTCTGCTTGCTCTAGACATATATTGTTCTTCTTTCTCCAGTTTTCTAAGGCAAATGCATAGATATTGATTGTAAATGTTTCCTCTTACCTAATGCATGGGTTCAATATTATAATTTTATTCTACTGACTGCTTTTCTTGCATTGCACTGATTTTGACATTATTTTCATTCTAGTTTAGTTCAGTATATTTTTAAATTTATTTTCAAATCTCTTTGCCCCACATTTTATTTAGAGGTATGGTATTAGACTTACTTATTTTTTTCTGGAAAAATTAAATTATCAATATTTGCCTACAAAAAAAAATAAGAAATAATAGACAAAATTGAGCAAAACTTTCAAGGACTCCACAAAAAAATGCCAGGCCCAGAAGAAGTTTTCAGTGAAATATACCAAAACATCAAGAAACCAGCAATCATTTTGCCATAGTAATTTTTATTTTCAGATAATATAGATAAGAAAATCTATCAAAATATATTTCTGGAAAAATTTATCACTGATATCCAATGCAAAAGAAGAAGAAAAGCTTGATGAAACTTAAAGACTATTCCTAAATCAAATGTTTATTATAATGTGGTAGTAGCATAATGAAAAGTACAATACCTTTATCAAGTTTGTTGCCTGCTAAGGTTTATCAGTATTGTAACATCTATTATTGAAATTCGTTATATTAGATGTGAAGAAGAAATAAAATACAATTTCTAGTAATTCGAGTTACCAAAAGACATTTGAAAAACTCCCACATCCATTCCCAACAAACTTCTTAATAAAAAGGAATAAGCAGCCTTTAACATTATCAAGAATATATGTATATTTCAAACTAAAAGCCAATATCATACTTAATAGCATGATAATACAAGGAAGTTCTCAGGTACAGTGAATCCTAAACCAGCAGCATTAGAAGCACCTGGCAACTTGGTAGAAATACAAATTATTTTGTTGTATCCCACATCTACAGATTTAGAAATCAGGTGTTTGATCAAGAAATCTGCATTTTAACAGGTCCTCCATCTGAGTTGTTACATACAAAAGTTTGCAGATTATTTAGGTGAGCAAATGGCATTAAAATCAGAAACAATACAAAGAAGACTTTAGGGTTACAGCAGTTTCACATCATAATAAAATTGTTAGACAATTAGCTGGAGAATAGAATAACAAATAAGTGGAAAATTGGGAGGGGCAATGTTTTAATTTTTAAAGATCATATGATTATGTCTCTGCTATTAATTAAATGTGTGTCCCCAAAAGTCCATCTGTAAATGTTTGGCCCCAAAACTATGGACCTTTAAGAGGTGAGGCCTAACAGTGGTAGGGCCTTAGATCACTGGGGATGATCCTCAAAGGACTAAAAATCAATCCCATATCTTTTTCTCTCTCGCTCTCTTGCTCTCTCTCCCTCCTGCCCTCCCTTCTACTTTCTGGCTCAAGATGTACATACAGACTGCAACACAGGCTTCTACTCTAATGCACCACCCTTATTAGAGGACCAAACCAATGGGGTAGCCCAAACTTGGACTTGAACCTCTAGAACTATAAGCCAGAATAAATCTTGTTACTTCACAATTGGCCTATTCCACATACATGTGAGACTATGCACATAAAACTGTAAACACATATCATCTCTGGAGATTTAGTACTATGAACATGAGATGAGAATGAGCCTCTTTTTTACTTGCATTCCTTTTTGTATTATTCTTTGACCACATATGAGAAATTAAAAGTAATTTTGTTACAGTGACATGAAAAAGACTATTACAATATCTGAAAAATATTTTCAAATTAGCTTTTAAAAGCAATAGAAACCACAGTAAGTCTAAAAGGATGGCTTCTTATGAAATTAACATATAAAAGTAAACCTCTGTATATAAAACTAAAAATAAGTTGTTACTTCATTATGCTTTCTATATATTAGACTAAAAAATTTTATTAATTACTTTAAAATACTTTTATGAAGTTTCTTCTCAGCAAAAGAAACAATCTGTGAGGTGAACAGAAAGTCTACATTCTGGGAGAAAATTTTTACCCCTCACACATCAGATAAAGCTTTAATCTCTAAGGTATATAAAGATCTCAAAAAGATAAGCACCAAAAAACCAAATAACCAAATCAACAAATGGTCCAAGGACCTGAACAGACACTTCTCAGAAGAGGATATACAATCAATCAACGAATATAAGAAAAAATGTTCATCATCTCTAGCAATTAGAGAAATGCAAATCAAAACTACTCTAAGATATCATCTCACTCCAGTCAGAATGGCAGCTATTTGAAGATAAACAACAATAAGTGTTGGCAAGGATGTGGGGAAAAGGTACACTCATACATTGCTGATAGGACTGCAAATTGGTGCAGCCATTATGGAAAGCAGTATGGAGATTCCTTGGAAATCTGGGAATGAAACCACCATTTGACCCAGCTATCCCACTCCTCAATCTATACCCAAATGACTTAAAAACAGCATACTACAGGGACACAGCCACATCAATATTTATAGCAGCACAATTCACAATAGCTAAACTGTGGAGCCAACCTAGATGCTCTTCAGTGGATGAATGGATAAAAAAAATGTGGCATATATACACAATGGAATATTACTCAGCAATAAAAGACAACAAAATCATGGCATTTGCAGATAAATGGATGGAGTTAGAGAAAAAATGCTAAGTGAAGTTAGCCAACCCCCCAAAAACAAATGCCAAATGTTTTCTCTGATATAAGGAGGCTGATTCATAGTGAGGTAAGGAGTGGGAGCATGGGAGGAATAGGTGAATTCTAGATAGGGCAGAGGGGTGGGAGGGATAGGGAAGGTACAGGGGATTAGCAAGGATGGTGGAATATGACAGACATAATTATCCAAAGTACATGTATGAAGACATAAATTGGTGTCAACATACTTTTTATACAACCAGAGATATGAAAAATTGTGCTATATACGTGTAATAAGAATTATAATGCATTCCACTGTCATTTATTTTTTTAAAAATCAATAAAAAAATAAAAATAAAAATACTTTTATAAAATTATCTTATGAATCCATGAATTAAGAGACTGGTTACATTTACATAAACACATATTAAAAAATAAAATGAGTATATCCTACATCTGTAAAATAAAACTGTCAAGATATGGTAAGTAAAATAAGAACAAGAGATAAGCCATTCTCTGTTAGTATTATGTAATCTGCATTAGAAAGAAAAGAGGAAATATATACATGAACATGCAGAGAACTATGCAGATGAAACTATAAACTCATATCATCTCTGGAGGACGCGTAGTACTATGGATATGAAGTGAGAGTGAGCCTCTTTTTTCATTGCATTCCTTTTTGTATTATTCTTTGACCACATATGAGAAATCAAAAATAATTTTTAAAATAATAAGCTATATAATAGCTAAATATCAAAATGACACTATAAATTCTGATAAAAATAATATAGCTAGTATTTACCAAGGTTTACTGTGATAAATGCTTTTATTTTTTGAAATATTTTTAGTTTTTAAAATATTTTTACCTTTATTTTATTTATTTATTTTTATATGGTGCTGAGGATAGAAGCCAGTGCTTCATATGTGCTAGGGAAGTGCTTTACCACTGAGCTACAACCCCAGACCTCAATACTATTCTACTGATTCAGATAAGGTAATTCATGTAACCATAAAAGCAATCCTAAATGTGGTTACTAGAATCTAGGAGTTAACTACTTTAGTTTTAAGTGAAACAAAGGATAGAAAAGTTAAATCATTGATCAAAGACAAACAACTGGTAACTAACAAATAATTTTAATCAAAGCAGTAAAATCCAACAGCGAACCTGTCAGCTACTAAGCTAATCAGATAGCAAGCCCACAGCATATTGGAGACTGTCAATAGATGTTTGTTTGTTTGTTTGTTTGTTCTATCTTTATTTCACGATTGAATTGATTCATGGATCAATGTCAATCTAGAAAAGGAAATCTATCAGCAAATCACAGTACTACCCAATTTAACAATTTAACACTTGCTCAAGAGCACAGAAGGGAAGGCAGTTAATTTTACTGAAAGATATCAAAGACATGAAATAAGCTTATTTGAATGATACATAAAATATTGCTGAGATAACCAATGAGTCATGTTATGAATGGAAGTAGATGTAAGATTTTGGTAAGAAGTCATAGGTTTGAATTTGAATACATATAAATATACCCAAGGTCACTAAAAACATATTTCAATTTTATTTATACATCTTGGACAAAAAAGAATAATGTGAAAATTAAAAAGGAAATTTAAATAATCTGCATTAATTATATAATGGTAATGATATAATTTTGTA
This sequence comes from Marmota marmota marmota, assembly GCF_001458135.2. Lineage (NCBI taxonomy): Eukaryota > Metazoa > Chordata > Mammalia > Rodentia > Sciuridae > Marmota > Marmota marmota. Next base: position 56,084,715 of record NW_025999842.1, on the reverse strand, counting down.
AGTGAAACATTTTTTCTATTTTCTGAAGATTTTATGTTAATCACAGTATAGTATATAATACACAGAGAATAGTTTATTTTTTGTTGAACTATGTAAGAAATTTAAATTGAATTTGTATTATCAAATGATTCAGAAACAAATCTCTGCAGAAAACTAAAAAAATTTGATTTGAGAAATTGGAAATGATTATATCAGACATTAATAATTAAGAAATGCTGTGAAAGAAAAACAGTAATCAGATCCATGTTATTGTAACATTTAATTGGCTTTTGTTAAATAAAAATTTATCTGATGCCACTGGGCATAAGATAGCAGTGTGGAAAAACAAGCTCAAATAAATTTATTTTAATCAAGTCTCACATATAAAGTTGTATTGCAAAAAAAACCCAACTAATTCTTTTAAATAATTTTTGAAACATTTGAATTTATCTATGTACCTAACCTTTAGTCTTTCCTTTTGTACATAGTGGAGGCTAAATTTAATGATCTAGCTATTCCTCTATGAAAGGCATTTGAAAATAATAAAAATTTGCAGGTTAATAATCCTATATAGAAAGGTCAGATGCCAGAAAAATTTTATAGCACTTTCTAAAAACAACTATATATTACATCAAAACAGTCAATAAAGCCAGCCCATAAATTTGCAAGGTGCCTAGGTTCAACAGACCTAAAATCAATAAAGCCATTGAAATCAATATACCTTTCTCATGAATACAGTCTGTTAACTAATCAGGGTTTAAATGATCCTGCCTGCTGGAATATAAATGCTTCACTGCTCTGCATGTGATATTTGGATCAAACCATCATTCATTAACATGCCAGATTCATTAGAAATAGCATATTGATTTCACAATCAATGAAACGTATTCACAAATTCCTGAAAGGATTATTTATTAAAATCCTTTATTACACATAAATTCAGCAATCTCTAATTATTCAGATAATAGCTAAAGATTTTCACATGTAAATTTTATATATACTAGAAAAATACAAGTTTTCCAAGTTTTATGTCTTTATAATACCTGTTAACTTTTTAACTTTTTCTGATCTTAAACTTGAATTTTGCCTGTAGAATTTTTTAAAATATGTAAAATCGTAAAAGATTAAGTTTATGAATAGTCTCCTCATATTCCAAATAAACATACAAAGACATTTAAACACACACACACACACACACACACACACACACACACACACATATATATATATATATATATATATATATATATGTATGTATCCTTTAAAATTAAGCCAAAACAAGCTTTTGCTTATTTTTCCAAAAATTGATAAGTGTACATCTCACCTAGACTTGTTTCTAAGCAGAAATTAAGGCTTTTTAAAATCATACTTCACCTTTTATCATGCAAATGTGTTTAAACATACATAAAAAAACAAATAGTATAGTAAACCTTTTGTTGTCCATCACTGAGTTCCAACAATTCTAACATTTTTCCAATAGTGCTTTATTTATCCCCTCCTTATTATTTTATAACACTCCAGTGATCAAACCACTCAACAGGTTTTGATGGAATCAGATTTTTCTTAATCATTTCTATAAGCAATGTTTTGAGGACATTTTTCTATAGAAGGAAATACTCATCAAAATTATAATTTCAAATGGTTGCAGAATATTTAAATTTATGACTCACTTCTACTATTTTGAACATTTGTTTATTTTTTACTACTTGAAATTCAGTTTTTACCTAAACTCTTATCATTAGAATTTTATACATGTCCAGTTTGATTTCCTTGGAATAAATTTCTAGTAGCTGAATTTCTGGTCAAAGGGCATACTAACTCCAAGAGTACCTGCATGATTGTGTCTGTGTGTGTGTGTGTGTGTGTGCACATGCATGAATTTGACATCAGTCTATATTTAAAATGAAAAGGTTAATATTAATGGATTAAATGTTGAATTATCCATTAATGAAAACTGTGACAAATAACTTTGATATTGAATATCTGAGCTTTTTATAACAAGCAAGGGTTTGTAGTTTGTAGGAATGCTCACATTTCCTTTTTGATGTGTGCATTTATATGGAAAATAATCAGACTATTTAAATTGTCTCTGCAAGTATTTATCAACTAATTCATTTTCCCAATAAATCTATTAGCTAGGACATATTATTACTATTCTCTTGTCTTGAATCTAAATTAGGAAAATAGTGAAGTTGACATCCTGGGGCCATGTCCTATTGATCTAATGCAAATGATCAGAGATTAGAGATTGGCCTCTTATGAATAAAGACTTCGAATCTGGTTGTTAGTTAGACTTCCACCAAAGAGAATAATGAAAAGAAGTGCAAAAGAAAGGAGCTGAATTGGAATTCGTTATCAGATCATGATGAGTCAATAACTAATAAATACTCAAAGTGACTTGAACCCTATCAAGCAACAGACCATAAGAAAATATGATCAGTATCCTGAGTCGGCTTAAAACATAAGTAAAGACAAGATATACGTAAAGTCACAGTCTTTTGACAACATTAGTTTAAAATGTTTTCTTCAAACAATTTATCATAGTAATTTTCAATAGAAATATTGTGGCATTTTAATCCCCATAACATAAATATAAATATAAAAAGTAATCAGTAAATATTTTTTTCCAGATTTTGGCTCAGCTTTCAAGAAAACACTATTTTTTTCATTTAAAATTTTAGGTTTGCTTTCTTGGTATTTATTAGTCAGTATTTGGTGACATGTTTCAGAACAATAACAGAATGAATAGTTTGTTCTACTCTCTGTGCTCTGCTAAATTTTCTACAGATTTCTTACAGTACTGCAAATACATCTCCCTAAAAAGTGATTCAGAAGAAAACAAAACAGTGCAGAGACGGAATGTTCTTTGCAAAATTTGTTGTACGAGTCATAAGGAGCAGGTGGTTGACTCAAAGAGCCTTACACTTGAGTAATAAACTATGCAGTACTGAAATAAGAAGAAAATGTGGGAACAGGGAAGAGAGGCTTCTAGAAAACTACAGGACAGAATTTTCAAGCTGTAGTCAAAGACCCCTGAGCAGGTGACTCTGTAATTATCTGCCGCTGCCTTCTCCTGGTCATAGAAAAGAAAAGAGTCATTTATAAATGGAGATTAGCATTACCCTTTAAATGAAGTCTGGTGAACCAACAGCCAGAGATTCATCCATTTTTTAAAGCCTCCATGAGAACAATGTGACATCAGGGGAAAATCTAGCCATTCTGAGAGGAAAGAGCCAGAGTTTGGCTATTGCTGTGATTCCTGGAGAGAGACCAGAAATTAAATGCATTTTCTACATAAACCTAGTCTAGTCCAATAACCCATTCTAACTACAATGGGAAATGAATAAATCCTTATGAGAAAAATTTTAAAGGACTGAAAATACATTAATATAATAATATATTTTAATGATTTTGATCACCCTTATTGACAGAGTGTGGGTCTTCATAATAAAGACTGTTGAGAATTTAGATTCCATTCAACAGAAACAGGTGCAATCTCAGATAGATATCCTTTTTAATAGTGCTAAAGAATACCAATTTGAGCTCTTGATATCATTGTTAAGTTCTTAAGTTCATTTAGTTTGTGTGGAATTAATCCAAGTGATTCAAGAAGGAGCAATAAATTATGAAACCTCAGCCATAAAATGGAGCAGAATAATGAGTTAAATTCCTTTGTATATCTGCAACATATGCATCTGAAAAACATTTAGTAGATAAAGAAAAACCATTAATAAAAATGAACTATAGTATTTATCATAAGCATAGCACAAGTTGGAGTTTCCATTGTATCTTGCATGGACTATTCCAGTACTTACTAAATTTACACTGACCCCATTGTGTATATGGCATTTAGAATAAATTCATAAAATACAAATAAGATCAGTTAATGCCCTTTATTTCTTTTAGTTCACAGGAATGTAGCAAAGATCAATTGTAATAACACATAAGAAGTGCTCAACAAGTTGTCTACTACATGAACAAGGTCATGGTCATAGCAACAGGGGCTGGAAGAGCTACCACCAGTATCATCATGATCATTGCCATCATCATTATCATCAGCATTATTCCTAGTATTGACTAGCTGCTGGTCATTTTACTCTGAGAGTGGATACCCTACTATGTTCATCTCTGTGACCACAATTACCTGACAAGAACAACTTAGAGGAGGGAAAGCTTATTTTGGCTCATAATTCCTGAGGTTTCGTACCTGGTTGGCAGAGTTCATTGCTTTGGACCCAATATAAGGTAAAACATCATGGTGGAAGGGTAGAGTAGAGGAGCACTGCTCCATTCATGGCAGTCAAGAAGCAGAAAGAGAAGAGGGAAAGAGGCCACAGGGAAGATGAACTCTCAGGACAGGTCCTCAATGACCCAATGCCTTCAGCCACAGCCTATCTGCCTACAGTTACCACCCAGTCCATTCAAACAAAGATGAACTGACTAGATAGCTACTCTCACAATCCACTCATTTCACCCCTTAATGTTCTGTCTTAACAGGAGCTTTTGGGGGGATGCCTTACATCCAAACTGTAACAACTAGTATCAAGCAATGTGCAGGATCCAATATCTTACCCTACTTGTAAGCTAAATAGCCTGTTTTAAGCATACTGGAACAAGACATGAGATTTGGGGGCAAGAGACAAAAGGCACAGTAATATGTGCCTATAATACCAGCAACTTGGGAGGCTGAGGCAGGAGGATCTCAAGTTCAAGTTAGTCTTAGCAATCTAGCAAGACCCTGTACCAAAAGACAATAATACAATCAAAATTTTTGAAAACTAGAGTGGTAAAGCTAGTGGTAAAGCTCCCTTGCATTAAATCCCCAGTACCACAATATCTTTTTTTAAACAGCAAGTATAGTACTGAGAGTTTGATTTTTGTGTATAAATTTCCTGTATCTTTTCTGGCTTCAAGGCAGAGGATCAAACAAAGGGCCTGTATTAGCCCAAACAGGCTGCCATAACAAAATACCACAGGCTACAGTGGCATCAGTAGCAGAAAATTACGTTAGCACAGTTTTAAAGTCTGAGAAATCAAAGATTAATGTACCAGCAGGGTCAGTAGCTAGTGAGGACTCTCTTCCTGTCTTGCAGATGGTCTCCTTCTCCCTGTGCCCTCACATGGTGGAAGATGGAGAGAAATATCTCTTTCTTCCTCTTTCGACGAGGACCTCACCCTTGTCATCTAATGTACCTTTAATTAAACTCTAAACACACTGTATCCAGATATAGTCACATCAGGTGCAAGGATTTCAACATGAATTTTGGGAGTCACAGTTTAATCCATAGCCAGGCCCATAATGGATTCCCACAGAGGCATTGTTGGAAAGAATCACTGATTATGGATCTTGTTGATTTCATTCATAGTGAATAGAAGGAAGCCTGCTCAGGCCTAAATATAGGAATCCCATCCCACTGGGATGTGCACTACAAACCTAACCCTGAGAAATGCTCAAGTCTGGGTAGTCATGGAGAGATTTTGCAGACTTGGTAGACCCAACAAGAATAAGCAGGGCAGCTCAGGGCTCATGGCAGCATGCCTCTTCAAATACCAAGGTATAACAGAATCTCCGTCCCTGTTTTTCTGTATACCCAGGATCTTCAAGAGAGTCTTGAATTCAACTAAAATTACTCTGTCAGCAGTAGATGCCTTCTTGTTTTACGGTGGAAGGAAGAAGAACAGCATTCCCAAGGAGCTAATTCTTCTTGGTTCTGAGCTGTTAACAGTGAATCAGGGAAAAAAGGACAATTCAGTCAGAACAAAGAGCAACAGGAGAAGGAAATGTACTCTTAAGTCCCTGTCGGCGTGCCATTAAACAGGAGACTTCACAACAAAGCTGTTAAAAAGGAAAAGATATTCAGCTTACAATGGCAATTTTGTTATTCAGATTATTGTTTTCTTGGGTGTTTCATGTGGAGCCATAATGTTCTGTTCTCAGAAATACAAGTGGTCATTCCAATCAAGATCTGACATGATCTTGAAAGTAAAACCACAGATATACCTAAACTAAACAGATTGATGAAAAGAACCAATTTATTTTTAGATATTACAGGCTTATTCTCAGCAATGCATTAAAGAGCAATAAACTCCATCAGTTAAACCACTAGTTTGAATGCATATGAAAACATTTTAAAGCATAAACAATTTTCTGAAAAAACTTAAAAGATTTCTTCCTATAATAAGACCTTATGCTTATTGATGTATCATTAATTAATGTAAATCATTATTTATTATCAACATATATTAATAGATGAATTCTTACATAGATGAGAATGGATTATTGGAATGTAGTAAAGGGTTTTAGAAAGAGTGAAATCTCTTTTTAAATATCATTTAGAAATCTAATTTGCTTTATTTTTGTATTTAATCATGTTCACATTTTTATAACACATTATTTTACCTTTTTAAAAAGTTAACAGGAAATATCAAAATTCTATATACTTAACTGTTGTTATTATGTTACCATAGTGCTCCTATGTATATAGAGTTAAAAGGATAATCATTGTTGGATATTTATGCTATATGTATTCCTGCTATAATACATGTCAACTTTTGATCTAGTACTACTATACTGTCCTGGTGTTGCAGCATCACTGGGTTTAGTAATTAATATTTAGTTTGGATGTTCATTTTTCTACCCATTGATCACTAATAATGTCACTTCTCTTGGAACGAAAGCTCCTAGACTCCCTAATTTATGTACTAACAATAAATAAATAAGCCTGTAAACTATAACATGGTTTTGAGCTTTGACCAAAGTTTGTTTCTAAAATTTATTTCTTTTCATTTTTCTGAGGTGTTTTTCGGTTTCTAGAATGGGGTTTTGTAAGGAATAAACTCAATATGCATATTCCTCCATAATTTAATCAAAATCCTTACAAATAAAATTTTAAAAACGTACTCACCAAATAGAAATCACATTTCAAAGTATGGAATAAACAGGTGATACAAAATTGTTCAGCTGCATGATTTAATGAGATTTTAGGATTTTTTAAAGTTATAAACTAAATGTAAAAAATTACTTGCATAAAATTCAAGTCAATTAATTTTAAAGTTTGTTGAAAATATACATTCCAAAGTGAAAGAACAAACAAGGCTTGTCATCGGAGCAAATGCCGGTTTATTGAGGAACAGCTCTGCTTATTTATAGAGCCAGGGGTGGTTTGACAGTTGGCATGGGGTGCTTTTTGATTGGAGGGTAAGGATCATGTGAGCCAGCAGGGCTCTGATTGGTGGGTAAGGATCATGTGAGCCAGCAGGACTCTGATTGGACGACTCTTCTTGGGGTATGGGGAAGTTAGGCTTTGGAGCCCTGGCGACTCCCAACACAAAGTACCTTTAAAAATAAATAATACTTATAAATATCATCAATAAAACTTAAATGTAGGCTTTGTGTAAAATATAAGTGGACATATGTAATGTGTTTCAAATTCATGGCATACTTAACTACCATAAGGAAGAAGTGGTTATCAAGTAATTGTTTAGTTATATCAGATACAAAATTCTGATAAATAATATATTCATATTTTCTGTGCCTGTAACAGCCTCCCCAAATTATGCTTGATAACATCTAGAGAGTACAAACATGTACACACACAGAGCAAGAAGTATAATCAAAATATCAGTAAATTACTTAAATTCTTAAAGTATTCATATAATTCAAAAGAAGCAGTAAATGAAAACCAGCAAAAGTACAAACAGGACTAGTAATAAAATGGTAGACATAAGCCTTAAATGTAAATGGTCTAAACATACTAAATAAAAGAGAGATGTTTTATATCCTATTAAAAAAATAAATCCAACAACATACTCTATAAGAAACCCATAGAAAACAGAATGATAAACAAAGGTTTAAAATAAAAGATGTGTGAAACCTAGTTCAATCTGAAGCAACACAAGCAAATACATGAATAAATTTTTAAAAAGATATATGCAGAAAATAAATGTAAAAACTGTTTTTTTTTTTTTTTAAAAGCAAAAGACAAAGAAAATTCAGACTACAATCAAATCACTGGGAATAAAGATATTACATGAGGATAACAGGTATAATATTTCAAGAAAACATAACAATTCTAATTATGTATACACCAAATAGGAGAGTCTCAGAATATGTAAAACAAATCAGATCAAAATTTATAAAAAAGAAGACAAGCTGAACTAAGAGGCTTTAGTATACTTCTCTCATTAACCGAAAAAAAGAAGTAGAAAGATATAAGGATATAAAATATTTGAATCATATCATATAGAGCAGTGTATGCAATAGAACAGTCATATTACTCTCAAGGACAAGGGATACATTCTCTAAGTTGGACTACATTTGTGAGTAACAGAGCAAGATTTATTAACTTAAACATAAATACAAATTCTCAAATCATGTTTTTTTACTAAAAAATTAAACTAGAAATCAACAATATAACAAAAGTAAAGGGGAAATCATTCCCTAAATATTTGCAAATTAAATCTCACATGACTAAATAATTTATTACAAGTATTAAACACAACATATCAAAAGGTAAAGAATATGAAAAATAAATTACAAAGAGAGATGGCTGAAGATGAACCTACAGGGAAATGTGTACCCTTATGTGCACATATCAGAAATGAAACAGAGTCCCAAATCAAGATACTATACAAGGAAGAGAAAATCATCACAATCAAGCTCATTTATTTGTAAAATTAATATGATTTAATATTTATAACAAAGCTTTGTGATGATTAGGAAAAAACTTCAGCATTACATTTCATTTGATTCTTTTAAAAAAAGGAAAAAAAAGAAAAGCAAATTAACCTCAACAAACAAAAGTAAAGGAAAAATAAAAATAAAAGTAGAAATCAATGAATTTCAGAAAGAAAGATAACAGAAATAATTAAACCAAAAGTTGTCTCTTTGAAAAATTAGTAAAATAATCTCTATTAGTAAAAAATTTCAGATTGACCAAAAATAAAATCTAAAGAAAGTATAATTTATCTTTAAAAATTAAAGAAAGAAGGTATAATACTACATATCTAACGAACACCCAAAGGATAATAAATGGATAATATGGACAACTTCATCCGTATAAATTCAGCAACTTAGACAAAATGTACCAGTTCATTAAGAGACATAAACTATCAAAGCTCAGGCTAGAAGCAGATAACCTAACTAGGAAGGCAAAATAGATTAAAAAAAAAAAAATCCATACTTGAACATATTCCTAAAAAATAAGTCCAGGCTCAGGTTATGTAATTGGCAATTTGCGCCAAACCATCAAAGGTAAAATCACCAGTCCCACAAAAGCTTTTTCCAGAAAACAAAACTGAAATTTTCTGACTCATTTGGTAAGGTCAATATTACCCTGATAGCAAGCCAGAAAACTAGGTTACAAGAAAATATGAGTCTATAGAGAAAAAGTGTTCAACAAAATATTAGAAAATTAACAGAACAAACAAGAAAAACTTCATAATAAATCAATACATGCAGGAATATAATTGACAAAATTCCATATCTATCTTGGATTTAAAAAGAAACAACAAGCTAGAAAAATAGAAATAGAGGAAAACCCTCAATCTGAGAAAGAACATCTACAAAAACCTACAGTCATATGGGACTTCACAGTGAAAGCTGAATAGGCGTAAGATTGGGAAGCATGCAATTAAATACTCACCACAGTGATTCAATCGCGTTCTGAAAGTCATAACTAGCGCAATAAGACAAGGAAAAGACTGACATTCACATTGGAAAAACAAAGAAAATTGTTCTCTGGTGACAAAGTTGCTTTTACAGAAAATTGCAAAACATTTTTCAAAAGTTTCCTAGAAGTAAATCAGTTTGGTGAAATAAAAGATCAACATACAAATTCAGTATAATTCTATACACCAACATCAAACAAAAGGAAAGAAAGTTTCAAAAATGCCATATCATTTATAACTTTTAAAAACTTAAATATTTCCAGAGAATTCTAAAAATCTTTGTTTAGGATCTGTTTACTGGAAAAAAAAAAAACTCGCAGAATAAACCTGAGAAAGGGTAAACAAAAGCTTATGTGTTGGCAAACACATATAATCTCACAGACTCAGGAGGTTCAGGCATAAGCATCTCAGCCTGGAGGCCAACCTGGACAACTTAGTGAGACCCTGTCCAAAAAAAATACAGGGTAGGAAGAGGCTGCGGTTGTAGCTCAGTAGTAAAGTACCCCTGGGGTCAATCCACAATGCTAAAATAAACAAATGAATAATTAGTAAATTAAAACCTAGGTAAATAAATGGAGAAAGATAAACTATTTAAAGACTGGAAAACCTAATATAATAATAATGACAGATTTTTTTCTAAAATCAACACACAAATTTTGTATACTCCAATCAAAACGTTAGCCTTTTGAAGATACACAAAAAGGCTGATTTTACATTATGTATACAAAGATCAAGGAACTGAACAGACAAAAACTTTGAAGAAACTCCATAAGTTTGGAGAACACCCAGTGTCCCATTTTAAAATACACTGTAAATATATATTACTTAAGACACTGTAGTGTTGATGAAAGAATAAACACAGACACAGGACAGAATAGAGATTTCACCAAAACAACTCAAAATTCTGGTCAATGGATTTTTTACAAAGAACAACAACAACAAAAAAAATCAAATGACAGTTTTTTTTCAAAATAGTCTTTGATCAACTGCACATCCACTTGGTTAAAAAAGAAAGAATGAAAGAAGACAAAATAAAAAGAACCTCACAGAATATCAAAAGAGCACAGAACAACAACAAAACCATTATATTACATGATAGCATACAAAGAAAACATAGTATATCTTCATGACATATCTGATTTGGGTATCAGGTCATAATGACCTTTCTGTCGATTTTTCCTTTGGGAGTGCAGAAGTTTCTTGGTTTGATATAATGCCATTTGTTTGTTTTTGCTTTTGTTACCTGTGGTTTTGTTTTCAGGCATCCAGAATATCTTGGCCAATGCCAATGTCTTAAAATAGTTCCCCTGTGTTTTCTTCTAGTAGCTCATAGTTTCGTATATTTAGATCTTTGTTCTATTTTGAGTTGTTTTTCGAATACAGTAAAAAGATCCCTGTAGTCAAAGCAATCCTGTACAAAAAGAACAAACAGTTCCTGACTTCAACTACAATACAAAGTTATAGTATTCCAAACAGCCTGGTGTTTACATAAAAACGGACACACAGACCAATGGAAAAGGAAATGAACCCAGAAATTAACTGGTGGAGCCAAATGATTTTCAACAAAAGCACCAAGAACAAACATTGGACAAAGAATAGTCTTTTCAATAAATGGTACTGGGAAGGACTGAGGTTATGGCTCAGTGGTAGAGTACTTGCCTAGCATGTATGAGGCACAGGGTTTAATTCTTAGCACCACATATAAATTAATAAATAAACAAAGGTCCATCAACAACTAAAAATATTTTAAAAATGGTTCTAGGAAAACTGAATATACTTATTCAGATGAATGAACATTATCATTTTAAAAGCATATGCAATTATGAATTACACACACACACACACACACACACACGCTCACATATCTCATGCTTTAGCTCCATCACTCAAATGTTGAAGCAACAGAGGTCAAGAAGGAAGCTAAGATCCAGCAAAATACAGAAATAAGCCTAGTGTATTCAAAGAAACACAATAGAGAAATCGGCCCAGATGGAGTGAGGAGTCCTAGTAAAAATAAATCAGAGAGAAAGGCCAGATTTGAAAGATTCTTTATCCTAAAAGGGGAAATCATGACACCATTTGGAGCAGAAAGGTGGCATGATTAAAAAAAAATCCTGCAGGAAGAACAATAAAATGCTCATATGCACATGTGCAGGAATGGGGGAGAATCATAAAAGCCAGTATGCGTCATATCCCTACACTTGATGATTTTTCTGTTCTTCATTATATATGTGTTGTCTTCTTAATCCTCACAATAATTGGCTAAGCAAACTTGGGCTTACAGAAATATTATATAACTTTTTTAAAGACAAATCTAGGAAGTGGTTTAACAGAGATTGAAACAGACTTCTGTTTACAAAATTGCTTCTCTGGGAATAAAAATGTAGAAATACAAATGAATAATTTATAAACAAATGTCAGGACTTTTGAATGATTAAACAAAAAAGGATAGGAAAATAAATCAAACAACTAGATAAAGGGATAAAGAAGAAGAATAGAAATCAAACAAGAGTAAACTTCAAGATTTAAGTTAGATTTTTCTTTAAAATTATGTACATTGGGAGCAGGGTTTGTTATTTGGGGCAGGGCTGAAGGAAGTGAGTAGTTTTCTTTTAGAAATTGGAATGTGAATTAACATAAGATATCCTGATGAAAATGTCTGATACATTGTTGTACACAATTGGGACTATGAGACCAGGATTTGGTAAAATTCTGTATCACAAGGCTTGAATTGCATGAGTGTCTCCATTACAAAGATTTTCTTTACCTTTGTCTCTCTAGAGCCTTCTCTTAATAGCTGCTCAGTGAATAGTTCTTGAGAGATATCTTTATAAATATTTAGGGATATTTGCTTTGTGAATAACTCTGCAAACCAACTGTAGACATTTAGTTGAAATTACTCAAATCTTTAAGGATAATATCAAAAGACATATTTATTTGCAATGCTGGGGGTCAATCCCAGGACCTTGTATGTGCTAGGCAACTGCTCTATCACTGAGCTACATCCCTGCATTCCCTGCACTGGTATTTATATATTTTTGAAAAAAATCTCTAAATTACAAGAAGAGATTTGCATGAAAGAGCTATCACTTCATACCCCACTGTGACTATTAAAATCTTGAAAGATGAAAAATCTTTTCTAAACAAAACACATTTATTTCATAAAACGCCTGTGCAGTGCACTATTTTTTTTTTATTTTTAACACCTCTATTTCTTTACAACACCTGCTTTAGAAAAAGGTATTAATAAAAGATTTTGCTTTTAACATTTTATTGACACCACAGAATTTTAATGCTTCATATTAACACTGAATGGTTTCCTTAAATTATGCTACATAACAAGTGTAAATTATGTTGCATAAATTTTTCTTAGTGTTTTACATTGAAAGCACATTTTAAAGGGTGCTTTATTCAGCTTTCTGCTCTGAGGATGTTAATTGGTTTAAGCATTGTATTACATTGCCTAGAGAAGAAAATATCTGTTTCTTCTGGTACTCAATTTATATTATGGCATTACTTGGACATTGGAAGAATCCAGATCATTTTATGAAGCTTAATAAGAAGAAGATACAAGTAGGCAAATTCCCATTATGCCATATTCTTAAGACTTTGCAAGAACATCAGGAAACCATTTTTACTTCCTCTGCTTCTTGTCCCATGGGAGGACAAACTACCTAAAAGTTCTCTGGAAATCTTCCAGTATTTCTCTAAATAAGTCTAGCCCTTTTGTGATTATGAGTGGTAACGTTATGCTAAGTAAAGGTTTCATGTTCCAGGAGCACATAAGAGAACATGGACTGTCCCTTTAATTGGGCTTTTCTCTTGGTGGGAAACTGGCATTGCTTTTATGCAGACCCAGGCACATTGCCCCCTCCTAAAAAATATAGCCTAGAGATGCCATGTCCCAGAATTTACCTAACGAACCAAATGAAGGATTCCTGCATCTGAGCGTAACTTACAGTTTTGTGTTTGGAGGCTTGCTTTTGGTTTTGATCTAGGCTCAAAATTTTTCTTTCCTATTTAAATTGACCTTCTCAATATGACATTCCATGATGATATATTATATTACATAGAAAAATTTCTACTGACCTTCACTTGATGTAAAATAAACAAGTTGATGTTTTTCTTCTATTTTATTTTATTTTTATTTTTTTTTATTTTTTAATTTTTTATTGTTGGCTGTTCAAAACATTACATAGTTCTTGATATATCATNTCTTCGACCCTACTCTGTTCTTAGCTACTCTCTGTCAAATAAGTTAGATTATTAGCATCTCTCTCTTTCACATGACATTAGGCTACATCAAATCTAATTTTACTTTTAATATTAGCAGAGGAGAAGACTAAATCACATTTTAGATGAACTTAAGCAAGAACTGACCAAGATTGTCCTATTTGAGTTTGTGGGCTTGTTGCCGTTGTTGTTTGCATTGGTCTGTTTTTGTCTTTTCATCGGTGATTTTAAAGCACAAAATAAGTCTTTTGTTTATCAAATAACTGCTCCTAGCATGATTTCTGCTTTTGTTTTACTTGTTTTTTTCTGTACATATCATGAATTAAAATATTTGATTATATCTAACATCATCCATGAATATAAATTTTTGTTATACATGGCTTTTAATAGGGTAGTTGGAAAATGAATTATTCTAATGTCAAATATTGGAAAGCACATAAACTGATCATTGGCTACTGCTCAATATGATTATTTTAATCACAATTTCATCAACATGTCTATGAGAATGTTATTGTTTATGAGTGTAGAACAAGATCAAGATAATAAACACAGTTCCCCCCAGGACAATTTAACAGAGTTCCAAAACCATGAGGAGATAAGAATCTAGCATTAGAAATGTTAGAACACCACAAGGAGAAAAACAGTAACTATTAGCCACTTCCAATTCTGGTTTTCAGATAAGGTGGAGAATAAAATGCAAACAGAAAGATTGAAATATGCAAGAGAGAGGGGTGGGAGTTGAAAGGGAAGGAGGAAGAAAAGACAGAAAAGGGGGTAAAAGGAAGGAGGATGCACCCACTGTACTGCCTTACAAAACATTCAGCACCATAAACTCAATCCAGATTTAAAGACTCCTTTAAATTATCATGAACACCCCTCTTTAAATGCAATCTATTTGTCTTCAAATCCTAACACGTCTCTTACCGAAAATCTTGTGTAACTGCCCTTCTTCCATGTTTTAACAACTCTTTTTAAACTCTACCACTGTTTACTCCTAAATGATCTGTTCTTCTCTTGTGTGTTCCTTGTTAAGATAAACTTTATCCTGTCACCAGAGCCACCTCTCACAAATAGGCAACTGATCATGGTATTTATCAGACCAGAAGGCTTAGACAATTCCATCTTCATTCCTCCCTCCTTTGTCTCATGTCTTTTAATTAAACCACAAAAAAGATGGTATAGACATTTTCTATACCATCTGATGGGGACCCTTGACCATATTCTTCTTTACTGTGCATTTTTCCAGTTATACTTCAACACTTAGATTCATTGTCGACTATTTCCTGAGAGGCTCTTCTTGGCCTCATCCAGAAAAATGATTCTTTTGCACCTAAAAATCACTTGAATGGGGCACTGGCCTAGCTCAAGACTTTTCACAGGGAAGCATATGGCCCTGTTATGCCAAAATGATGGGGTAAAAATGGAAAAAGGATCTCTGTTCTCTTCCCTTTCTCCTCTTCATTTTTCTTGCTGGTTCTTCTTTCAATGTTTATGAAATTGCATAAATGGGTCAACTGATTCTTCCCATATTTGCTTTTTGTTCTCTTTCCCTTTGCAAGCATTCTAAATTCTAAAGAAATGCTGCACCCAAATGATGAAGATATTAACTACTAGAGTCACCCATTCCAGGAAAAAGGAACAAGAAAAAAGTTTGCTCATAAAACCTCTAATCAGTAATTTTTCTTTAGATTTATAGAATCCAGAATATTTGGTGACCTTCAGAGGACATCAGAATGTGCATCAAAGAAATACACCACTGCAGAATCAATGACCACTCTAGCATTCACAGCATTCTATGGCTAAAAATAAACTTCCTTAAGTTTTCTATGTAAGCTTTTTGCTTGCAGTTGTCAGCTAAGGTGGCCCATTTAGGATGAGAGTCTGGCCATTTTCCAATTAGCTATCTCAACATAATAAACTTCCCTCTCTACAACCATCTTTGTTCTCAACTAATTGGTTCCTGTTGTGTGGTAATGTTTATATAGGTTCAGAGTATTTTCATCTCATCTGCTACATGTCAAATAGGCTCTGAAATCCCAATCTCACATTTGTGTACAACATGTAACCTTGACACATCATTATCCTACACATTCTTTACTGGTTTTGCTAGGAGAAAAAGTAGCCCTCTCTACACTCCAAACTACTAACTCTTACTCGGTTCAATAACTCAGCACCCCCACACTGCCTTCTAATGTTTGTAATTCCCTTAGGTATTCTGGTTGAAGTAGATAGAGACAGAGAAGTTCAAGAAGAGAATAGAAGAATAATTGTTTGAAGAGCAGAATTCTTAGGAGAGCTTCTTCCCGATTTGAAAAATATAGAACTGTTTGTCAAAGAGTTCCCCAAATGTAAGTATTACTTTCCATTTCGGGGGAAAGAGGAAATTTTTTATTCAACAACCTCACTATAGGCAATAAATATCTGTCCTGTGCACCAGTGAATGAATGATCAGTCATCCTGCTAAGTCTTCAGAATTTACATTAATAAATGAAATCTGCCACAGAGAATTAGATAACTCAGAGAATTTCCAGAACATTGAGAAAAATAAAATTAGAGGCCACATAATAAGAACAAAACTCCATTAAATAAACTTAGCTGCTTTCCTGGAATTTTTCTAATAGAAAACTGACTGTCTATCTGCACTATTGACCAAAAACCAAATCCCAGATTACTCTTCTCCTAAACATTTCCATATTCCCAAATTCAAAAGCAAAAGAATAACTCTAGCACCTACTATGTGATCCTGATTTTAACAATTCATCACACAAATGAAGTGTGCTGACTTCTGAAAAGAGGAGATCCATATTCTAACAGACCACCACAAAAATACTCAGAAATGTTTTTGTTTTGTTTTGTTTTGTTGTTGTTGTTTGTTTCTGTACACAGTTCAATCATGATTTTGGGCTGATGACATCTAACCTATGTATTAAATTATATTTAAATGAACCTTATACCTAAGTATACATAACTGAGAGAAGAAATTATGGGTGGCTATTATAGCTCTCATTTCTGAATTATTCATTAGGCTATGGTTTGCACTTATACCTTCTTCCATCTAGTACTGTATTCACTTCATATTCCATTTACTCTCAGGCAGCAGCTTAATTGGTGATAGCTCTTTGGTGAGAAAATGAAAGACTTCCTACTGTGCAGTCCTGTCCATATGGGATAGACATAGTATTTAATTACACTTTACCACTGACAGTGTTACAAGCATGCTTCTCCCTGTCCTTATTCTATAGCAGCACACATCACTTGTTAACTTGTCAAGTATTTAGTTGGCTGGTCCAACCAACAAGAGGTAGAAAAGCAAGAAAAAGTTGTTTGATTGTCGCAAATTCTTCTTCAATGGCAACAACACATCCATCGTTGGAAATATTGATTCCCCGTCCTCTAAGACTTCTAAACCAGCTTTGTAAAAAGTCCCAAGAATGGGAAGCAAACAAAAAGTGGCACTCTCCTTTCCACCTCTTGGCTCCCATGCAATCTGGCTCTAGGAAAATGTCAATATACCTTGTATGCTATTTAAGAACCTTCCACACACTCTGTAGGCAAGGACCAATACTCTTTAATGCATTATATCCCATCTGGCTTGATACTTAGTCTCAAATATGAATTTTATTTTCTATAAGGCAAATGGCCACTTGGTTATAGTATACAAAGTTTAAAAAGTTTTATATAATGAATCCCATGAGCACTAAATTATTTCTGTAGCAAAACAAATTCCTTGGTCAGAGGCCATGTTTTGTTTTTGGTGACAGAGAATAAGAAATTTTTTTATTTATGAATAATATTCCTGGAAGAAATATGAGGAAAGGAAAAATCCACATTTAGAATAAGAATCACTTACAATGAGGGCAAGCCACTGCCCTTTTGAAATAAAAAGGTTCAAAATAACTAACTGTTATGAGGAGTCCTCCAAAATCTCCTGTTAATGCAGGAACAGTCAGAGGTGAAATGGTTATGAGAGCTATAACTTAATCCATCCATCCTAGTCTGAATGGACTCCTGGGTAATTGTAGGCAGGTAAAGCATAGTTGGATAAAGTGAGTCACTGAAGGCATGCCTTGGAGATTATATATTTAGCCTCTAACTCTTGTTGTTTACTCTCTCTTTTTTCACTGCTTCCTGATTACCATGAGGTGAGCAACTATTTTCTGCAGCTGGCCTTCTGCCATGTGTTTGCCCTCACCTCAGACTCAAAACAATGGAGATGGCTGACCATGAACTGAACATTTGAAACTGTGAGCACAAAATAAACTCTTCTGCCTCTAAATTGGTCTTGTCGGGTATTTTGGTCACAGCAAACAATACACTGACCTCCTCCTGCTTCCCCAGGTCTAATACACTTACACTTTTCCACATTCTTGATTGCCCTCTCCAAATTGTGGCACTGTACCAGGAATTCTGTGTATATCTCTAGTTTGGGCAGGTTGGGTACTCAAGAATAGTAATATAAACAACACCCTTGAGGAGGGGAGTTTTGTGTTCATAAGCCTTTTTGTATACTTTTCCCTGGTCATCTTAGGATCACATAAGATAAGAGCTGGAATGAATATATGAAGAGACTTCCTGACTCAACAAAAAAAAAAAAAAAAAAGAAAAAAGAAATCTTTCTGATTATTATTGAGAGATTACTCTGCAGACAGAACCATCTGCTGATCACTCACATGGGACACAGATATTTCGTGTGTGGGACCCATTTACATAATTTTCCCTCAAACCTTGTCATTAATCTTCTAAACTTATCCATCCAAATCCTTGATCACCTGGCCCAAAACTAGCTATAGCTCATAAATTTAAATGAGTCACACCCTGCTCATCTCCTACTCATCTCTCCTTCTAATCAAAGTAGAAAAAAAAAATCTCAGCCCTCAAAGTTTTGCCTACTGGGAGGAGTTCTTCATTGCACTGTTGTTTGGGCCCAGCCAAATTGTATTTCTGGAGTCTTCTATTCCTGGTTGATGCCAGAACATCAAACTAGAGGTATCCACGGATAGGTTTCAAGTGTGTCATCTCCAATCATTTAACATAGAGAACTCTCCGAAGTTTTAAGAGTAGGAGAAGAAGAGGTGAAAATGCACAGGAATGAGCATATGGACCAAGTGACCACTTGCTCATTTGCCTTTCTCATAACTTCAATATATTATTGACTTTGTTCTCAGCTATGCCATTTCCAGTTGTCCCAAAATTACATTTTCCATGAATTAAATAGTTCAGATTATGATGGGAAGCTGAGGATGCATGATAAACTTGTATATCATTAATGGCTTTAGAGTACCTAAGAGAGGTAAGAGCTATGCTTCAAAACTGTATTTACAATTGGATAGAGCTGTGCTTCAAAACTGAGAGGGGCTGGTACTAAAATTCTCTTATTGGGGTTATTCATGGGTTCCTTTTAACATCTCAGTTCGTCACACATCACTAAATCTGATGGTTCATATGGGCTAAGTACAGAACTGCTTAGTGAAGTTTTAATACACTAAATTCCTTTTCTTTTAGAGCCCAGTTAAAAGCTGAAATCCTAATTATCCAATAATAGTTTGAGAACACATATATACCAAATGTTACATATATTGTCTTCAAAATGCAAATTATTTTTTCTAATGTTATATGGAGCTTAATGCAGAATGTTCTTACTTTGAAAGCAACATGCCAGTGAGATGAAGACTAATATATCCTTTGAAAATTTGCTATTTTTATGGGACTGTGAATTTCTGTAGTTTATCTTCTACCCTCTAACTTGTCTGTTTCTTATTAAAGCATCTACATATCTGCTATTACTTGTTCCCCAAATCCTATTCACATGTGTCATCAGTTAAAAAGACTGGTATAATATTCTGGGAGATGCTGAAATGATAAGGTCCTCTGCAGATGCATTATGGCCCAGAGGTGGAGAAATGATTCATCTGTAAAGTTAAATGCTGAGGGTATAATATTTGTCCAGTCAAAATAAATAATTTCCAACTAGTGTTCTCAACTTAATGAAATAGAAAGTTAGCTAAATTGATAACTGTATATCAAGTGCAATGATACCATTATGGTGCTTATTTGTTTCGCTAAGAGTGATATAACACATGATATTAAAAGCATTAGTTCTACAGTACACTACCATGATTCTCTAAGAACAATCTGTCTTCTATATAGGCAAGCAGGTGACTTGAATTGAGAGGAATAGGTCAAAATTCCTGTATCTTTTAAATCAGTCCTCAACTTTATTACCTTACAGTCATTAGCTTTCTCAGACTAAGGGAAAAATAGTTTTAATAGTACCCAAATAATGAACCCATTGTCCAATAATCCAAAGCCAATCTGATTATATCCCCTTTCCACTGTATAATTACATTGGTAAATGGTCATAGGTTCTTTTGAGGAAGGCTAGAAAGAAATATTACTTAATATACTTGTGATGTTTCAAACAACAGACTTAGCTTTGTATTTTATTTTTAAATAATGTTGAGGCTCTAAACTTATTTGTGTCAGACAATGGAGGAGGTAATAAAATTGATCATTTTGCAGTTCAATTTAGGCTTCTGTTTGCTAGACTTAAAATTTACCTTTTTTTAAATCTCTGTTTTGAAAGACCTACTTAAAAAAATCAGGAGGGACCTTAGGAGCCCTTCAATTTATTTTGGTACCAAAGATACCATGATAATTTGGATATCAATATCAACAAAGACCTTGGAGATCTAAAATATTCTGATCATTATTCTTTCCTTCCTGCCTATGATTTTCACCATGCCATCTTATCTGGTATTGGAACACTGATATTTAGCTTCTTCATCTATGAAACAGAAAGCTTTTCACTTGATTGGCAACATCTCCCACCTTCATCCCAGGCTACAAAGAACAGCTGCCATGCTACTTTTCAAAGATGTTGGTGCTTTCTGGGTGCCTTAGATATCTCAATCATTTGGGATGTCCAGAGTATTGCATTGGAGGGTAAATAAGTAGGATTCAATAAGTTGTCTCCAATATCCAAATATCCCTAGGTCATTGCATGCCTTCCTGAATTCTTCTACAAGAAGCTTTTGTTATCTAATACTCATTCAAGACAGTCTTCTTCTAAGAGATATCAGCCAACTAACAAAGCAAACAGATAAACTCCCCACTGCTCCTCCTAGTACACTGAGTCCTGAATCTCTGGAAAGAGGTCATACTTGCTAGAACCCAATGTTGTGTGAGCCAACTACTTAACAAAATCACATAAACACATACATCTCTTTATCTATTATCAATCTACTTAATGTTATCATATGCATGTCACAGAGGATAATAATGTTCTTTTCCACTGTAGAACTCTGACTACCATACTAACTGTACCTGCCATCTCACAGTGCTCACCTCAGGTATTTCTCATTTTTGTTTGTCTACTGAAAACATCCCAGATTACAAGTAAAATATCTAGCTACAAAGGAATCCAGAAAATGTACTTTTTATTTGTCTGACTTCAATAGAAGAAATGAACATAGAGCAGGGGATTGGAAATAATATTTGGTGAGCCAAAATATCACATGGTTATATGATTATTTATTTACATATTAGCCTGCCTATAATCCATTAATCTTCAAACTTTAAACATAACTTCATACCAGCCACCATATATTTTTAGACATAAATAACATTCAGGTAATAATGCGCTGATTTATCATTTATGAAGTATTTAAATAATTGATTTAGTTTTTACTTGTTTCCTTGATATTATTAAATGCTTCTGTAGGAAAAGGAAATGAGTATAAGAATTTGAATCTCCATTTTTGAGGGCACTGAGGCCCTAAGGATAAATAATTTAACCTAAGTCAATATGACCTAAGGAAAGATAAAAGCCTGGTTTAGCACACCATTCTTGTGATTTCTTCATTAGTGCCTTCTGCTGTCCACCATGCACAAATAAACATTATAATCCATCAGGAAATACTCACCTAAGTACAGTCCGACTCGTCACATATATATAATCCAAAGCAAGGGGAAGAAATGTGGAATTGAAACATAGGAGATTGCAAACAGACAGAGCCTTCTGGCCAAACCTCAAACTTCATTGTTTTACAAAGGAATGAAATGTGTAGAGCATATTCTTTCCCTTGAATGTTTAATTTGTTATCCGTTTATATGTAGAAATCAGAAAGCATTCCAAAACCCTAGCAGCAGACTGTGCTCTTTCACTGAATTCAAATAGTCCACTTTTATTGAACATTTTACTAAGCTTAGATAAATCAGAGAGATTATCCCAAAGCATTCAGCTCATTGTAAAAAACACCAGAGAGACCTTTAAAAGGATTGTAAAGACTCTCAATCAAACCAGTTCTCACAGAAAATGTGTAAAAGGACCTAGGACACAGTTAAGAAGCTGAGAGCAGATCCATTTCCACAGCTACCATTTAAATTCAAGCCTTTGTTATCTCCATCTAGAATTCTTAACAGCTCTCTAAATGTCTTTTCTAGCCTTTCCTTTTCAATTCTACCTGAAAACACTGTTTCCAGATTTGTCTTGAAGAAATTATCATACTATCCTGCTCCTAAAGCAAAGTTAAGAAGGATTAAAAGCCAAGAAACCTTGGCTCGAGTTCAGATCTTGCCACCTAAAATCTGGTCTTGGCAAAATCAAGTGCAGTGAGCTTGTTCTGAGTTAGTCTTTCCCTCTCCCCTACCCGGGCCCCCTTCAATTCTGTGTATGTCTATTGTTCTCTTGCTCTCTCTCAATCAAACTGTTGAAAAATCACTTCCATGATACATGATTCTTACAACAATCAAATGAAAAGATTAATTTGAAAAATATTGAGCAATTTTAATTGAGTCTATCAATTCACAATCCAAACTCAAAATCATTAGACAGCCTATAAAATTATAATTGCAAAAAATATATATTCTGCATCTTTTTCTTTTGTCAAGGTGTAGCTTGTGAAGATACAATTAATTTTGTGAAGTTTTAGGCAAAACATAACCTACTAATTCACAAATTCCTCAGAATGTTTATCTACTAATTTCACAATGCCAAAGTAGTCCCATCTGTAGGATACCTTATTATAATTTAGCATCCTTATTTTTCTTCTCCCAAAATAAACACATGGATGTATATGCACACAAACACAATTGATACTTGCATTGTGCTAATCATATTTTATTGAACACATAATAAAACCATTAAATGATTTTCAGGACATCATTAACAACTATTTTCAAATGTCACATTTAAACAGAGACTGTTAGATAACATTGATGATTAAATAGTCCCAAGAACGTCAAAGCCTAGAAATCATTGCACTGTTTTAAAATGCTAAAAATCAGCACAATATTCTTCAATGAAGTGAGGTAATTTTAATGGCATGTTGCCTATAGCTTTCTTCTCTTATTACTCTTCTTTAAAGAATCTAAGCCACTCTATGTACTGTACAATTAGGAATTCCTCTAAGACACACATGAGGTGGATATCTACTGTTATAGAAATGAAGGACATCGGTATTCCTATTTATTGCATAGCACGTATAACTGAAACCCATGTTGAAGGAAAAATATAGCCAAATTAGTATCCCTAGAGTTTATTTCAAGTCAATTTAGAATAATGAAAGTCCAGTTACTTTCCAAAGTTAGTGATCTGGTTTAGTAAATTGTCCTTACTTTCACAATATGTTGTTTCCAACTTTTATCCTTTTTCTTAAATAATATCCTATTTGAAGTTGTAAACCAATTTTATTATGAGACAATGAAATACAAAAATAAAAAGACTGAAAAAAGCATGTGAATATGTATAAATGATATATGCATTCAGTTATGCTTAAATTATGATAATTATATAATAAACACATAGCCTACCAAAGCACAGGTTCACATACTGAACTTTATACCTAGTTCCTGAGAATCTATCTTGTATGTATGTCCTCGGTGGCTTTGTCCTTCACATTAGACATAACCATAAGCCAGAAATTTGTATTAAGTATATCTTAGTTTGAACTTACAATTTTACAACTAATGTAACTCCTTTTTTAATTTATTGTGCATTATAATTATACGTAGGAGTTGGCTTCATTTTGACAAAATCATACATCTGTGGAATTTGACTGACTCCATTTCAGTCCTGGTTAGTTCCTCATTTCCCTCCCCTCTTCCTTTGCCCTATTTCCTTCATCCACTCTACTGATCTTCCTTTTGCTCCTTTATCTATTTTATTTTCCAATTGATGCTTTCTACATATACATAAAGTTGAAATTTCTGTGGTATATTTCTATGTGCAAATTAAGGTGAAGAAGGGTGGGGAGAAGATATTTTAAAGTTATAGACAAGATCCTAAGTAGAAGAAAACAATTGAGAGGAAGGGAGGAAGGATAAGAATAGAGAAGAAATTTGCATACAGACAGGTATTGTGGTGCCACTAGCATGGCCTTTTTTGTTCAGAAACATTTTGGATTTTCTGGATCTCTAATTCTTCCAGATGAATATTAGGGCTATTCCTCCCGCCCCCTTAGTTTTGGGAAGAATGTCAATGGAATTTTGATGAGGATTGCATTGTATCAGTCTGTTGCTTTTAGTAGTATGGACATTTTAATAATATTAATTTTGCCTCTCCAAGAACATGAGAGGTGATTTCCATATTCTAAGGTCTTTTGCCATTTCATTCCTCACTAGTATATAATTTTCATTGTAGAAATGTTTTACTTCCTTGGTTAGACTAATTTCCAAGTATTTTATTTTTTGAGGTTCTTGTAAATAGGATGGTCTCCCTGATTTCTTTATAGCAGAATCACTGTTGGAATATAGAAAAAACTATTGATTTATGAATACTGAACTTGTATCCTGCTAGTTTGCTGAATTCATTTATCAACTCTAGAAGTCTTCTGGTGGAGTTTTTGGAGTTTTCAAGGTATAGGATTATGTTATCAGCTAAGAGAGATATTTTGACTTCATTTCCTATATGTCTTGCTTTAATTTCCTTCTCTTGTCTAAGTACTCTGGCTACAGATGCAAGAATAATAATGAATAAAAGTTGTGAGAATAGACATTTTAGTTTTGTTCCTAATTTTACAGGAAATGATACCAGTTTTTCTCTGTTCAATTGTCATATGGCTTTTATAGGTAAGCTCCTTCTTTCTCTAGATTGTCCAGCATTTTATTTTGTTTTGTTTTGTTTGCAGGGGATCCTGGGGATTGAACTCAGGAGCACTGGATCACTGAGCTACATCTCCAACCATATTTTGTATTTTTTATTCATTTTTTATTGCTTTTTAAAAAATAAATGACAGCAGAATGCATTACAATTTTTATTACACATAGACAGCACAATTTTTCATATCTCTGTTTGTATATAAAGTATGTTGACACCAATTCATGTCTTCTTACATGTACTTTGGATAATGGTGTCTATCACATTCCACCATCCTTGCTAACTCCCTGCCCCCACTCTTTCCTTCCCAGCCCTCTGCCCCCATCCTTTCCCTCCCACCTCTCTGCCTTATCTAGTTCTTCTATTCCTCCCATGCTCCCCCTCTCAAACCCACGATGAATCAGCCTCCTTATATCAGAGAAAACATTCAGCATTTGCTGTTTTGGGATTGGCTAACTTCACTTAGCATTATCTTTAAATACAGGATCTCACTGAGTTTCTGAGTGCCTCTCTTTTGCTGAGCTTGGCTTTGAACTTGCTATCCCCCTTTCTCAGCCTCCTGAGCTGCTGGGATTACAGGTGTGTACCATCCTGACTGGATTCAGTGTTTTTACATAAATTTGTGCTGAATTTTATTAAAAGTCTTTTCCGCCTCTATTGAGATGATCATATGGATTCTTGTTTTTAATTCCTTTTTTTTTTTAAATCACCAGGGATTGAACCCAGGGTCACTTAACCAGTTAGTCACATCCCCAGTCGATTTTAATATTTCATTTACAGACAGAGTCTCACTAAGTTGCTGAGGCTGGCTTTGAACTTGTGATCCTCCTGCCTCAGCCTCCTAAGTTGCTGGGTTTACAGGCATGCACCACTGTGCCCAGCATCTGTCCTTAATTCTTTCTAAATGACGAATTACATTTTTGATATGTGTATATTGAACCAATCTTCCATCTCTGAGATGAAAGCCACTTGATCATGGTTCATTATCTTCTTGATGTGTTTTTGAAGGTGTTTTGTTAATATCTGATTAAGGATATTTGTATCTGTGTTCATCAGGGATATTGGTCTGTAGTTTTCTTTCCATGATGTGTCTTTGTCTGGTTTTAGTTATTAGGGTTCTAATAACTTCACACAATATATTTGGGAGAGTAACCTCCTTTTCAATTTCATGGAATACTTTGAAAAAGTCTAGTGCTATTTCTTCTTTAAAGGTCTGGTATAACTCCACTGTAAAAACATCTGATCCTGGGATTTTCTTTGTTGGAAGGCTATTAGTTCTGTTTCAATTTCGTTACCTAATATCAGTCTTCAGGATTTCTATATCTTCCTGGTCAAATTTGAGCAAGTCATACGTATCTAGAAATTTGTCAGTTTCCTGTTGATTTTCTGGTTTATTGAAGCATAAATTTCCAAAATGGTTTCTAAAGATCATCTATATTTCAGAAGTGTCTGTGGTAAAATATCCTTTTGTATCTTTAATTTTGTTTACTTGGGTCGTATCTCTATTTTTAGTCTAAAGATTTATCAATCTCAGTTATATTATAAATGAATCAAACACTTGTTGCACTGGTTCATGTATTGTTTATTTATTCTCAATTTCATTAATTTTGTTTGTAATATTAATTATTTCCTGTCTTTCATTTATTTTGAAATAGTTTGTTTTTCCTTTACTAAGGCATTGATTGGAAGCAAAAGCTTATTTGAAATCTATTTTTTTTATTTTAGACATTCAATGCTGTAAATTATTCTCTTAGAACTGCTTTTATACTATCCCAGACATTTTAATGTTATATTTCTGTTCTCATTTTTTTTCTAAAAGTTTCTTGATTTCAACTGTTATCCATTCATCATTTAAAATGGATAACAGGTTTTTGAGGTTTTTGAGGTTTCTATTATTTTTTCATGCTGCTAATTTCATTCCATTATGACCTGGTAGGATGCTAAGACTTACATTGAGACTTAAAATATGATTCTATGCATAAATTAGATACATAAGTTCCATTAGCTGCTGAGAAGGTAAATTCAGCTCTTCAGGGGGAAAATATTCTGTCGATGTTTATCAGGTCCATCTGATTTATAGCATTATTAATATAGAAAATAGATTTACTTATTTTGTGTCTGGATGACCTGTCCATTGGTGATAGGTCTGTGGAAATCATCCAGTATGTATTGGAATCCACCTGGGATTTAATGTCAAGAAGGGATTTTTGTTTCTGTTGTTGTTGTTTTGTTTTTGTTTTTAATGTAATTAGGTGCAATGACACTTGAGACATATATATTGACTATTGTTGTATCATCTTTTTGATTGTTCCCTTTACCATTTTGCAGTGGTGTTCTTTGTCTCTTTTGATTATTATTATTATTATTTTTTGCTTGAAATCTGCTTTGTCAGATGTAAGAATAGCTACTCCATCTTGTTTTCAGAATTAATTTTCATGGAATGGTTTTTTCCATCCTATTACTTTCATCCTTTGGTTGTCTTTGCCTATGAAATGAGTCTCTTGCAAACAGTATATAGTTGGATTGTGGTTTTTGATCCTTCCTGCTAATCTGTATCTTTTAATTGGGGAATTCAGACCATTTACATTTAAAGTTATTATGGATATGTGTTTTCAGTTTCCCGTCATTTTCTTTTGTCTGCTACATTTAATTCTGTCTTTATTTTCACTTGGTAGGTTGTGTTTTTAGTGATATTCATCTGTTTGAGAGCTTAGGAAGGTTTTATATTCCATTCATTTTGAAAGAGAGCTTTACTGGATTTAATAATATTGACTGACAACAAGCCCTCCTTGATTTAGGGTTTGAATTGAAAAGTCAGAATGGGCCTCATTGATTTGCTTTTAAATGTGAGCCAATATTTTTCTCTTTCAGCTTTTCATATTTTTCCTTCTTTTTTATGTTAAGTATTTTGATTATGCTGTCTCTTGGAGAGATTCTGTTCTGATCTTATATATTTGGGTTCTGTATGCTTCCTGTATGTGGATAACTATCTCATTTCTAATGTTGGTATTTTTCTACTACTATCTAACTAAAGAGGTTTTTTAAATCCCTTTAGTCTGTATCTCCATGTTTTTTTTTCTATCTCAATGACTTTCAGGTTTGTTCTCTTGATGCTGCTTCAGAGTACATCAATGTATAAACAAATAAGAAAAAGTAAAATCAAACTAACTTAAACTGTGTCTAATTATACCACACCTAAGTCAAACTAGGGCTAAATAAAAAACAGGTGCAGAATAAAGCAATTAAAATGATAGTACAATTATATGAATATATATATATTCATATAATTGTACTATCATACATATATATATATATATATAAACCTGTCTGCACATGAGAACACACACATGCATATACACACATATACACACACATAAAAAAAACTTGCAGAATGGAGAAAAGTAAAACTAATAAAATTTAATGAAATGATATTTTAAAAAATTTTAAAAGGTTGACTTTTTTAAAAAAAGGTTAAAAAGTTACATTTAAAAAATGTTTAAAAATGGAGGGAATATAGAGGAGAAAAAAAGTACATAAGAAAAAGAAAAGAAAAATCTTTATGATAAATAAAGGTTTGTTTCTTATGAAATGATTAAAACTGTTGGCAGGGATAGATTTTCATTCTGTATATTTATTTTTGCTCTGTAACCTGTGCATGAAAGACTAGGGATTCTTAAGTCTGTTGTCTTTGTGTTCCTCACCCATCTGCCAGCAATTGTGGCTAGTAGCCCAGGCTGGTTGTAGACACTTTCTGCTTTCTGTCTTGCAGTATTGAGTAGGATAGACTAGGGAGTGTTAACAACCTGTGTGCTTTTGTAGTGGGGTTGGTGTGCTACATCAACTACATTGAAAGTTCCAGAAGCTGGGGTTTAGACTTGGATGAACCTTGAAACTCTGTTGGTGGGTATTTGAGATTTGATCCATCTCCCCTGTCACTGGGAAGATGCCAATCACTGCTGGACATATGGATCTCAGGGACTTTCCATAAAATCCATTTTGGGGGGGTCTAAGGTCTAAAATCTTCACAGGTTTTCTATCACCAGAGTATAGACTCCTGTGTGGCCATTGTATCATCTTCCCAATAGTTCTTATGGGGCACCACCAGCAAAAGGAGTTTTCACTCCTTGGTATCCAGACCCAGTACGTCATAAACACAATTTTCATTGTGCCTATTTAAGTAACTCTGGTCCAGACACAAGCTGGGGATCATAACAGGGGTTGCTGAGTCTGCGGGCAACTTCCTTTATGAGTTCCTGATCTCCTATCTCTGCTCACTGCTTTGCAACCCTTATAAATGTTTCCTGCTCTGGCAACCCCAGTTTCCACTGTGCTATCTACTTGTGGGCTGAGCAATTTTGACTAGTTTTCACTCAACTCCCTCCCCACTGACTTTAGGTCCATTAAGATCTTTCTCCCTCTATTCCACAGGTTTCCAAGACTATGTTATTTTAAATCCACTTCGCTGTTCTCTCTGCTGGCACTCCCTCTTCCCTCAGGAGCCCTGGCTGTCACCACTGGCAGACAAGGTGGCTCATCTCTAACAATTTCTTACATTTTGCTCAAAGTTTCTAATTTTCTATATCTCTATGGTTTCTTTTACTGCCCAGTATTAAGTTTCAGTCAGTTTCCTTGGTTACTTACCTGGCCAAGGGTAAGTCTTATGATGAGGAGCTGCTGGGAAGTGCCAAGGTATAAAAGAAATTGCTTGTGAAATACATTTTAAAATCTTTGTTTATTTAGGCTTATGCTATCCTATCCTGTGATGTATATTCATAGAACATATAAATGTGTCAATAAATCTGTTTATCTGATGAGTTGGTATAGTAGCTATATTTTCCCACCGGTAGATAGCATTTCTTTACATGATTATGCTATAAAGATCTAGTGAGCTAAAGATAGATATTGAAGACATTTTAGTTTTGACCACTATGAATTTACTGAAATGAGCATTATTATAAGGGTATCCTGGTACAAATAGGCCAACTTCTTTCCAGAGTAAGTATTCAGAAGTAGAATCACTGGGCCATACAACATGTGCATGTTCAGTTTCACCAGGGACTGACAATTGTGTAGATCCTGCTCTGTATCATGTCCTCAAGATCTTGTATATTCATTTTAGCTCAAATTTACTGGGCTATAACAGAATTCTTTAGGGAAGAAAAATGTTTTGAAATCTGCTAATGCTGTGCTTGCAAGTTCATTTTATTGGGCGCGTTGATTTTAGGCCATACATTTTAAAGCAAATTTATTGGTTCAGTATATTACATGCTTCACTTGGAGTTCTTTTGCATTTGTATATTTTAATGTATCCTATCTTGTTAAAAACAAGGATAGTTATTGCTTAATCATCTTCCTTTAACTCTTTTATCATCATCTTTTCTATTATAAATTATTTTACTGTTTTTTGATCTACTTCTGGTTTATGATTTCAAAAAATCACCTCTTTTCTACAAGATTCCATCATTAATTCTCACTTCTTTTTTACATCAAATGGCTTACATTAATGTGTTTTAGGGAAAGTGCAGGTTTTCTAAAAATCTTTCTTTATTCTGAGGGGCAGCTATCATAGATTACATCATAATAATTACAAGTAGCAGAAGAACAGTCATTAATAACAAGTCAGTAAAGTCTGGGATGTAGCTCAATGGTAGAGTGCTTGGACTGCATGTGTGAAGTAACAGAAGTCACACCATGATTTAAACAAAGGAAGTCTAATATAAATAATTATCAACTATCACACAACACTGGAACAGTAAGGGGTAAAGATAATGAGGGGTAAAGAGATCCTAAAGCATAGATGAATCATAGATATAAGAATTAGCTGTTACTTCCAGGGCTGTGGTGGGGTACCCAAGGAAGAGTTTCCATATCCAATACTGTGCTCCAAAACCTGCAGGTGAGAACATGGTTATGCTAGCTGAATGGCAGAGAAATAGCTGGGGTACCACACTGGGTACCACACTGGAATTTGACCTTTGGACCTTACCCTCCTTCTGTTTTTCCAGGAAAAACTGTTTTTTAGGAAAATTTATTGCTAGTGACATTCTATAAGCCTGCCAAAGCAGCTATGGGGGAAGCTACTTGCCTGGGAGCTGCTGTCCACTGTGCACTGAGTTTTGCCACCACCCACTCAGACTCCTGACCTGCAGACACTGTGAGATGGCAAATGCATATTGAATTGAGCTGCTAAAATTGTGGTAGGTTATTATACAACAATATTCTTATGCAGATGTATATTGAACATCTTTCTGACATTATTCCTAAGACCTTTTCTAATTTTTAATGGTGCTAGTGGATGAGAATCCAGGTTTTGCCAAAGCACAGGGATGCTACTAAAGTAAGAAAATTGAAAATGTGAGGTTTCAAACACATGGCCAAATTTCCTCACAAAGCATTTGCTGAATTGTGACAATGAGGAAGGTAGGAGGTTAAACCTAAACCCACAACCCTCTAAAACACTGAGCTTAATTGATGGCACTCTTTTTGTATTAAGAAATAAATAAAATAATACAAAGGAGTGGCTTAGCAATCACAATATGCTTTAACTTAAACATTTAAGAGAATTATAATCTAGAAACTGGGATGAAAATATATAGATTGAATACTACCAAAATAGAAACTTAGCTATTAACTGAGCTTAATTGCTGATTGGGTTGAGATGGCAGGTCTCCCTCTCCTAAATGACTAGAAAACTAAAATATGAAATTCATGTTGTAATATAATCTCACATGATAAAATAACATATATATGTGTACATACATACTATACACGTGTTCATATATAATATATACATGTATACGACACACACATGTGTTTTATACTCAAATAATAAATTTTATATAAAATACATATCAAAATGAAATAAAACATCCTTCAGTACAACCACCTTTAAGTGACCCAGATAATGCAGGCAAAAATTTAACTATGATTTCCTCACAAAGTATTTGCTGAATTGTAACAATGAGTAAATTAAATCAGAGGAAATTACCAAGGTTTTATAAGAAAATCAGAATCTGTAAAATAAAAGAGAAATTATAGAACTAGAAATAAGTGAAGTTAAAAACAAATGGGTGATTTTAATAACAAACTTAGAAAAAAATAAAGGTTTAGTAAACAGAGTAAGGTCAATAGGAAATATTCTAATTAAAACAGAGAGAAAAAAAACAAATACTGAGAAACTTAGATGAGACAAGTAAGCAAAACTATTTATAACTAACTTCATGGAGAAGTAACAGAATTAAAGAGAAGAAATATTGAGGTAATGAATTTTAAGATTACTACGAAGTATCAAATCACAGAACCAAGAACATCTGCAAATATGTATAGTACCAAATAATAAAATTGAATTAAATATTATACTTTGTCACAAAATATTCAAAATGCTAAAGAGGAAGAAACCTTAAAAAGAAATGAGAGGAGAATCTTAGTAGATTTTTCAACCCAGATCTTTGAAGCCAGGAGATCTGGAGAAACATACACCAAAGAAAGTGGATGCCAACCAAGAATCTTATATCCAGCAAAATTAAGCTTCAGATTTGATGATGAAATAAAAACCTTTCATGATAAACAAAAGTTAAAAGCATCTACAGCAAGAAATCCTGAACTACAGAACATTCTTAGCAAAATATTACACAAGAGGGAAATAAAAAAACAACAATGATAATCAGCCAAAGGAGGAACCACATTGAAGGAAAGGCCAATCAAAAGAGAAACCAAGTCAAGTTAAATACCAAAAATAATAAACCAAAATGACCAGGAATACCAATCATTTTTAAAGATTAACCCTGAATGTGAATGTCCTAAACTCATCAATCAAAAGACATAGAATGACAGATTTTATTTAAAATAAAAAAGACCCAACAATATGCTGTCTTTAAGAGATTCATCTCAAAGGAAAAGACAGCCACAAACTGAAGGTGAAAGGGTGGGAAAAAACATACCACTCACATGGACCATGTAAATAAGCAGGGATTTTCATCCTCATATCAGATAAAGTGGACTTAAAACCAAAGGTAGTGAAAAGGGATAAAGAAGGACATTTCATACTGTTTAAGGAATTTATACATCAATAATACATAACAATCATAAATATCTATGCCCCAAACAATGGGGCATCTATGTATATCAAACAAACCCTTCTCAACTACAAGAATCAAATAGACCACAACAGAATAATACTGGGTGACTGTAATACACCTCTCTCACACTGGATAGATCTTCCAAATGAAAACTAAACAAAGAAACTATAGAACTCAATAAAACAATAATTTAGATTTAACAGACATATATAGAATATTCCATCCATCAACGAGCAAATACACTTCCTTCTCAGCAGCACATGGATCATCTCCAAAATAGACCATATGTTATGCCACAAAACAAGTCATAGCAAATTAAAAAAAAAAAAGTAGAGATACTACCCTGCATTCTATCTTACCATAATGGAATGGAATTAGAAATCAATAATAAAATAAAAAATAAAAGATCCTCCAATACCTGGAGATTAAAGAATATGTTATTGAATGATGCATGGATAACAGAATATATCATGTAGGAGATAGAAAAAAATACTTAGAGATCAATGAGAATTTTAGTACATCTTATCAAAATCTCTGGAAGACTATGAAGGAAGTGCTAAGAGGAAAGTTCATTGCATTAAGCTCATCATTAAAAGAAGAAAAAGTCAACAAATAAACAACCTGACATTGAATCTCAAAGTCCCCAGAAAAAGAACAAACCAACACCAAAATTAGTAGAAGACAGGAAATAGTTGCAAATCAATGAAATTGAAATAAAAGAAATAATTCAAAAAATTGACAAAACAAAAGCTGATTCTTTGAAATAAATAAATAAAATAAAATTAGCAAAACTTTAGCCACCCCAATGAAAAGAAGGAGAGAGAAAACTCAAATTACTAAAATTCGAGTTGAAAAGGAAATATGATGACAGACACTATTGAAATACAGAAGAAAATCAGAAACTATTTTGAAAATTTATACTCCAGTAAAATAGAAAACCTTGAAGACACCAACAAATTTCTAGGGACATATGATCAAACCAAACTGAGTGAAGAGGACATATACAATTTAAACAGATCAATTTTGAACAAGAAAATACAAGACACAATCAAATGCCTACCAACCAAGAAAAACCTGGGACCAGATGGATTCACAGCTGAGTTCTACAAGACCTACAAATAAGAATTAATACCAATACTTCTCAATTTTTTCCATGAAATAGAAAAGGAGGGAACCCTTCCAAACTCATTCTATGAAACTTTTATCATTCCTGATACCAAAACCAGGCAGAGACACATCAAGGAAAAAAAATTTTCAGACCAATATTCCTGAAGAACATAGATTAAAAAAAAATCTCAATAAAATTCTGGAAATTGCATACAAAACATATTTAAAAAATAGGGCACCATGATCAAGTGGGGTTCATTCCAGGGATGCAAGTTTGGTTCAACAAACAGAAATCAATAAATGTAATTCATCCATCACATCAATAGACTTAAAGATAAGAATCATATGATTATACCAATTGATGCAGATAAAGCATTTGACAAAATACAGCACACTTTCATGTTCAAAACACTAGAAAAATAGGGATGGTAAGAACATACCATAACATTGTAAAAGCTACATATGCCAAAAGCAAGGCCAACATCATCCAAAATGGAGAAAAATTGGAAGCATTCCCTCTAAAAAACTGGAATAAGATAAGGATGCCCTCTTTCACCACTTCTATTCAACATAGTCCTTGAAATTCTAGCCAGAGCATTTAGACAGGTTAAAAAAACTTAAAGAGGTACAAATAGGAAAAGAAGAACTCAAACTATCATTATTTGCTGATGACATGATTCTATACTTCCAGGATCCAAAGGAAAAAAAAAATCACCAGAAAACTTCTAGAATTAATAAATGAACTCAGCAAAGTAGCAAGGTATAAAATCAACACACATAAATCAAATGCATATCTATACATCAGTGATGAATCCTCTGAAAGAGAAATTAGATAAAGTACACTATTTACATTAGCCTAAAAAAATAAAATAAAATAGTTTGGAATCAATTTAACCAAAGATGTGAAAGACCTCTACAATGAAAATTACAGAACACTAAAGAAAGAAATTGAAGAACTTAGAAGATGGAAAGATCTCCAATGCTCTTGGACAGGCAGAATTAATATTGACAAATGGCCGTAATTCCCAAAGTGATATATAGATTCAATGTGATTCCAATTAAAATCCCAATGTCATTCCTTATAGAAATAGAAAAAGCAATCATGAAATTCATTTGGAAAAATAAGAGACCCAGAATAGCCAAAGCAATCCTTAGTAAGAAGAGTAAAGCAGAAAGCATCAAAATACCAGACCTCAAACTATGCTACAAAGCTATAGTAACAAAAACAGCATGATATTGGCACCAAAATAGGCATATAGATCAAAGGTACAGAATAGAAGACATAGAGACAAACTCACATAAATACAATTATCTTAAACTAGACAAAGTCGCCAAAAATATATATTGGAGGAAATGATAGCCTCTTCAACAAATGGTGCTGGGAAAATTGGAAAGCAATATGCAGTAAAATGAAACTAAACCCCTATTTCTCACCATGCTCAAAACTCAACTCAAAGTGGATCAAGGACCCAGGAATTAGACCAGAGAGAGACCCTGCACATAATAGAGGAAAAAGTAGGCCTAAATGTCCATCACATCACATTAGGCCCCAATTTCCTTAACAAGACTCCTAAAGTGCAAGAGAGAAAATCAAGAATCAATGAATGGGATGGATCCAAACTAAAAAGCTTCTTTTCAGCAAAAGAAACAATTAATGAGTTGAAAACAGAGCCTACAGGATAAGAGCAAATTTTTATTACAGGGACATCAGAGGACTAATCTCCAAAATACATAGAGAACTCAAAAAATTTAACACCAAATAAACAAACAACACAATCAATTAATGGGCTAAGGAACTGAACAGACACTTCTCAAAAGAACATATACAATTGATCGACAACTATATAAAAAAATGTTCAACATTTTTGGCAATTAAAGAAATGCAAATCAAAACATTTCTAAGATTTCTTCTCACACCAATCAGGATGGCATTTATTAACAATACAAGCAACAATAAGTGTTGGTAAGGGTGTGGGGAAAAAAGCATACTTTTACATTGCTGGTAGGACTGCAAATTGGTGTAACTAATCAGGAAAGCAGTGTGAGATTCCTTAGAAAACTTGGAATGGAACTACAGTTTGACTCAGCTATCCCACCTCTTCGTCTATACCCAAAGGTCTTAAAATCAGCATACTATAGTAACACAGCCACATCAATATTTATAGCAGCTCAATTCACAATAGCTAAACTGTGGAACCAACCTAGATGCCCTTCAATAGATGAATGAATAAAGAAACTATGGTATATATCCACAATGGAATATTAATCAGCATTGAATAGAATAAAATTATGGCATTTACAGGTAAAAGGATGGAGTTGAGGAATGTTACGTTAAGTAAACCAATCCCCCAAAAAAACAAAGGCCAAACATCCTCTCTGTTAAGTGGATGCTGATGCATAATGGAGGAATGGGCATGTGGGAAAAACCCAGGAACTTTGATTGGTCAAAGGGTGGGGGGAAGGGAGGGGACAGGGCATAGGAACAGGAAAGGTGGTGGAATGAAATGGACATCATTACCCTAGGTACCTGTGTGACTTCACATATGGTGCAATGCTTCATCATGTACCACCAGAGAATGAAAAGTTGTGCTACAATTGTGTACAATGAATCAAAATTCATTCTGCTGCCATATATATACCTAACTAGAATAAATATATAAATTAATTAAAAAAAAACAACTAGAGGGAAAAAGCTAGATATATATATATATATATATATATATATATATATATATATATATATATNATATATATATATATATATATCTTCAAAAGAATGAAAATTTGAATGGTAGGTGACATAAAAATATATGAGCCAGACTACAATAAATGGCATTTTGAAAGTTCTGGAAGCCACTTTTTGCCCCCTAAAAGTCCTATACAGTGCAAACATATCTCCAAACTATAAAATCAAATTAAAGGTATTTTTAAATAAATAAAAAATGAGATAAAAATTTACCAACAGACCTGTATTTTAAAAAATGCTAAAGTCAAGTATTGTCAGAAGGAAAATAACTCAAGGAGAAAAGATAGAAAAATAGGAAGAAATTAAATTAATGCTACAAAAATATGTATTTTCTATAGATGTCTAAATGAATATATATCTAAATTCTTGAATATAATGAGGTGATAAAGACAAGTGGAATTGGTGAAATTATTTGTATTAAATTATAACACATGGAGTACATATGTTAAAGTATTTGTTGTAAAATAATTCAGTAGACTGAAGAATTATAAAAGGTTTTATACTAATAAAAAAGAGAAAAATTAAAAATTATTAACAAATATGACTAATCCAAAAGAAAGTAAAATGAGGGGAAAGGTATAAAAATCTCCTAGTTAAAAGAAGAAACAAAAATAAGATTTTAGATACAAATCCAAAGCCAGAAAATCAAATGTAAATGATGTAAATATGCATCTAGCAAGGACTTTTATTAAGAAGGTATAGAATATGAAAATGAAGCAACCATCACTTTTATAACCACACTGAAGGCCCGTTTGACAGCATTTATTAAAATGATACCTTTTGACCAGCAACTTTGGAACTAGATAAACAATATACAGACATCATTACTTATATTCACCAAAAGATATGTGCAAAGTATTGATATAAGTAAGACAATTTGTTATTTGACTTGTGTGAAATTTACTTATAGATGTCACTGAAAGATGTTTGAGGTGGCCATCAAAATTCTCAAGGTCATTTTTTATGGTGTCAACTTACAACTGATTTTACTGTATTAATTATACAGTCGTCATTATGTTATTTAAATATTTGCAGTGAATTCACGTTTAAATTTGAAAGAAAAAATCCTGTATACTGTCCCTACAAACATACCTTCATCTTCCAGTATTAGATTAATGACATGACACATAGAAAAATTATACAAATCTCCTTTTTTCTTTTCATAACACACACTTAAATTACTCATAATTCAATCCTATTCCTCAAAGAATCAAGTAGAACTAAGTAAAACAGATTGGCACCTAACCAACAGTGCTATACTTGCATTTTTAAAGATACACAAATTCTAAGGTACAGAATATTTTAATTACAGCTGAGTTAGTGACAGAATTTGGGTAAAAGCTTTGCATATATTTTTCTTTCTTACTGTAAACACTAGTGCTGTGCAACAGGATAAAAATAGCTCTGTTGTAAATGAAAATGAGGTAACAGAGCAAACCCTATGGTCTAAACCTTGCAAGTATTCCCAAGGATTTCCTCTCTATAATCCTTTACTGATAGGTTTATATATAAGTTTATTAGGTTTATCAATCTTCTTTAACACACTTACATGCTGTAAAACATCTGGTAAGGAAAAACAGAACACAGTATTTGGCTTAATGCTAGTGTAGTCAGGATATATATTTCTTATTATATTAGTAACAGGCACAATTCTACAAAACAATGAGTAAAAATGTTTCCTCTTAAAAGCAAAGTACTCCCTTCTTGGAAATAAATTACCCTGCTAGGGCCATCATTGGGCTCCTGAGAATAAGTAATTCACTTCAAATGAATGAACCCTTGACTAAACAGCAAGTGCTTCAGTGGGAAAATTTAAAACTACCACAATTTTCTGCCTCAGTTTCCTTATGTAAAAGGGCTAATATAAATCTCTTATTTTTTTAAAAAATGGAGCTAATACCACTGTATTCATTGGAAGGTTATGAATGTATTGAAACACACAGAAATTTCTTTATGTAGTAAATCCTATACAGATGCAATGCCCCAGGATTAAATTTATCCCTCATCTGTTTTTATTTAATGTAACTTCTCAATCCCATCTGAAATACACCTAACCACTAAATAAAAATACTGCAATGTTCCACCACCTCAGCAACATCATCAGATGAGTCTCTGGAGTCGAATATGCTGGTGGGTTTTCCCTACTATAAAAGGACCATCACTCCTAGGGGCTTCTGAGTTGGAGAGAGTGATTAATGTCTTTTTCAATTGTGCAGTACTTATAAAAGTGAACATTTTATATTCACTTGGGTGCTTCATTTATTCACTTTTGAGAGAGCTATTTTGAACTTGAGCTATTTACTTGTTTTTGTTTTTATTTACCATTCTTAGGTAAAAGATTTGTGTGCCTATCTCCTATACAATATTTGAAAAAAATATACTTCATTATTGGATGTTCTGTGATTCTTTGAATATTATTTTATTTTAAAAATTTCATTATGAATTCTGGCTTGAATTCAGAGAGTCTGAAGAAGTGAAGTCCTGATTACTGAGGAGTAAACCCCAGGAGCATAGGGACATGTCAGCCTTCCAGCCCTGGCCTGCACTCAATTCTGCCTCACATCTCTCCTTTCCTTGGCTTCCTTTGGAATGATGGGCAGTCACCCCGATCATATTGGAATGTGCAGCTTAACATATACTGTCTCCCGTGCCCACCTGGTACCACTGGTTGTATCTTAACAGATTAGCTTTCTTCCCTGAGCCACTGTGAAGACAATACAGGTCTTCAAATTGCTTTGAAGATTTTCCATAGATCCCTTAAGGTTCTAGACAAATTTATTTAGCAGAAAAATAACTTCGTAAGTCCTTCCTCCGTGCCCATCTTCCCTCGCTCTCCTTCTTTCATCTGGCAGGCATGCTCTTTCACCCCTCGTTCTTTTCCTCTTCCCTCCTAGGACTGCATCCAAACCAACACAGTGGTACCTGGATGCAGCCTCCTGGGTAGAAAGGGAATGGAGGGAAAGATGACCAGTGATGAGTGCTTATATGTGTCATCTGATAGGCTCAGTAAGGTGTGGCAGATAGACCAAGAGTAGCATGAAGATGAGTTGAGTCCCAGTGTGCCTGGACCTGAGGCTCACATGTAGAGTTTATGTAAATTGGTCTGAGGTCTGTTATTAACCATATAACCTCAGACCAATTTACAAAAGAAAAAAAAAATCTACATGTGAACCTCAGCTGCTGAAAGAAGTAGAGATAATACACTCTGCCTTGAATAACTGGGTTTTTTTCCTGACACATATTTTATACATCTTTTTGTCCTTGATGTACCTCAGACAAGACCTCTTTCTATCATATATTCCTAACTACTAAAGAGTATTATCCACCCACGTAGCTTCAACTTCACTTTTATGTCAATAAATCACACAATTTGTATCTATCTACCAAACCAATTCTCAGCTTATTCTACATGCCCTAAGATTCTCAACTGTACCTCATACTTACAATTTTAAAATCAAATTACAGACCTACCAAGTAACTTGAAAGTTATTCCCTTCCAAACTTTTGCCTCCTTGAAGGGAAAATTTATCATGTCACCTAATTCAAAATTTCTAGAGTTATTCTTGATATCATCAATGGTTGTTTTCTTTTAAATGTTTCTCAAAATTTGTTCAGGTGTATTTGTGTCCGTTCTTACAATCTGAATCCAAGAATCGTCTCTGTTGACTCCCTAGGGGCATAGTAGATATTTAACTACCTTTAAAAAAATAGTTGAATACTCCAAACAATAGGCAAAAATAAAAAAAAATAAATAAAATTGTAAATCTGACATTATACTCTATCTCATTTTCTAGGTCTTACTCTAAGAATTGTACATGTATTACTTCATTTACATGAGATTGTTATTATTATCACTATCACCATCATTTCACATCTAAGAAGACAAGAAAATAAAAAAGAAGACTTAACTCCAGTGTTTACATTTCTCTTAGGACACTGCATTGCTTTCCACTAGCTTTTCTTCACTTTTGAAAGAGACAAAATTTAAGGAGCATCTATGCATCCAGAACATTCCTATTATGCTTCACCTTGTGCTATGTTCAGTGAAATGGGAGAGCTGGCTTGTAGCAGAGTGAAAGAACCCATGGTTAAATTTTTAGGAATGCTGAAAACTCAATGCTAAACACATTTTAGAGATTATTAATTACAAACTTATAATTAAATAAACCTATGTTTAAAATAAAGGTAATGATCACTCAAAACTCATCATTTTTATAATTTGTGTTATCAAGGTTATTTACATCTTTGGTGTTGGTATGGTGGAAATGCACTATAATGGTGCGCCACTGCATGTCTCTTTCCAATTCTTCATTTACTGGTTCCATGTTGGTAACATAAAATTGCTCATAGCTGGAGCATGAAAATCTGAAAATGCTGCAAAGCAGGGTTGGATTTCTCATTTCCTAACTCTAATATTAAGAAAGTGATGAAATAAACTTAATAGTG
The DNA here is from genome assembly GCF_001458135.2 of Marmota marmota marmota. Classification (NCBI taxonomy): domain Eukaryota; kingdom Metazoa; phylum Chordata; class Mammalia; order Rodentia; family Sciuridae; genus Marmota; species Marmota marmota. The sequence goes on along the minus strand of NW_025999842.1, from coordinate 56,043,362 downwards.
ACTGTTGACATTATATTGCTACTGCTACAACAAATTTAAAGAAATACATTTTCTGTCTTCAAAATATAACATCTAATTGTTCATGCATTACCTCATTTACATGAGATTGTTATTATTCTCATTATCACCATCATTTTACAACTAGGAAGATGAGGGAAAAGAGACTAAGAACCATGTAATTTCAACCTATTGATGAAAAAGTGAAGCTCTTTTATGAGTTTCTTTTCATCATTTTCACTTTCACATTACTTTTTGATGTAAATTAAAATCTTACCTAACATTCAAGTTGGGGTTGTGTACTTTCATGAAATGCAACCATAGGTTCCCACAGACGCATTAGATTGTGAAAAATCAACTATTCTGTGAGAATTATTAATTAGAATTGATTTTTAATATTTACTTTGTGTGCCATACTATTATTTATATTTATATTATTTACTATTAATTATATAATTTTATAAATAAATAATCATTTAATAAATTTGACAAAATTGGTAAATTCTTACTGTAGCCTATTTTTCATCCCAGAAGTCAAGTACTTTGTAAATAATGGTGAATTTTCTTTTTCCATATTTTATACATTATTTTTATATAGCTGACAAATTTTTATGGAGTTTATGGATTTGATAACTATTTGATATGTTCCAAGGTGCTCTATAATCTTGACATACCCTCATTTGACATTGATTCCAGGAAAGAATATTGGAAAACAAATAAAGAGATGATTATTTATTATAGAAAAAAATGAAAGACAATTACCACAAGAGTCATTTAGCACAAGTAAATGGCTCCAACGTTTTTTAAATAACCATATTCACTTTCTGAAAAAGTGAATGGTTGCTAAATTGATGAAATACGATATGTAATTGTTTCAATAAAACACGTGACTCATATTTTATGTAAAAAAATATTGTGAAATATGGGTTGAGTGGTAGTACCAATAGGTATAATTATGTGAGAAAGATATCAGCTCAACAGTGAAGATTTTCAATCAAATGGACTTGTGCAAGAAATGGAAGTTTCGGGATTGATCTACCACTGCATGTGTGTTCGACCAACTGACAAATGTACACTGGAAGTATGTAATTGAAGAGTTCAGAAGATCAGATGAGGATGTCCTAGAATCCATTTTCCCTTATATTTTTGAGTTAGTTTCAAATGTTCGTATAAATTGTAAAATATTCATTTCTAAAAGGAAGTCTTTAAAATTTTCCTGTAAAAATATGCTGATAACTAAGGATGCCCAAGCCAGTTGTAGCATTTTGAGGACATTAATGAATCACTAGATTTTTAAATATATTGCACTATGTATCTCAAAAATATCCCAGATGGTTAATATATTATTCTAAAAGACTAGATGGGAATCCAATCAAATAGTATTATATTTATATAAAATAGAACTTGTATCCTCCAAGATTCAAAAAGGGACTTAGAAGTTGTCAGTAAATGATGCTTCTGTTTTGTTTGAAGTACTTTCAATATTTTGATGTGATAATTTAGAATTGTATTATTCTTGAACTATTTTGCTCTTAGAAATGCTCACATCAAATAAATAACTTGCGATTGCTGACCATTTGTCATAATCTGCCCATAGTGAAAGAGGTAAGCCTGGAGGGAATTGAAAGTAAGTACCAAATGATATTGAGGAAAACTTGTCAATAGAAAATCATGCCTATTAAATTCTAAAAGCAAAAAGTTATCCATTATAGTTACTTTCACTAAGTGAAAAATAAAAACAATGAAAATAAGTGCATGAAACTGAAGCTCGTGGCACAAGTATCACATCAATCATGTACACACAAAAATATTAAAAGGCAAAATACTACCATGGCTCAGTGTCAACTAACCAATATGTTTCATAGTTCTTAAACATCATCTCATCCTCCAGTGGTGGATGACTAGAGTGCATTTGGTTAGTTAGAGTGCATTTAGCTTCAAGTAATAGAAAACCTGAATAATGGTACTTATACAAATCAAAATATACTTTTCTCCCACAACAACAACAACAAAAAAAAAATCCACAGGAAGGCAGTTGCTTACCATGCTTCTGCTGTGCAATATTGCCATCGGAAATTCCTCCAACTTTTCTGCTCTGCATTCTCTCTGTATTGACTTCTCATTCTGTTGAATCTTAGAATCACATCTAACTCTAGCCTTGTGCAAAAAAAAAAAAAAAAAAAAAAAAAAAAAAAAAAGGCAGTATGAAGGAATGGACTATATACTAATCCCAGGCCAAGCAGGAATTTAGAATTTCCTTTTAGTAGTGATAGCAATAATTTCCCAAGTATATGTGAAAGTAGGATATATAGAAAATTGAAGAATAAATGAGAAATATCAATTTGATTGCACTTGGTTTAAACTGCACAGTAGTTCCAGTAAATCACCATTCTCAGCTACAGAATCAATATGTTTTAGCTCTGGCATGGATCTCATGTCATGACCCAGCCCGCCCTTTTACTTTATAAATAAAGAAACCGAGATCCAGACACCTTAAATTATTTTTTCAGGATCAGGTGTGCAACAAAGTTGTGGGTAAACAGCAGACACATATTCCTAGCAAGAACATATTTTTAGGTACCCATAGAGATCTGTACACAAACACATAAAAAGACTCTCAGTCTAATGGCTGGATTGGAAAGCATCCAACTCATTGTAATGGTGCTGAGATCTGTGTGGGAAACATATTCAGAATTTCTTTTCATCCTCATCCAGATTCTAATATTAGATTTAAATGTTCTACATTAAATAATTGATTCCCAGTCTTTGCAGGTGGAATTAAGTACAGTAACACAAAATAATCGGGAGATATTTAGCATTTAATAGCATCATCATTATTTGCCTTTCAAATATTTTTTATTTAGGCTGATTAGGGCTTTTAAATTTTTTTTTCCTTTGGAAAGGCTGTCTACAAAGAACTGGAAAAACAGGCAACTATATTTAAATGTTATATTTTTTTCCAGGACTCTGTGTGTAATTGTGCCACCCCAAGTATTTAGAGTAACATCAACAGATGATATTTAAAAATAGACACTGAATATATAAGAAAATGTGAAAGTATGTAGACTTGTTGGCATCAATATGCCTAAGGTTGTAGTGGATGATCGGTGCAGATCGAAGAGGTCAATTCTGGGTGGAAAATGCATTCATCCCACATAACAACCCCACAATAAAACAAACAAAACCAGATAGATATGTGAACCTGGGAATAATAAGCAGTATTTTCAGATACGACAAGTGATCACTACACACAGATTTTAGCAGTGCTCACTGTATTATGATTGACAGCTATAAAACAGGAGAGGCGAGTCCAGAAGTTGGAATTTCCTGAGAATGCATTGACAGCTTCAGTCACCTGGCTTGTAAAATGAGAGTGACAAAAGGTTTACTTCATTGTGTTATTGTAAAAACTAAATAAGATAAGGCAAAGACATCTATTCAGGCCTTGGTATACTGTACACTTAGTAACTATTGAAATTACTATTGTTAACAAACCACATCCTACCATTTGCTGTACATCTACTACACATCCTGGAAGTGGCCCTGTTGTTAACTCACAGGAAAGAAAAAAAGATACATTAAATTTCAGCACCCTGGCTTGCATAAATATTTCTTATACTTCTTAAATAACACTGCTTTAATTCCAAAGCCCTTTTAGGGGCAGTTCTATTTAAAAGGCATCAACAGTGTCCTGTTCCCATTGTTTACTGTCATTGTTAACTGTCATAAAACCAACAGGTTTACAAAGAAGAAAAGAAAATTCAGTACTTTATTATTTAAAATAATTCGTCCTGTTTAACTCACATTTAGAATTTGAGTATCAGATATCACTGGCTATGTTTATTCTCATTTTATTCCAGTGCAGAGGCTTCCTGTTACCCCAGATATGTTGAGGAACTGGCAAAAATAGCATTCAAATTAACTATCATTGTCATTGGAAATACTTGTTCTCCAAATATAGCTCTGCATTGGTTTTTATCACCACAATAATAAGGATTTGTGCTAAGCACTTAGGTTGTTTGTGTTTGTGGAGGGGTGAGGGGAGACTGTCGAGCACCTGTGTATTTATTATTACTCCTTTAATCCTAAGATAACTTGGAATTTGGTGTTGTGAAATACGTAGGTACCAACCAAGATGAAAAACCATCATTGCCACATAGAACAAGCCCTTAGAGGAGCAGATGCCATTACTTTTTCTGATAATGTTTACATTGATAATATTATCTCCCTCTATATCTTGGCTTTTAGCCTTCTGGTAAAATTTAACACTCAGGTTTGTCTTATGTATGTGTTAGAAAATACAGCAACTTGCAAAAATTACACATTTGTAGTCCTGGACTAAACTTGATATCTTTTAATAAATTACTCTTGCTTGAAAGAGGAATCCATACCTTATTCAGCTTTGGATCTGCAGACTTTGATATAGTGCTGCTGGCTCATAGTAGACTCTAAATGGGTAACTTACTGCATTCAATTGAATTATACCACTTAAAGTTGTCTTTAGGCAACTATTTTTATAACTATCCCCCTCTGGTTTTACTAATTGAATTCAGGTAATTTGGAGTGCAATTCCAATTGTTAGAGATGATGGCATTTCTATTCTTAATTACCAGTGACCTACTCTTCTTCTCTATAGATGTTAATTATTGAGCTTTTAATGTCAAGCATGACATAGATCTGGAAGCCAAATGAAATCTCTTTGGTTTGGAAAAGAGACTGAACCTATATTGTTCTGGATGACATTATCACACATAAACCTTAAACATATTATTCATGATGACATAACTCATAGTCTAATATCACTGGCCTCATTTCTATCATAGAAGGAGGATAGGAATAACATCCCAAGTGTTAATATACCAATTTTTCTAATTCATTCATGTTTCCACTAATATTTTTGTACCCAAGAAATAAGCCACAGAAAAATTTCATTAGTTTCCTTTTAAAACATGAATCTTTTCTGTTGAAATTTGTTAAAGTTCTATTAGTCCTATTTCTCATCATCATTGTAGTAATCTTTTACTAATAATAAGAATCAATTATAAAATCTGAGGATTAATTATCTCATCTAATATATTGAACTATTAACCAATTATCATCCATTTTACTTTTCCCTTTTTGATAAATATCCATCCTTAGTACATATTATGAAATTCAATCATACAATAATGAACATTTAAGAACAAGATAATATGATGTGGCCTTGAATTATACATTTCAAGGAAACTAGCAGTGGCTAGTTTTTATATTTTATAGCTGAATTAGACTTTAGAAATGAATTGTTATAATTCCTCTCTTTTATAAAGAAACTGATGTTTTATTTGAGCAAATGATTGCCCAAATCATGGTTAATTGGTGAGATGACTCAAATTTGAAAGCAGACTCTCTCACTTTAAATCTAAGCATTTTATTCACAAATCATGTGGCCTCTTAGAAAATAATTGATCAGAGAATGTGTATCATGCCATTTGCAGACATTTAGGGCTATTTTTAAAGACTATTGACAGATACTGTCAATTACTATTCAAACAATCCCATATATATAAGTAGTTTATTGATTCAAACATTTTGTGACAATATAAACTTGAAGTTTTAGCTAAAAAAAACCTAAATACTAAAAAAAATATAAAGCATGTATCATTGATAAAGATGATGCTAGAAAGAGGCATAAGAAAAGAAGTAGTTTGGGAAGTAATGTTTATATATTACACATTTACTCAATGTGAAGTATATATTATCCTTTATATTTGGTTTCTTCATATTTATAATATAACATTGTTTACTAACAATAAAAGCTACCATTTTGGGGAGACCACTAAGGGCTGTTTTACTACATCATTCAAGAGGTTTAAAACAACCCTTAAAGGTGTATGTGTGATTCTCCACATCTTAAAAAAAGAATGTTGATATACAAAAAGACTGAATGGCTAAGCAGAAGAAATAGAATTAGAATCCAAGTATGCTTAACAGTCACTATACCCATCCCCTATGAATGAATAAGTTTTGCCTTTTTCCAATATATCATTCATTCTCCTTGGGTTTGTTTGGATCTTCTGGAAAGGAGATGCCATAATAGATATTGCCATTCAAGAAATTTATCTTGTGTAGTATATGTGAAAGATAGTGGTAGAAGGAAAAGGAGTGGGCATAAAGAGACGCCAGGCTAGGGTTCAGATCTGAACCTCTGTGTATGGGGTGAGGCACATGGGAAAGGAGGGATTCAACTCTGGTATAAGTATGAGAAAGTCTGAGACCCAAAGGGAGCTCTAAAGCATAGATGGTCAGGCAAGGAGTCCTGACTTGACCAAACCCTGATCTCTCTTAAAGGATAGTCACAGTGGTGGACCTCTAAAACTGCCATCTCCCACACAAGGTCCTTAACAGCTTCGATTCTTATTTTTCTTGCCTAAGATTGGGACATTATACCAGATTCAAAGTCCTAGCATTTTTATTTCACGAGTTAGTTACTAAAACCCTTACCTAATTTCCCTGGCACATAAGACCTCTAAAAAACATTGTATCTATGAAAATAAATGTGGAATCTTAAATAATACCACTTTCAACATTTTAAATGTTCTAGTTTTAGACACTTATTTTTTTAGATTTGAGACACTTACTTGTTAGATTTGAGATATAAAATAGATTCATAATTCATAATATAAACATATGAAAATACTCTTTTGTAATGTATCATTGCAGATTTATCAGACTCAACCCTGGATTTGCTTTTGTGGGTACTAGGGATAATCCTAATCCAACTGTATCAACTGTGAAATATCCATGAACTACACCAGGTCAGTCACTAGTATTGTAGAAGAAATGTAAATTTCAATGGTAATATTCCTGTTATTTTTTTACATTGTCACAGTCAGTTAAAAAATTCTAAACCAAAGTTCATTGCAAAAGTGCTGCTCAAATATCATGAGAATTTTAAGACTAGCAGGACTCTATTTTCCCATCTTTATCTGAATAATTCAAACAGAAAATAAAATGTGAAAATTTCTTAGTTTAGACCTGAGGAGATCATGAGATAATTAAATTAAAATTTGTTGTATATGCAAAGCTATTATGAAACAAAGTGATTATATTTTCTCAATTCTCACTAACGGTTGATCAAAGAAAAATTAACGATTACCATAAATAATTTAGAGTACAAAATTTTCCTATATTCAGGATTTTTATTCTTTAGAATTGGTCACTTAGGTAATAAAATCTCTTTATGTAAGTACAGATAAGATCTATTGATTGATGCTTTCATTGCAAAGTATTGTTCAAAACTGACCACATGTCTGAGATTTACAGTGTAAAACCATCAAAAGTAGTATAAAATAAAAATCCACACTACAAGAAGTGTCCATTCTGGCTATAAAATAATAATGCCATCAAAAAGTTAGATAACAGAATATATGACAGAATAGGGTATTCCAAATCTATCAAAACTTGAAAAAATAAATAAGCCTGCAAAATCTGTCAAAATCAGATTTTTTGGAGTTTTGGAACCAAGCCAAATAGAACAATCAAGCAAATGTTTAATGAAGAAAAAAGAAATGAAGAGCATTTTGTTGTATCCAAACTTACCCAGTTACTGTCCCCTATAATACTGTTTATCACAGTCTTGAAGATGAGAGTCCATCTTTTTGGCACCAGTTATTCATTTCATAAGGAACAACACAAACCTTATTCTTACAGAAATGTGGCTGTGTATTTTGTCATGCCTGGTGGGTCTCTGAAGGTGGCTTAATGTATTTCATCTGCCTCAAGAACATTCACAGGATTGCAGCAGCTTCC
>NW_025999842.1:55984380-56035234 GCF_001458135.2 Marmota marmota marmota | reverse complement strand
GGGGGGGGGGGGGTGTTCTGAAAGTGATTAGAGGCAAAAGCAGTAGCCATTACCAACTGGAGCAATATTTGTAGTAAATAACAGAACAAGGACTAAATAATATTTGTAGTAAATAAAAGAACAAGGAGCTTGGGAATGAACAGGCTGGGAAAGAGAAACTCAGGGTCACCTTTTGAAAATATTCTATACTTTCTGGGGAATGAACAAGACCATGCAACTGACCAGGTCTTGACACATGACCAGAAAATATCTGAGAAGATTCTAAACACTGTCTTCTATCCAGACTTTAGGCTGTTTAAAAGCAGGAAGTCCTTATTACTAAGGGAGAGTCATAAATTGCCTACCATAGAAAGGAAGCACTGACACAGAGTCGATATACAAAGAGTTGAAGAGTTATATTTCTCTTTTTTTTTCATTTTTAATTTTAGGATTTTTAAGAATATGTCTAAAATCTCTTGGTGACTACTAAACTGAGGGTACAAAGACTTAAGTAGCCAACAAGATAACAAGAACACGTACATAACAAAATTAGTTCAGAAAAGAAACTAAATGAACAACTACCACAAAAAGCGACAACAAATTCCATGGAAGAAAAAGAATCTGATTTCTCAAGTTAACACATTGTAGTATTCAAAATATATATTTTTCTTTTTTATATATCATTATTTTATTTTTATGTGGTGCTGAGGATCAAACCCAGTGCCTCATGCATGCCAGGCAAGCACACTACCACTTGAGCCACATCCCCAGCCCCCAAAATATATATTTTTCAATTAAAATGATCAGAAATACAAACAAACAAGAAATTTCACTCTGCTTATAGGAAAAAATTAATAGTAACTGTCACTAGGAAGTCTTGAACCAGGACTTACCCAACAAATATGTTAAAACAACTATTTTAAATATGTTAATGATAGTAACATAAATCATAGGAAAGAACTATAGGAAAATAGGAAAATGATGTCTCACTAAATGTATCAAATCAATTAAAAGACAGAAATTTTTTTAAAAGACCAAGTGGAAATTTTAGAGAAGTGCCAAATTTTGAGACAACACAATAACTGCAATAATGCCCCCACATCCTGCCCAGAGAATTAAAATGGCAGTGTTGAATAGGAAAAGAAAATCAGTGAACTTTAATATAGATCATTTGAGATTACCCAGTATGAGCAACAATAACAACAACAAAGATTAAAAAAAAAAAAAAAAAAACAACTTATTGGACTTTCGGAAATCTAACACAAATAAGAAGATGTGGGGGAAAAGGAGCAACCCAAAGGATGTTTGAAGAAGTTTCAGCTGAACCCTTCCCAAAATTGATGAATTCATGACTCTTAACATCCAAGAAGTTCAACACACTCAAGGTAGAATAAACTTAAAAAGATACATACCAGGGTACAATAAAGTTCAATACATGAAATTCAGGGTCAAAGAGAGAACTTGAAAACAACATGGGAGAAGTGAATTTCTTCAAACACGAGACCTTCAATAAAATTAATGGCCAGTTTCTTATCAGATGCCATGGAGGCCAGAAAGCAGTACAAAGGCATAAAGTGAGAGGGGGAAAAATGCTTTTCAGCCCCAAATACTACATATGACAAAACTATCAAAAACAGAGGAGAAATTGAGACATAAACTAAATTTAAAGTAGTTTTTCTCTCATCGAGCTGTCCTATATGAAATGTTAAAGGAAGTCTTTCAGGCTGAAGTACGACACAAAGAAGCAACCTGAATTCATATAAAGAAAGAATTTCATTGGTAAAGGTAACTGTGAAGGTAAATACAAAAGTCAGAATTCTTGTATGTTTGGTTTGTGACTCTTTTTTTTTCCTATGAGATTTAAGACACAAGTACAAATTAATAATAAGTCCATGTTAATAGGTACACAGTGTATAAAAAGTAATTTGTGGTAATAATAATGTGGGTGCAGATATGCAGAAGTAAACTTGTATACTAATGAAAATGAATTGGTATTAATTTGAACTATAGTGTTATGCATTAAGCCTAATTGTAATCTGGAAATTAACTACTAAGAAAATAAGTTAAAATACATGCAATTTTAGAAATGAGAAGGGGTAAAGTCCATCGAAATAAAAAAAAATAACAATTAAACACAAAAGGACATAGTAATGGAGGAATTAAAGAACAAAAAAGATATAATATGCAAAAAACAAAGAAAATATCAGAAATCATATATATTACAAATTATATTAAGTATATACAGATTAAATTCTCCAATTAAAAGGCAGAAATTAGCAGAATGGGTTTAAAAAAAACTGTTTGCTGTCTATAAGAGAATAATTTTAAATCCACAGATTTAAAGACCCAATTAGAAAGACAGAAAACTATATTCCTTTCAGACAGAGACCAACAAAGAGTTGGTTGGCTCTAATCATATAAGGCAAAGTAAACTTCAAAACAAAAATTATTTCAAGAGACAAGAAACTATTTGGTTTATGTTATATATTAATAATATTGTCAAGCTTTTAAGAATATATAATAACTCCAAGTATGTGTTAGATTTTTGTTTGTGTGAGCAAAATATCTGACAAGAATGAGTTACAGGAGGAAAACTCTACTTGGGCTCATTCTTTCAGAGGTTCGGTCCGTGGTTGACTGACTCCATAACTTTGAGCCCGAAGTGAGGGAGAACACCACGGTGGATGGGTCTGGCAGAAGAAAGCTGCTTGGGACATGACAACAAGAAAACAAAGGGAGATCTCAAAGGCAAGCCAAAGGCAAGCCCTCAGTGACCTTCCTCCAGCCACATCCTACCTGCTAAAGTTAACACCCAATTAACCAGTGTCTGTACATCAATGCACTGATTAGATCACAGATTTCATAAACTAATCTTTTCACTTCTGAACATTTTGTCATTGTCTTACACCTGAGCTTTCGGGGGACACCTAAACCAAAACATGGATCAATCTATTGATTAGGTTGTAGCTCTCATAATCTAATCATCAGCTTTGCGGGGACACCTCATATCCAAACCATAACAAAGTATGCACACACCAAACAACAGAACCCCCAAAATATATGAAGTAAAAAACTGACAGAATTAAAGGAGAATTAGTTCTATAACAATAATTTCAACTTTCTATATCTCATATTCAATAGTGAATAGAACTAGACAGAAAATCAACATAAATATAAAACATTTGAAAAATATTATAATCCAATCAAAATTAATGGACATATATAAAACAGTCCACTAAACAAGAACAGAATACATATTTCTCTGAAATCATATGAACATTCTCTAGGATGGACTCTGTTCTAAGCCCTAAAATAAGTCTCCATAAATTTTGGAATGTTTCCATTAAATAAGTAATTTCCTCAATCCCAATGGAATAAAACAAAATCAAAAACAGAAGGAAATCTTAAAACTTCACAAATAAGTTGAAATAAAACAACATGTTCTTCAAAACCAATTAGACAAGACTAGGGGTTTGCTCAGTGATAGAGCACTAGCCTAGCAAGTTTAGGCCTTGGGTTCAATCCTAAGCACCATCAAAAATAAATAAATAAATAAATAATAAAAATAAACAAACAAACATACATACATACATACACACATATCCACACACATAAATATGATATAAAATATATACATGCACACATAAACACACACAGATTTGTATATATATGACAGAGTAAGTCACAGGGAAAGTACATTGTGCTTTTGAGATAAATAAGGAAACAAACAAACAAAACAATGAAACCCATGAGATACAGTGCAAAGAAAAAGATATGCCTGTAAATCCAATGTTAAGAGAGAAGATGCTTTTTTAAACGATAACTCTGCATTACATTATAAGAATCTACAAAAATAACAAACTTATTCCAAGACTAGAAGAGGAAGGAAATGATAAGATAATAATACAGATTTTAAAAGAAAGATTAGAAAATCAATAAGACCAAAGTTGGTTCTTTGAAAAAAATCAACATGTAAAAACTGATGCACATTTAGACAAACTTATATAGAAAAAAGACAGATTATTTAAATTACTAAAATCAGAAATCAAAACAAGACATTACTGTTGACCTCATATAAAAAGAATTATAAGAGAACACTATGAACAACTGCATGCCAGAAAATAAATGAAATGGACAAATTCTTGGAAAGAAAAAATTACTAAGCTGTTTCAAGAAGAAACACAAAAGACCAATAATAAGTACAGAGGTTGAATCAGTAACCCGAAACTTTTCAACAATGAAAGCCTAGGACCAGATGAATTTTCTAGTGTCTTCTATCAAATGTTTAAAGAATTTCTGTAAGTCTTCTCAAACACTTCAGAAAAAATTAAAAAGAAGAAAACTTGGACTTCTTCCATGGAGCCAAGATCACCCTGATAACAAAGGCAGACAAAAGTTTCACAGGGAAAACACAGAGCCACTGTTGCTGTGTCTGGGTGTGGTTTGTCCCCCAGGGGTTCATGTACTAGAAGATTGGTGTTTAGAGGAAAAAATAATAGTCTATACAACATATGGCAGGTGAGGAAAAGAGGTGGGGCCTAGTGGGAGCAGAAATATCATGGGGGCCTCACCCTCGGAGAGATTAATACTCATCCTAAGGCTTCAAACAGAGGCATGATTGATTGGTCCCTCACATGGTGGAACTCACTTTCTAATTTGAGTTATACATTTTTAATCTCTCACCTAATCTCCAAATCTAAATCACTTGGTTAGACTTCCAGTTTTCAGTCTAAGAACATCTGGTACAGTGATTCCACTCTGATATTTAGTATAAACAACCTTTACCTTATAGAAAGGTATCCGGGAAAACATGCACTAGTTTCCCAAAGTGACAATGGCCAGACCTCTCTTAAGCCAGGCCAGCTTCCTTACTACACCCTTTCTCTGTTCATAAATAGTGAGATGATCTAAGATATCAACAAATCCACAGAATAATAGTTAATAAATGAATTTATCAAAGTAGTAAAATATAAAATCAGCTTACAAAAATCAGTTGTATTTCTACAGCTCAAAAATAAAGACTATAAAAACCATTCTACTTATAATAGCATCAGAAATTTTAAAAAGGCATTTGGGAATCATTTTAACCAAGGGGGAAAAAACTTGTACAATGTCAATTATAAAACATTTCTGAAAGATATTCAAGAGGACTTAATTAAATTAATAGGTATCCCATGTTCATAAACTGGAATATTTATCAACACAACCCAATCACTATTAAAACTCAACACAATCTCTGTTAAAATCCCAACTGACTTTTTTGCAGAAAGTGAAAATGTAATCCTAAAATTCATATGGAATTTTAAGGAATACCATATAACAAAACAATCTTATGAAAGAAAAATAAAGTTAGAAGTTGCATTCTTCTAAGCTTTAAAACTTACCACAAAGATTCAGTAATTAAAAGAGCACAGGATCAGCATGAGGACAGGTGATCTTCATGGAATAGGAAATGCTATCCCAAAATATGGCACTTTAGCATACAAAATACTTTAAGATGAAGGAAACCAAGAAAACCACAGAAACTGGAAAATCCCTTAGACTTTTTCCTGCCCTGCTACTGATGAAAACCACAGAAATTAACATTTCCCTCACAACTTTCTCCCTTGAAGCAGCCCATAAAACCTGATCATTCTCTGGCCTCCCCCCTCATTTCTCCCTTGACAAGTGTTCTGTCCCATACTGGAGGGAAGGAATGTCACAGAGACACAAAGAAGAATCTGAACAAATAAGTCTTGCTAAGGTTCCTCAGTTTATCACCATTAGATTCCTTTTGTTCTCCAGTCACACTCTACATAAAATGCAGTTTTTCCATATTCTTTGGCTCTTCATTTGTGAGGGTTCCCATGTCACATAAAGCTTTCATTGTGTAAAAGTATATTCTTCTCTAGATAAAATATCTTTTGCTAGGGGATCTGAGCCATAAACCTTGTTACAGGTGAGGAAAAAATAATATTCTTCATGCCCTCCCACAAACACATTTAGATCAGTGAGACAGAATCAATAGTCTAGAAATTAGCAAATTTCTGGTCCTTTCACTTTGAGAGTAATGTTGTTTTAGTCTTTCTTTTTTTTTTTCTTTTTCTTTTTTCTTTGACCAAAAGACCTGACAAGAAAACACAGAGGAGAAAAAGTTTATTCTGGCTCATGGTTCAAAAGGTAACAGTCCATAGACAGCCAACTTCATGCCTCTGGGCCCACGGTAGAGCAGAAAATCATGGCAGAGAGAGCTCTATTTGCTCACCAGGGACAAAATATGAGTCCCAGAAGTCCTCCTCCACTAGCCATAACCTATATGCCTACAGTTAGCACCTAGTTTAATCCATCAGTGAATCAATCCACTGATTCGATTAAAGCTCTCATGATCTGATCATTTCACCTCTGAATCTTTTGTATTGTCTCACACAGGAGCTTTTGGTGGCACTACATAACTAAACCATAACAGAAGTCAATGACATTCTAGAGGAAAAGAATAGTCTCTACAACATATGGCACTGGGACAATTAGATATCTTCATGTCAAAGAATGACATTGAATTTTTACCCTACCCAACATATAAATATTAGCATAAAATTAATCAAAGACTTAAATGTAAGAGTTGAAAGTATAAAACTCTTAGAAGAAAATTTTAAGGAAAATCTTTATGACTTTCGATTTGGCAATGGTTTACCATAATCCCCAAAGCACAAGCAATAAAAGAAATAAAATAAAAATTGGACCTTATAGCCAGATGCAATGGTGCATGCCTGTAATCACATCCACTCAGGAGGCTGAGGCAGGAGGATCACAAGTTCAAAGAAAAAATGAGATGCTAAAGCAACTCAGTAAGACCGTGTCTCTAAATAAAATACAAAATAGGGCTGGGGTTGTGGCTCAGTGGTCAGGTGCTCCTGAGTTCAATTCCTGGTACAAAAAAAAAAGATCCTTATCAAAATTAAAAACTATTGTGCATCAAAAAACTCTCTGGAGAAAATAAAAAGAAGTGATATAGTATGGTAGAGTATATGGTTAGCATGTGAAAGGCTCTGTGTTAAATCCCCAACATCAAACCAACAAAAATACATATATAAAAACACAAAATAATAAGTATAAGTAACCCTATGGAGAAATTAGAGCTGTCATATATTGCTAGTAAGAATGTAAAACAGTACCACTACTATTAAAAATGGTTGGTATCTTTTTAAACATTAAAAGAAATACTCCATGAAGTCCAGTAATAATCCTATTCCTAGCTTCTTCCCAAATAATTAAAAATAAGTGTTTCATCAAAAATGTATACACACAAATGTTCAAAGCAGCACTATTCTAAATAGTTGAAAGATGGAAACAATATAAATATCTACCCTCTGATTAATGAATAAACAAAATGTAGTATATCTATACAATAGACTACTAGTCATCCATGAAAAGAAATAAAACAATGATAGATGCTACTATATAGATGAATCCCCCAAACCTGCTAAGCTAAGTGAAAGAAGGAAGATACAGAAAGCAATGTACTCTACGGTTCCATTGTTATGAAATATCCAGAACAGACAAATCCATAGAGACAGAAAGCACATGACTGGTTACCAGAGTCTGCAGTGGAGAGCAATGGAGATGGGAGAGTATGGATGTTTAATGGTTGCTAGTACCTGGGGGGAAGAGAGAAATGAATTGTTTAATAAATAAGGGATTTCCTTTCTATATTTTGGAACTCAATAGTGGTGATATGTGAACAATACTATAAATATATTAAAAGTCACTGATTATATACTTTAAAATTGTAAAATGGTAAATTTTATGTCATGTGACTTCTACAATTTGAAAATATATAAGTGCAAATTTGTGTAGCACAACATATTTCAATGGTGGATATCTGGCCATGGTATATAATTTCTACCAAACAGTTGGGACAAAAAATCATTTTCAAGCAATATGGCTTCAGAGGAAAGAAAGATTGCTAAAACAATGAAAACCAAACTTTCAAGGATGTGTGGAGTGGGGAAGTCCTGGGGAGTTTGAATGGGTCACAAGGAAGGAACTGACACTCTTTCCAGGAGCTAATAATGTTCTTCAGCATGGGATGGCTTAGCTCTTGATACCTCCTGAAGTAGAATCACTGTCTGAAGCATAAATAGCAGATAGGTGAACAAAAGGCCAAATATTGGCTGGGAATGTAGCTCAATTATAGACTACTCTGTGCCAGGTCTTGGGTTCAATTCCTAGTAGCAGTATATATATATGTATAAATTAAAAGGCCATACATTAAAAAGTTTTTGTTACTCAGATATTTTTAAATGAGAAAAAAATCGCCTAAAATCTGAATCTCACACTCCAATTAAAAATAAGAAAAATATCTTCTTACAATGAGATCCAATGTCTAAACATTACAAATTGATTAGAAATAAGTAACTATGAGTTTGTTCACAATGAGCTAGAGAACACCCAGTTGTGTTACTTGTCTTCCAGGCATTTGGATTTGAGACATAAAATTACATTTCTTAATCTCTCTTTAGTTTATACAGCACCATAATTCTAATATGAATTCACTAAGAATGACCTTTCCATGAACCTTAAGGATATAGATTATAATTTCAAAAATTTGAGTCACTGTGCATCCCATAGAACCTAAGGTACCCTGTGCTATAGCCATTCAGTTTCACTTTTACAATCAAGCCACACATCCTTCTTTTATGAGATGAGCAGATTTATTCTTTCATAATCCCATTTCAGGGGTTTATAGACCAAATGGGACACATGTCCTAGGAAATTTTACTGTGGAAAATATCTGTTCAGAAATATAAATTTTCTGTTTAAAAAACAGAATTTAAAGAAAGTACATCTCTTTTTTAATCAGTTTTATAATAGAACCCTAGCATATTTTCCCACCTTCAAAATATCCCAGTTCTATATATTTGTAGCTGAATATATTTTTGCTCTGACACAGCTGGAAAAAACCCTCAATTTAGCAATTTAGATTTAGCAAACAATTTGTGCATAATATGGCCCATTTGCTTTTGGTGTTATTTCATCATGATTTTAGAGCCAAAAATACTGCAATATAAAAATCAGCAATTGAGACTGTGCACTGACTCTGATGAACTGGATTTTCAATGATGTTTTGTTTAAAATATTATCCAGCCTGCTTAGAATGTATAATTTCAAAAATGTCATGGCTTAAAAGGTAAGATGCCCCTTACTGTGTCTAATTTCCATTACAAATGTGTAGGACACAAGCTGTGATATCACTCATAGCCTATGTGAGAAGAACTTAACCCTCTGACCCACCTCACTCTTCTCCATCCTTTAGAACACTGAATCAAGGCAATGCCTGTTAAATTTATAACTTAATCTGTTTTGATAGTATACATCCAGGTTTTTCCAAGTTTTTCAAATGGGAAGCAAAATATCCCTTATACTCCAAGACTCTTGTCCTCTGAATAGAAAAAGAACAAAAATAAATTTCACTACAACTAATAAGTATGGGCTTTTAGGATCTTCCAGGTGTGGCAAGGGGCCAAAATGAAGCATCACCTTCTGGTTTGGTTTAGCACTAGCAGAGAATATAACTTAGGTGCACGCTGCTTTCTCTCTCTCTCTCTCTCTCTCTCTCTCTCTCTACACACACACACACACACACACACACACACACGAAGTTATGAGAAAGGATCATCTTGGAATCAAGACCTCCTGACTTGAGCTTCCAGTGAGTTCTTGGAAGCTAGCAATTACTTGACCTTGAAGCAGTTGTTTTCTTGCTTTTACACTATTTGCCTGGTGTCTCCCTGGTTGCAGCCCTGCCTGATCTACTAAAGAAGCTACATTGGTTTTAACATTCTTCCTACTTTGTGAAGTAAAATTATTCCTTTCATCCATCTATCCATGTGCCCATCTATGACCCATCCATCTGTCCAACTATGATGTATGGATCTGTTCCAATGTGGTAGACGAGGTTGCTGGACATACGATGCTAAGTAAAGTCCTGGTAAGTGCCTACAGAATATTTACAACTAAGTCAGAGGAAAAGGACCCATTAAATCCATTTTTTTTCTTCAATAAATGTTTCTGGTTTATAAAAGATAGGTCAAATTTAGTTACACAGAAAACATAGACTGTTTGGACTGCAGAGTTTTTCGGTGCAACAATACATGCTGTAAAACGAAAGAAAACAGACTGAAATTAAAAATAGTTATGATCAAGCAAACATCACCAAATTAGAGCAATGTTATTGTTTAACATGCCAACAAATATACATTATCAAATTGGAAATAATTTTATTTCAAAGTTTAAAATGTCGTTTCCAAAAGAATCCTTATTGAAAATTTGATTTAAAAAAAAAAATGTCCTGAGCCAGGTGCAGTACTGCATCCAATAATCTCAGCAACTCTATAGAGTCTGAGAAAGGATTGCAAGCTAGAAGCCAACCTTACCAACTCAGTGACACCCTGATTCAAAGTAAGAAATAAAAAGAGCTAGGAGTATAGTACAGTAGTAGAGTGCCCCAGGGTTAAATCCCCTCTAACAAAATTAATTAATTAATTAATTAATTAATTCCTGAAATTGACACAAACTTAATTTAGATCCTTGTCTAAAATGTGTACCTGTACCAGTCATCTCTCATATAAAAATGTATATTATGAATAAAAATATTTAAAATCATTTTGGATGTTTTATTGCATACGGTACAGAAAAATCTGTCACTATCTGAATGGCTTTCAAGCCTACACTGTACTCACTTTTAAAAATGTGTCCTTATATTTGGGTGAAAATAATATTCTGCAGATATTAGCACATGTAGGTAAACATAATGGTTGTGTAGTGCCCAGGATTCATGAAGGTTCAGGTGTGGGACAGTAATTTATGGGGATAATTGGAGGGAGGTCTCTGTGGACAGCAGATAAATGAAAAGATTTAATGAATAGGACTAACAGGGGAAAAGGATGGTGGGGATGAGGATGAGGGGATGA
This sequence comes from Marmota marmota marmota, assembly GCF_001458135.2. Taxonomy (NCBI): domain Eukaryota; kingdom Metazoa; phylum Chordata; class Mammalia; order Rodentia; family Sciuridae; genus Marmota; species Marmota marmota. The sequence continues at coordinate 56,024,306 of NW_025999842.1, read as the reverse complement.
AAGGAGGTGAGGAAGGAATCTATTACTGTCTAGTTGCAGGCTAAAGACTTGGGGATGAAAAGCAACCTATCATGTGCAGGGGACTACAGTCTTCCACATGCTGCTCCACTGAAAAGTGTGAGCCAGAGATCATGAGAAATCAGGCATTTGACTGGCAAACATCATATATGGTTTGAAAGTCAAGGTCAGTTGGAAATGCCAAGTATCCACATTGCTAATCAGTGAATAAATATTGAAGAATGAAATAAATATATTAATAATGAACATTCATTAACAAAAAGTGGTGTGTATGCTGCCCACTGGGGTTATAATGGTAAACCAAAAGGATTTTGTACACAAAACTACAACTTATATACTTATTATTTTCTTTATCTACTGGGAACATTATCTTACCAATACTCCCAAGCTTTATTGATAATAAGAATCCACAATAGTATTTTTAGAAATTCAGGTTCTTGGGCTCTTCTGCCTGAAACTCATGCAATATTGTCTGTGAAGGGCACAGAGAGTCTGGATTTTTATTAAAATTCTTTGATAAGATTTGTGTGGAAAATCTTCACATAGAGGGTTTTCCTTTTTAGTAATTTCCTTGAAACAGATGTATCAAAATTAAATTCTTTTATATATAAAAAATCTTTTCTAAAGCAAGACCATTCTATATATTGGAGAGAAGAATTATAATAAAAATAATTTATTAGTATGCCATAGTAAAGGCAAGATTTAAATTAGCTATTTCATAATTATATCAAGCCATTTTATAGTATTGAATAACCCCTGAATCAATTAACCATAAAATGCTGATAACTAATTTTCTTCCTGTATTTTCTTTTTACATGATTGAAATGTAAAGAAATTATAATTTTATCATTTTATAAATTCCAAAGATTAATTTTTATGTTCAACCTAATTTGTATGATAATGATATTCTGTCAACCTTAATTTTTATTCTGAATTTTCAGGTGATTATAGTATATGTAGTCACGTTTTCCTTTGTACTTTGCTAGAAATTCTTAAAATAGGTGACATTTTAATCCAGAGGTGATGGAGAAAATATATGTGTGATATAAGCTGTGTGATACTTTCATATAGCTCCCAAAGTACCTTGCAATTCATCTACATGACAGCTGTTATTGAAGCTTAAGATCATTAGCACAGGAAACTTGGCAAGGACATAGGACTGAGTTATAAATATTGGCTTCAGATGTCATTTCAGGACAGAGTAAAATTCTCTCAGGATGTAGTAGCATAGATTATATGAGAAAACTTGGTTGGATTCAAAGTTAATGTGAAATTAATGAATCAGACCAAAGGAAAAGATAAAATAAAATTTGAATTCATATTGTTTATAGTTTTAAAGTTTTTGTAATAGAGTTTAAAGTGTTTCATCTTTTTTGAATAACTTACATCTAGTCTAACAAGATACAAGTAACTCTACTTCTCTAAGACTTATTTTCCTTCTGAGTAAAATTAAGGTAGTATATTGTGTGTGTGTGTGTGTGTGTGTGTGTGTGCGCATGCGCACGCGCACACAGTGCCTGGCACATACTGAGTTCTCCTTCCTCTTCCCTTTTTATAATTTACTTTCCTTTATCGTTATCCTCTTCTTGGTTTTCTATATTAGTAATAGTATCATGTTCATACATCCAGTGACATTATACCTTCACCTCTGCTTTTCACAGATTTTTCAGCTGCTAGAGTCTTTTTTAAAAAAAATTGCATTTTAGGGGTTGGGGTTGTGACTTAGCAGTAGAGCATTGGCCTAGCATATGCAAGGCCCTGGGTTTGATCCTCAGCACCACATAAAAATAAAATAAAGGTGTCATGTCCAACTACTACTAAAAATAAATATTAAAAAATTGCATTATTTTTTAAATTGCATTTTAGTTACTAGAGTAGCTATATGTAGAGTAAAAACAAAATTGTAGATCAAGTCACTTTCCCAGTGATATACACTTTGGATAATAATTACTCCTTACCCAAACATATATCCTAAAAATTATTTAAGGTTCTTTGAAATATTGCACATACTCTGACAAGCTAAAATATAAGCAATGAAAGTAAGGAGAAAAAAATATGAGATAAAGTCAGGGGAAAGTTAATACACCAGTGTCTGCGATAAAATAATGTGTAAGAATTAGAACAAAAATATGCCTTTGCTTCTCCTACAAGACATTAGAGATGATAATAACAATAAAATTATAATAATAATAAGAAGAAAAAATAAGTCAAAATTATGTTTTGTGAGTTACAGAAGAAAAAAATTTTAGCTTTGCTCTAACATAGGAAAACACAGAAAATTGCATGTGATAATTTCCAATCCAATGTTTAGTATTGTAACTTAGAGTATAATATTAAATATTAGTATTTAAAGTACTGAACAACTGATCCTAACTTGTATCAAATTAATAATTAGATATTCATTTTAAGAAACATATTCTCATGTGTGTGTATAATTAATAAAATCTTTTCAACGTTTATCTGGCATTTCTCATGGTCTTAAAATATCTGCTAAAATATATCACTATACCTGGACCCAACACAATTACCATTTTATTAAGAAAGATGATAAATTAGGGTGGAAATTGTTCAGAATAAAAAAGAGTTCCATCTTCTACCTTCAAAAGTGACATTTTCTTTCTGTTAAACCACTATTATATAGGTTAAGTTTTCTCTCTGGCAAAATGTGAGACCGTAACAGAAAAATTCAACATCCCTTTTCATCTACAAATTCCAATGAGTTCTTGCTGACTAACATTTAAGCAGCCATACTGTATTCATTTTCAATATGCATTTTGTGGCTGTCTTCGTATGTTCAGGTTACTGTAAAATATACCGTCATCTTGCTGACTTCTAAACAACAACAAACACTTATTTCTTACAGTTCTCAAGGCTGCAAGTGCGAGGAGCTCAAGTAGGTTTGTTGTAGGCCTACTTCCTGATTCCCAAACAATTGTTGTCAACATCCTGATAAGGTGGAAGGGGTGAGGGATGTTTCTGGAGTCACCTTTGTAAGGACACTACCCCATTCATTAGAACTTCCCCTTCTGATATTACCAAGTTAGGGCTTAGAATGTCAGCATACGAAGTTAGGGGTTAGGAACAATTGCTAAAACAGGCATATCAAAGTTGTTTATTTGTTTTTTCAATTTTCACCTGATACAAATGAGATTTGTCTCCTAAAATAAAAATGAAGTTATTAATCAATAAATCATTAAATGATTACCTAAAAAAGTATTTGTAGCTTATACCAATAAGCAAAATGAAGCTGATAAACATCACTCTCATCATCTGAGGGATGCATTATAATCCCCATCTTAGAGACATAAAAACTAATGTCATAGAAGTTGAAATGTAGAATAGTATTGGCAGAGGCTAGGGAGAGTAGAAGGGAAAGAAGGAATGGGAAGAGGTTGATCAGTGGGTACAAAGTCATAGTTCTATAGGAGTAGGAAATTGGTGTGCTTTTGCACAATAGGGTGACTACAGAAAACAATAATGTGCTGTTTATTTCTTTAAAAAAAACTAGACAAAAGGATTTTAAGTATTTTCATTATAAATCAATTTTGAAGATATATGTTTTACCCGACTTAAATGTTTGTAGGTAATGTATGCATGCACCAAAATATCACCAGTACACCATAAATACATATAATTTTTGTTTTTATGTATCAATCCTTAAAATAAATTTAACTTTAAAAAAAACTAATGACAAGAAGATTTAAGTAAATTTCAAAGGTTATGTATCTAGTAAGATGGATTATGGGTTCTAACTTTTTGACTTCAAAATTTTTATTGTTTTTCCAAATAAGCTGTGCTGTTGATGACATGGACAGAGATAAGGGTCATTGTGAATAGACAGATGATAGATTATATAGATAGATCAGACAGACAGACAGACAGATATAAGAAATTCAAAAGACATTCTGAAGAACAAAACAGTTCTTGATGGTAAATCTTGTCAAAATTCTTTTACATAATTTAGAAAGATCTACATGTGCCTTTCTAAATTTTTTCTGCCACTGACTTTTCTAAGAAGTTGTCATGTTCCTTCAGAAAAGAGGAAGAACATGAAGAGTTTTTAAATAATGGTTTGGTTAGTTATAGAAAGAATAATTCACCAGATACCAGTTATAGGCCTCAAATTTGACACCACAAAGGCATAAAACTCTCAGATTTCAGCTTCTTCATATGTAAAATGTAGAGATGAATCAAAGTTCCTAAGATCCTTTTAAGGTCAATAGTGTTTTAGAATGTTGTTAAAATTATTAGTTTAAAAATAGAATAAATGGAAAGCAGTATGGAGATTTCTTGGAAAATTGGGAATGGGACCACCATTAGACCCAGCTATCCCCTCTCTTTGATCTATACCCAAAGGACTTAAAATCAGCATACTGTAGGGACACAGACACATCAATGTTTGTAGCAGCACAATTCACAATAGCTGAACTGTGGAACCAACATGGATGTCCTTCAATAGATGAATGGATCAAAAATCATGTGGCATATATACACAATGGAGTATTACTCAGCAATAAAAGAGAATAAAACCATGGTATTTGCAAGTAAATAGATAGAGTTAGGGAAGATAATGCTAAGTGAAGTTAGCCAATCCCCCAAAACCAAATGCTGAATGTTTTCTATGATATAAGGAGGTTGATTCACAGTGGGGTAGGGAGAGGTAGCATGGGAGGAATAGATGAACTCTAGATAGCACAGAGGGGTGGGAGGGGAAGGGAAGGGGTATGGGGTTAGAAATGATGATGGAATGTGATGGACATTATTATCCAAAGTACATGTATGAAGACATGAATTGGTGTGAATATACTTTGAATACAACCAGAGATATGAAAACTTGTGCTCTATATGTATAATAAGAATTGTAATGCATTCTGCTGTCACATATAAATAAAAAAATTAATTAAAAGATAGAATAGAATAGATACAGGAAGAAGGGGAGAAAAATTCAGTGTAATTAAAAAAACTATAGTTAATACAGGGTAATTTTACAGAGACAGAAACAGTCACTCTCTTCAGGACTTTGTTCTTTGTACGAAACATATTTCCAAAAAGCAGATCATGGCTCCCCTGTGAGGGACAGAAATCTAACACCTGTCTCAATCATTCTTATGTCTTCATCATATCAGCATGCCTACAAACTAGCATAGTCTAATCATAACTAATAAATGCTATAAAAATAAATATTTCTGATTAAAACATGCTCCAAATTTTGTAAGATCTATTTTAAAATTAGAGCTAATATTATCATAGTTCTTCTAGTGCATATGTTAAAATGGTGAACTGCTCTACATTTGAGGGGATATATTTATTATAATGATGAATGAGTCTAAATCCTCAGTAGTGCTAACCCATCTCTTAAAATGTAGGGAAAAATGAATCTTCATGTGGTCCCCAAATTAAATTGTTGTATTTCAAAAATATTACATGATAAACATAAATTACATGGTATCATAGGTGATTTTTAATTTTAAAAAATCATTATAAATGCAGTAACTTTCAAGATAACCAATATCTGTGATAATCTAAATTTAAAGATCTTGTGAGAGGAAACCTGAGAATATTTCATGTCTATTAGGTTCTGAACATTTGTACTCAAAAGCAAGTACCATGAAGATTTAAGGCCCAAAGCAAAAATTAAATAAAACAACACTGGAAATCCTTAAGCATTCCTATTAAATACTTTTCCAATGGTAATTAACACCATCACTCAACATCAAGACTGAAGAATCTATGACCCATGGTAAAATGTTTTTGAGGTACTGAAGTTGAAGGCATACAATTATCACTAACATTGAATTTAAAAGGACAATTAGAATGAGTTGCTTTTGACAGAGACAGTCATTTCTGTGACTCAAAGCCTCAAACATTTCAGAATGACATATTTATGGAATGTTCATGTGATTAAAAAAAGAGTCAGAATTTTTAGATATTTACACTGCTACAATTTCATTCATTTTGTAACTAAGGTTGGGAATAGAACACAAAACTTGAACTGGACAGCCGGACGTCACTGTCAACCACAGACTTGCATTCCTTTTCTATTTATACCGTTTGTTTACTTTTTGCATTTCCTTAGCTAGGACAAGGACTTTCTGCTTCTAGTCAATTTCACTCTTATTTTTGGCACATAAGTAAATTTTCCAGTACTTCTGGAAAATGTTACATCTAACAAATTCTTTGCAAAGAGATGATGGAAACATTCCTTTTGGGATTTAATAAATTCTGTGTTTACAGTTGTCATTATGACCCAAGAGATACCCACACAGAGTATTTGAAAATATGTCTCTCAGTAGTCTCTAGCCTGAGAGTAATTAAATGGTACCTTGTTTCCTCATTCCTCTCTACCATTACCTTCCAATTTTACTACTCCATTCTTTAAAATATAAATGATCTTGCCTGGCAACAGCTCATATATACTCCAAACCCTCCTGAATTTTCTGAATGATTCATTGAAAATTTCTGTCCATGTTAAACCCTGAAGAACTTAATCTGGTCCCCAGTGAGTGCAGTTAACTCTAGTCTCCTGTTAGCTACCAAATTCTTTTGTATTTATCACATCCATTGTATTTAAAACTAAATTTTGAGGTGTAATAACCCCATAATTCTTTTCAAAAACTGACAGATGATAAGATGATTTTTCTTTATAATAATTATATCTTTATGGATTAAACAAACTCAGTTATTAGGGATTCTAGGAATTAATTCCCAGATAAATCCTTATCCAACATCTTCATTAATGATACTTGCAAAAAGAAGTTACCTTATCAAAATTCCAGTGTTTAGTGTTATTATTTTAACTAGTGCCCTCAACTTTATCTACCAGCCAGTTGGAAATAAATTATTTATTTGGTGTAAGGCTTAATAAACAGAAAATTTCCACATCAATGTAGACAAAGTAAAAATGCATAAGAAGTTATAAATACAGCGTGAGGAGGAAGGAAAGGCCTTTCCTTCAGGCAACCCTCAATATGATCTTGAATATATTAGGACAGAGATCATTTTGCCTCAATCTATAGAAAATACTCTTCATATAAAACCCAGCATGCTCTCTAAGCAGCACTAAAAGACCATTGTCCACCAGTATTTCCCAAAACACCCTGCATCTTAAAAATGTGGTTTTCTCTCTCAGTAATTTTCAATTCTTAAAGGTCACAATTGCCACTTTTGTACAAACATTATGACTACTAAGATTTCTTATATCATTACAATGGAAATGTCTGTGACTCCCGTGGTTTCTATCAGTTTTAATGCCCTTTTGTAATCAGGAAGTTACTCATCAACTGTTGCCAAAATTCACTAACACATGTCAGGAAGTAGAAGATTGAATTAACCTTTTGAAAGAAATCCAAAATTATTCTCAATTAATAACTTTTCCCTTTTGGTTTATACGGAGTCAATATAAGTAAATACAGGACAAGTTTCTCTTATCTGAAATGCTTGGGATAAGAGGTGCTTCAGGTTGTTGTTTGGAACATTTGAAAATATACAATGAGGTATCCTGGAGATGGAACCCAAGTCTAAGCATGAAATTCACTTTATATTTCATATATACCTTATACACATTGCCTAAAGATGAATCTATATAATATTTATAGCTTGCCTGAATTTTGACTGAAAAGACAAATTTTGACTGAAAACCTATCAAGGAAACAGAAAGACATGAGACAGACTAAGAAAAAAATATTTGCCACCTAAAAAATGAATCTAGGATATGTAAAGAAGTATAAAATTTCAACATCTAAATAACAATCTGTGTGAAACAGAAATAAACAGATAGCTCACCAAAAATGATATATAAGTATAGTTTTCCTTTTGTGTTGTTAAGTCAGTGCTGAAAATTGTTTTGGATTATAGAACATTAAGATTTCAGATTAGGAATCCTCAAACATGTATTTCCTTGCATGTCTGTACGTTCAAATCAATCCTAAACTGAAGGAGATATAAAAATAATTTTATATAACAAGATCTTTTATATAATCTTCCAAAAGTTTTGTAATTTTACATTTTAATTTATGATCCATTCTGAATTCCTTTAGGTGTCAGGTGTGAGGTTAGTTCACAATGTTGGAACTGATAAACAGATCTGTGACTTGACATCACAAGCATGATCCACAAAAGAAAAGTTATAAATTGAATTTCATCAAAATTAAAAACATTTGCCTCCAAAAATCATAAATTGTAATCGGGCTTGGTGGTGCATGCTTTTAATCCCAGTGGCTCAGGATGCTGAGGCAGGAAGATCTGGAGTTCAAAGCCGGCCTCAACAATGACAAGGATCAGAGTACAAAGCAACTCAGTGAGACCCTGTCTCTAAATAAAATACAAACTAGGGCTGGGGATGTGGCTGTGTGGTCTAGTGCCCCTGAGTTCAATCCCCAGAACGAAAAAAAAAAGAAAAAGAAAAAGAAAAAAAATGGGGATTCATCAAAATTTTAAATGTCTATCCACTGAAAGACTATCAAGAAAATAAAAAGACATGTGACAGACTAAGAGAAAATATTTGCAAACCACCTAAAAAAATGAGTCTAGGATATGTAAAGAACTATCAAATTTCAACATTTAAATAACAATCCATTTAGAAGATATACAAAAGAAATAAAGAGAATGCTCCCTTAAAATGATATATAAGTAGCACATGAAGGGATGATGAACATGATTAAAAATGTTCAACATCACTTGTCATTATGTAGATGTAAATTAAAACCACATGAAGGTATCAAAATATACTTATTGGAATGACCAAAATTTAAAACCTCCCCATAAGAAATGCCGGCCAGAATGTAGAGAAAATTAATCTCTCATTAACTGCTGATGGAAATATAAAATGTTATAATAATTCTGGAAAATAATTTAGTAATTTTTTAAGAAAAAAACATACATATACAATACAACCTAGTAATGGCATTCCTATGCAATTGTCCCAGATAAAAGAAAACTTGTATATCCTCAAAAAACTCAAATACACATTTTTGTGTAAAATTCCAAAACTGGAAATAAAATAAACATGTCCTTCAACAGGTGAATGGTTAAAAAATGCCATATGTCCACATCATGGAAGTCTACTTAGCAATATAATGGGATACTTGATGCATTTGCCATTTTGCATAGATCTCAGGGAATTACATTGAGTGCAGTAAAGAAGCTGGTCTAAAAAAAGGGTCATATACTGTATGTTTCCATTAACATAATTCTCAAAATAACGAAATTGTAGAAATGGAACCCTAATCAATAGTGACCAAGGGTTGAGTAGGTTGAAGGGGAGGGTCAGATGTGACCATAATAGAATACCAAGAGAGGAATCTTTGTAGAGACAAAACAGTTCTATGTTATGATTGAGATAGTATTTACACAAAACTATACATGGTAAAATGACATACAAATATAAAGGCACATTCCTAGACCTTGCGTTTTACTGTAATTATGTAAGATATAATCATTTAAGAACACTGGGTAAGGATACATGGGGCTTCTCTGTACATTCATTCTAATTTTCTATGAATCCATAATTATTTCAAAAATTATTTTGAAAATCTTATTAAAAACATTGCTGTACTATCTACTTAGCTATACTAATTCTTCTTTTAGGTTGAAGTAAACCCATCAAAATTATCACATAGACTCTATGCTATACTTGGTACTTATCCTAAAGATGAAAACATCAAGTGATATTGTTAAAAACTAAATGGAATACTGAACCTGAACCTCTCTTTCTCATATGTAAACCTGCATCTGCTCACACTCTTTTTTAAAAAAAATTATTTGTTTTTAATTAGTTATACATGACAGTAGAATGCACTTATATACTTTGATATATCATACATAGATGGGATATAATTTCTCATTTTTCTGAGTATGGTCATACAGTCACATACATACATAGATACAGTAATAACTGTCTGCTTCATTCTACTATCTTTCTTTTTTTTTAAGAGAGAGAAAGAGAGAGAGAGAGAGAGAGAGAGAGAGAGAGAGAATTTATTAATATTTATTTTTTAGTTTTCAGCGGACACAACATCTTTGTTTGTATGTGGTGCTGAGGATCAAACCTGGGCCGCACGCATGCCAGGCGAGCGCGCTACCGCTTGGGCCACATCCCCAGCCCCACATTCTACTTTATCTTTCTTATCCCCACATCCCCTGCCTTCCCCTCCTTTCACTTTCCTGTACCTAATCTAAGGTAACACAATTTTTTTTGTTTGTTTGTTTTACAAACTCACACTCTTATTGACTGATTGATTGATTAATACTAGGGATAAATTCAGGGACACTTTCATACTATTATACACTTCCAACTATTTATTTATTTATTTATTTATTTATTTATTTATTTATCTTACTTTTTAGACAGAGTCTTGTTAAGTTGTGCCAATTTGTGATGATCCTCCTGCTTCAGGCTCCTGAGTGGCTGGGATTACAGCCTGGGGTACCAGGCCCAACCCACTCCAATTCATAACAATAGGAAGCTATGATGGAGAAGTGGGTGTTGACACTCTGCTCCCACCCTCATTTATATGGTCCATGTAGGTCCTTGTTTCCCATCTGCCAGGATCAGCACCAGTACCAGAATAGTTGATAAAAGAACTTTATCTGCTGACTAGAATGACTTGACTTTGGCATGAGAAATGTGACCCATACTGACCACTCTATGTCCTTATGAGGTTGCTTCAATTTTTTTGTCATTGACAATTTGTTTAGCAATTTAGAGCATCTGGTCACATGGATAGTGTTAGCCTGAGAATTAAATTAACAGCCTTTCATCGCTCTGGGATCAAAGAGTCTCATTTTTCTTTTCTTATACTTACCTAAAGCTGGGTTGGATCTCTATCACCTTATATTCTAAGAACCTGATAAATACTATGAAGAAAGGGAAAATATCTTAGTTTAATTTATTATAATATTTTCATTTGAAGATATTAAATTTTAAAAATACATCCTTTTGATCCTTATGTAAAGTGAATTAAGAGATTGAATATAAAAATTTTAAATATGTAAAAATGCTGACATTTGACAGTTTAGGCCTACAAAATTTATAATTTGATATGGTTGACTCAAATAATTGAACTTGATTAATATTTGCTATATATTTGACTAATGGGCTAGTTGACCTGTTTCTTATAGATTTGTCTATTTATACCTGTGTCTTTATACAAATGTTTAAGGTCATCCTTTTCCTGAATATTGCAATAGAACGTATATACATACAGTAAAATTTATGAAATGCCTTCTTTGTTTGCCAGGTTTAAAATAGGATAATATTACAGAAATCTTGCCCTCTTTCAACGTAATGCTAATATAAATAAAATTGAGGCCATGATTTAGAGCATCATTTATCACGATATTGTGCTGATGAGGATTATGTCTCTAAAAGGATTGCAAAGGCAAATCTTCCATTTCTCTGTTATTAACTGACCTGTTTTGACGTCACTTACTCCCATTTCAATAACACTATATTTTAATTCAAGAATCCATTTAACATTTGTTAACCTATGAGGACGCAGTATGATTTCAACAGACTATTTACATTTGGCATATGGAAATGTTCAGCTTCAAATAAAAATAAATACTATAAAATATTGATACTTTATTTGCCAGACTTTTGTGTTTACAAAATATCGGAAGTGGGGATATTTTATTTTTGAATAATTTCCTTTTTTCTTTTCTTTTTGCCTTTTTCTGCATCTGAACATGAAATATTTCATGATCAAGTTTCATACCTTATAACTTCACGTTTCTTAAAAGCCACACACCACACCCATGTCAGGAAAAACAGAGAAAGATCTTAAAGTGAAAAGAAAATAAACCTGAATAGTGGATCTATAAAGTTCAGAGCTAGAGACTCCTGATAATTGAAATGTCCCCCCAAAAAATAGTAAGAATTTTATTTTTCCTATCAAAACATGTATAAAAAAGGATCCTTTAATTTTTATGAATTATAATGTGTGTTTAAAACAATTTATTATCCAGTTTGAAATGTAAAACTAGAATTTGTCTGCACCAAAAGGAAACTGCCTACAAATAAGCCTTTTTTTTTTTTGTACTACCTTAGAGGCAAATGCTCTGTCACTGAGTTATATCTCCAACTCTGCATTTTAAACTTTTCATTTTACCACGGAAAAAAGAAAGGGGGGTGGGGGAGAAGGAAAGAAAGAAAGAAAAATTTTATTTTTATTTAGGTGAAATCCACATGACATGAAATTAATTATTTAAAGAGTGGTATTTAGTAAACTATGAAATATAATTTTATAATTTAGTAATTATAAAATGGAGTGGTATTTAGTAAATTCACAGTTATACACTTTTTATATCAAGTTCTAAATATTTACATCAACCCAACTGAAAATCCCTAACCAATGAAGCAATCACCCCTCATGTTCCACTGTACTAGTCCCTGACAAATGCTAATATTTTCTGTCTGTATGGATTTAACTCTTCTGGATATTTCTAATCTGTCAAGTCTGGGTTCTTTGACTTACCTTGACCTTTTCAAAGTTTGTTTATCTTGCAACATTTATCAGTACTTTATTCTTTTGTATGGCTAAATAATATTCTGTTGCATGCATATGCCACATTTTGTATATCCAATCCACTTGAGTTACTTCTACCTTTTAACTCTTATGAAGAGTGCAGCTATGATCATTTTTGTATAAGTACAAACGTTGCTCAATGTACAATGGTGAAATTCCTTTATAAACCTTATGATTAAATTTAAAATATCATAAGTCAAAAAAAAGTGTTTACTACATCCAACTACCAAGCATCATAGCTTAGCAAAATTTCACTGCAGAGCAACAGTTATTTATTCTTGTTACACATAGCTGACTGCGAACTGTGGGTTACTGCCACTGCCAAGCATCAGAAAACAGTATCATACTGTATATTATTATACCAGGAAAATATCAAAGTTAAAAACTTACAATAGTTTCTATTGGCTTTCACTTTGGCACCATTGTAACGTTAAAAAAAATTTAAAAAAAATCTTAAGTCAAACCATCATACTTAAATTCTGAGAACCATCTATTTTTTTAATACCTGGTAATATCTGTATTTTTTCTTTCATCCTTTGGAGTATATATCTTGGGGTAGAATTTCAAGGTCACATGATAATTCTTTCAGTTTTTTGAGGACCTGCTGTATTAGTCAGGGTTCTCTAGAGGAACAGAATCAATGGCAAGTATAATTATATAAAGGGGATGTATTAGTTTGGCTTATACACCGGAAGCTGGATCATCCAAAATGGCTGTCTACAGGCTAGAGAGCTAGAAGAATCAGTAGCTGCACAGTCCAAGAGGCTGAAACCCCAAAACTAGAGGGATCAATGGTGCTACCCTTGTCTGAGACCAAAATCTTCTGGAGAATCACTGGCAAAATCCACTTTGGAAGAGTGAAGAAGTGAGAGTCCCATATCCTCAAAAGATCTCCTCAGCAATGAAGTACCCATTCAAGAAGAATCAGCTTGCATCTGCTGCTGCTTCCTTGGTCTTCCAAGTTTTATTCCATCTAAACCATCATCCTATTGTATGGTGCTGCCTGTGCTTAGGGAGGGTCTCCATTTCAGCTGGCTTTCACACATGTCAATCATTCCTAGACACACCTGCATTGACATACCCACAAGCCTCTTAATCATTGGCTTCTCTTAATCCAATCAAGTTGACAATTAAAATAACTATTATACCTGCCAAAATGTTTTCCACAATGGCTGTATCATTTTACATTTCTACCAAAAATGTGTGAGGATCCTAGTCTACATCCTACTTGTTATTGTTTTTCAGTAAAGATGATCATGGTTAATTTAACTATTTTAGTAAGTATGAAATGATACCTGTTGTTTTCATGTTCATTTTTTTTTAACGATCAATGATGTTAAGTATCTTTTCATGTGCTTATTTGCCATTTTTGTATCTTCTTTGAGGAAATACATAACAAAATCTTTTGTTCATTTTAATGGAAATGTTTGTCTTTTTGTTGTTATGTATATAGGGATTCTCCCAAGATCCTGCAATTATTAGACTGTCATCAAATACATAATTGAAAATATTTCCTCCCATTCATTGTTTGTTTTGTTTTTGACTTTTAATAGTGTCCTTTGATATCCAAAAGTTTTTAAGTTTGATAAAGTACAAATTTATTTATGTTTTGTTTTCTATTGTTTTACTTTGACTATCATATCTAAGAATCTATTATTAAACCTAAGGTCATAAAAATTTATCCTTATGTTTTCTTCTCAGAGTTTATTAATTTTAACTCATTCATTGAGGCCATTCATCCATTCTGAGTAAACTTTATATATGGTGTGAAGTAGGGATTTTTGTGGTCTATTAAAGTACATCTCATGTGTATTTGAAATAATTCCAACAGAATAGAGAAGTTACTACTGATTCTCGGTAAGTAAATTCAACTTTTACTCAGGTATATTTTGATTAAAGTATGACTATTATGACATGTGGAATTAGTTGATACTATTCTGGAGTTACACAGTATTCAATTAAGTGGAGGTATTCAGATTACTATGCCTGCTTAACTTGTTTGTGCAAATCTTGTTAGCATGGGCCTACCTGTCATAACATAACAGGGCAGCTTCCACATTTATAATAAATGTACTTGTTGATCTGTTGTGAAGTAATCAGATCCGCAGCAACAGGGGTCAAAGTCCCTTCTCTGATTATAGTCCCTCATTCTTTATAGGACTTTTCTTTTACAAAGTGCTCTTCCTCACAATGTTTTATTTGAGCCTACTGTTAACCTTTGAGGTAGGGAGAACACCTATCTTTTCTTCATTTCACACATAAGAAAACTGAATCTTTGGGGCTGGGGATATGGCTCAAGTAGTAGCGCGCTCCCCTGGCATGCGTCAGACACTGGGTTCCATCCTCAGCACCACATAAAAATAAAAATAAAGATATTGTGTCCACCTAAAACAAACAAACAAAAAAAACTGAATCTTTGAAAATCCAGGTAATTTTTGAAAGTCACATGGTATGAAATAGCAGATCAGCACTCAAAGTCCATTTCTTGAACTCTGGACCAATATTCCATCCCTTCCCTTCCCTTTTCTACTTTGAATTTTAAGCAAATTCACAAAAGTAGTTTTTCATAAAGTAACTCATTACTGAAAGCCATGTCTCAGAAGTGATCAAATGTCATAAAACAATACTTTCCCTCTAAATGTTTCTGCAGCACATATTTATAAGCTTTTAGTATAATAATTTTATAACCAAACAGCTGCTGAAATGATGAATTTTTTTGATCAGGGTCTTGGTATTTCGTCCTAAACTTCATAAAGAAAAGTTTTTGTGATACAATTCATTGAGTTCAGATGCATTTAATAAAAGCATTAGCAAAAGGATAAGCAATATAAGAATAATCCAGGAAATAAAATCACGCTGGCAATGAAGAAAAATCAAAACACATGTTGATTGTGTAATATTTTTATTCATATGTATTGCTGGTGAGAGTGCACAGTAGTTTTTAAAATTTGTTAAAGAGATCCTAACTAAGAAATTTTCTAAAGGTATGTGGGATAGACATTCATTCTTAACTCATCATCAAGTCACCATATTAATTGAGAATTGCCCTGTGTTATACATTATGACAGCATGACAATTCAAATCAGACTTAATCTTGTCTTTAGTTTATAATAGTAGAATGGTGGCAGACATATATGGAGCTAACTAGATAACAAAAGCATATGACAGCATCAAAGTTATGAGCTGCCCTTCAAGCTAATGAATTTCCTCTCCCTGGAGGTGTTCAGGCAAGGCGCAAGCAGACCTTCCCCTCCATGGCATTGTTATAAAAGGGACTGATACATAGCCAGAGAGTGGCAGTGAATCATTTCTAAGAGCCCTTCCAATTTTAACACAAACTCTAAAATAATACAGTTTACATTTAAAGCTGTAAAATAAACCTCTTCTCAAAGTGTTTGCTTGCTGTTGTGTTCCTTCCTTGCTTTTGATTTTTCTTTATTCATTATTCATATGTGCTTCTGAAACATTTTTATTGCATCTTGAATGAAACATTTTTTCCAAGAGCAATAGCCTGGCATGTCTTTCGTAATGGGAGTTCCATCCAAGATACATCCTGCAGTTATTCCTAGTGACTTTCTTCAGTTTTTCATTAAACAGTCCCCTAACATTTGATAGAACTGATTCCATCACCAGAACACCCTGCAGTCAGTGCAATCACATTATTATTATACCCTGGATCAAAGGATTGCATAAAAACTGAAGTATGGTGTAGTTAGTAGCTGAAAGCCTAACTAACAAATGTAAAATAAATTTTAAGGAAATTTAAAGTGTTATTTGGCACTGATTGATACCATATACAGCATGTCAAATTAAAGAGCATCCCAGTATGCTAACAATGTGTTTTCAAGAAGGTGAAGAGGTTAATTGTGTTGTAAAAGGAATTTCCGAAAGAATGCATCATCTATTTTACATTGAAACCTCAATTTAATATGGCAGAAGGCCATATTACTGAACTTTGAAGATAAACAAGTAATTGATCAAAATTTCAGAAATAAGTTTCCCTATTTGTTGGCTGTTGGAGCAGTATATATTATTATGTTTATCATTCCTAATTAAATTTAATAAATTGAGATGACCATTGTTTTGAATCAAAACTCTTATACATTTTAAGTGAATAAACTTATTTATATAAAATTTTCTAATATAATTACAAATAAATTTTATACAAAACTGCCCAGTCATGTGGAGAAAATAATTTTTTAAAAAATTTTTATCATATTGAATGAAAACTATTATTATTAATGCTTACAATATTAACTTCTCAAACTAAGAACTGACTACATCTTAATTATCACCTATGAAAATATGTAGAAAGTTTTATTACTTTATATAAATAGCTGAGTTTCTTTTTCTTATAAATTCTATGTTATGTTTTCACATTAAAATATGTTTAATATGTCCTGTTTTCAAAGGAATAGAATGTACAGTGAAGACTGATGGATTATACAGGGACTAACATCAATAAATACTTACTCTCCCATATCCCCTACTCTTCAAAGAATGCAACCATCATCCTTTAGCCAAACAAACAAGTTATATAACATGGACAACAATATCAAATGCAAATGTCCATTAAGAAAGAGAGGTCTTAGACTTTCCAGCTGCCATAACAAAACACTGTAGACTGAATGGCTTAAACAAGAAGAATTCATTTTCTTCACAGAGCTGGTGGCTGGGAAGCCAAGATTCAGCTTCCAGACATTTAGTTGTGAAGTCTGTCTTCTCGTTTTACAGATAGAAGCCTTCTATGTGTATCTTCTCACAATGAGTAGAGAGAGGAAGATAGAGGGAGAGAGCTCTTTTCATTGTTACCAAAGAAATCTCAAGTCAAAATAGCAAAAACTATAAAGGAGAGGTATTGGTTCATGTGAAGACGGTGTTTCTTAATTTCCCTTTCTACTAAAGAAAAAGCTTGCTTTGTCAGCTCAAATGTTGCTACCAGAACCCGCAGGTCTCAGTAGTTCTCAGTATTGCCTCCTTGGTATTCACTTCATTTTCAGCACCTTTCTATCCCGGCTCACAGTGTCTCCTAGTCCTCTATTCTTTTCTCATCCATGTCACTCTGAGAAGAGTAAATATCTCTACCCATAGTTCTCTCAGAATAATAAAGAAGAATCTTTTCCAGAAATCTTAGGAAATGTTACCCCTTGATTCCTTGCTCACATTCTGAAACTAGGCTGTGAATAAATAACAGTGGACAGAAGAAGAGATTTAGTAGGTTATCATTATCTAAAAATGCTTTTCCTCTGTGGTTGAGGAGAGGTTCAGTTTCCTCTGAAATGTATGAGCCATAAGGGAATGACAAAACCCCAACAAAATAAGGATATGTTTTTATCAAGAGGAAAGGGGAATAGATTCAGGAAGCCCAGCAGAAAAGGTAGATGATGCCTGTGTCACACATCTCTTCCTTTTGTATGAACCCTCTACTTGCTTTTAGAGTAACTAATAGAAAAATCATTTGTGTAAAGATCAAAGTCTACAAAATTATAGAACCAACTATTTTCTTTCTTCCATGTAGAAGCCCATCACTAAATGAGTTCATTACAAGAAGCTGCTTTCCACACCATTCAGCATTCCAACATCCATGGAAAATGATCCAAAACATTGCTGATTACAATCATTTTGATAATGTACTCCATCAGCTAATTCTTAAATAAAAATCTTAAAGGTCAGTGACCTTCTCTTCAAGGTAAAACTAGATGAAGATTCATACAGCCGCTGCACTAGTCAAATCATGCCTCACAATTCTCACCTTTCCAAAGCAATTGTAGGCTGCAATTCCTCAGTTTCAGGTTAGAGTCTTCTAATTGAACCCCCAAGGAAATTAGCAGGAGTCTAAATATAAGCAATTGGTCAAAGAAAATGCAAACAGATGGAAAGGTACAAATTATTAATTTGGCATTAAGATGTTTATGACTTTGGGTTCTTTATGCTGAAATCATATACACTGTGTAGGAAAGGCCATTGGACAAGTTAGGAAGTTAGGACTGCACTGATCTTTTTTTTTTTTTTTTTTTTTTCCTTGCAGATCGACTCTGCCTTCCTTCAGCTTGGTCTGTTGTGGTTTGACTATGAAGTATACCCCAAAACTTATTGCTGTTAATTTCCTGTGTTAATGCAGGGATGTTCAGAGGTGCAATGATTAGATTGTGAGGGTTCTTAGACTGGGAGAGCTGTAACCTAATCGGTTCCTCATATTCTGAATGGAGTGAGTGGGTGCAAACTGTAGGCAGGTAAGGCTGGAGGAAGTATGTCACTGGGGAGTACCTCTGGGGTTTTTCCCTTGTCCCTGGTACCTGTTTCATTCTTTCTCTCTCTCTCTCTCTCTCTCTCTCTCTGTGTGTGTGTGTGTGTGTGTATGTGTGTGTTTTCTGACTACAGAGCAACTTTCCTACACCATACTTTTCTGCCTACTTGGTGTTTAACCAGAGTTTTCATTTCTGTCACCAAAGGACTTAACAAGATCACTTGGAGAAGGAAAAGTTTATTTGGTGCTCACAGTTTCAGAGATATCAGTCCATAGAGGTCCAATTCCTTTGTTCTTGACCCTAAATGAGGCAACACATCATGGCAGAGGAAAGCACCTCAGAACACAGAGATCAGAAAGCAAAGAACTCTGATCACCTGGGACAAAATCTATACCCAAATGTATGTCACCATGACCTATCTCTTTCAGTCACATATGCTTGCCTACAGTTATCATCCAGTTAATCCATTCAAATGAATTCATGCACTGATAGGCTAAAGCTCTCCAGAACTAACATTTACAACATTAAACAGAATAAATTCTAACTATCTTGAGCTATGGAATCAGTTGTCCGAAGATCAAACCTCTGAAATCATGAGCCCAAAATAAATTTTTCCTCCTCTAAGTTGTTGTCAGGCAGTTTGGTCACAATGATGAAAAGCTGACTTAATACAGTCTGCATTCTAGTAACTGACTTTTACAGACTGAATTGCCTTTTTGATTCTTAGTTATGTGTAGCCATTAAAAGATACCAACAGGAAATAAGATGAAAAGTAGAAAGGAATGTCATGGAAATGTTTTTTCTCAGCTCCCCTCCCCTGTGTCCCTTTAAGTAATTACACAACTCTTATTCAGAGGCATTTCCCCAAGGAGCTATCCTCTCTAGCTCCAGTAACTTCTTCTTCCTCTTATCCTTCCAAACTGAGATGTGTTCAGTGCTCCCCATTATGATCACCTGCAGGTTGGGCTATTGTGTTCTTTAAGCCATGCTCATACATTATAACCTACTAACCTAAACACACTTGAACCTAATCTGCTAGAATGTGCCAACCACTTCCTCAAGACCATGACTGACATCAGGGTCAGCTGGGATATAAAAATATAAGAGAAAGAACAAATTGTGCTCAACAAAAACTGGGAATGGCCTGACTAGAGATAAACATTAAGGTGAGAAATTAAATCAACAGAAGAGCGCCAGCTGATACTCACCTAAAACCAGAGAAATTTAGAGTTTGGCTTACAAGGAAAAAAGCAGGAGAAAATTATTTTGAGTAGGATCAGGGAACGTTTAAAATATCATTGAATGACATTTGTTTTGTTGTTCAGGGTGGACTGGTGATAAAAAGACTGAAAGATTATAAGAACATTTAGAAGCTCCTAAGGATATCCAGGTAAGAACTGCACTAAACCTGAGAAGTAGAATTGACGGAGGAGGAGGAGGAGGAGGAGGANATGATGGATGTACAAGGAGGGCCCCCCATTGTTAAGAGATTATCAGGCCAGGGCAACACAGCACCAAAGAAGCTGGGTACCCAGTAGGGAAACCCACGGAGGGACCCAAGTCCTCTAACACAGTGGATTTTAGTAGTATTCAGCTTTAAACTGTCTTGACTATATATATTTTATAGTCTCCCAGTAAAGTCTATGAGGGAGTGGAGGGAAGGTTCTGTGCTCATGTTAACCAGTGTAGGAAAAGAAGAATCATTTATAAGAAAAGATATTCAGATGATATGTGTTGGTCTGAGCAGTAATCAGAATGGATTTATGTCTCATATCAGCATTACCTGGAACTTTCTAGAGATTCTTGAAGAAAATAAACCTACTAAAAAATTGAACTTCCCAGTATCAAACACCTAATTGCTCACACTATTATTTGTTTTTGTTTTTTTGTACTGGAGATTGAACCCAGCAGAGCTTTACCATTGAGTCACATTCCCAGCCCTTTTTACATTTTATTTTGAGACAGGGTCTCACTGAATTGCTTATAACCTGACTAAGTTAAGGTTGGCTTTGAACCTGTGATCCTCCTGCCTCAGCCTCCCATGCTGCTGGGATTATAGGCATGTGCCACCACATCCAGTGCTCACACTATTGTTTATACATTAAAAACACTTCATGGCTTGGATACATATGTGCTGCTCAAGTTTTGGGGCTTTCAGAAATGTTAGGGAACATGAAATGTTAGTTAAAATTAGTGAAATAAATTTTGAGGTCTACATTGCATTTTTTTTTTCTGTGACAATAAAAATACTGCAAATATGTGCCAACAATAGATTAAAAATAAAACACAAGGGGCTGGGGTTGTGGCTCAGCGGTAGAGCGCTCGCCTAGCGTATGCGAGGCCTTGGGTTCAATCCTCAGCACCACATAAAAATAAATAAATAGAATGAAGGTATTGTATCCAACTACAACTAAAAAATAAATATTTAAAAAAATAAAACACAAGTACCATCTCTTAGAGATTTACAGCCAACAATATCTAATCTTTCCCAGCCTCCCATCCCCACCAACAACCGTTGTCACTTTGGGTCTCTTATCAAGGAGGGGGCAAAAACAAAACTAACTTTTGAACAATCTATTATGCCCAAACTCTGAGAAGGTGTTAGTTCTAAAATGCGAAATAAACTAAGATGGAACTCTTTAGATTTGCTTATTTCCTACATAGATTTATATATTGTAGAAGAGTAAAGATGATTGGCTACACAGAATTTCATTTAGCTGTGTCCCTAGATTCACTTAAATCACCAGTCTTTTGAGATGATCTCAAAGTAGGCAAAGCCCAAAAATGATTTCAGCAAATGTTCCAGCACTTCTTAACTCTGGCTTCACTTTATATTCACCCGGGAGATTTTAGAAAAATAACATTATGGATTGAATATGAGATGTCCCGCCAAAGCTCCTGTATTAATGAAGCAATGTTTAGAGGCAAAGCAGTTAGATAGTAAGAACTGTAACCTAATCAGTCCATCCTAGTTTGAATGGACTGACAGGGTGGAAACTGTAGGCAGGTGGAGAGCACTAGATGAGAAATATAAATTGGAACCTTGTCAACACGAAGAATGAATCTGTCCTACCAAGAAGTATAACTTTTCCATAATAGATTAATATACTCTCTCTCTCTCTCTCTCTCTCTCTCTCTCTCTCTCTCTCTCTCTCAATTATTTATGTATGTGAATTATTTTCTCTCTTCTTCATCTAAGATCCTTAAGTGGTATTATCTTCTAATTGCCTTCTATATACCACGAGTTTTAGCAGTGCTGGATATCTAATGAAAGTAAGTATTTTTGGACTTAAAGACTTGTTTTACTTAAGCCACCTAAATAGCATATCTATCACTGTGTCTCTATCCTGCTGTGGCTTTGCCATGCCTCATCCTTCACCTAAACAAATCTTGCTACAACTCAATATGTATTGCCATGTAGAAATGAAGAAAAGTCCATGAATCAGTGTCTGGCCAGGGTCTAAGCTCTGGCGAGATTCTGATGTTACATGAAAATGAGTCAGAATGCAAACTGTGTTGCAGTAAAAGTCTTAAATGTTGTCTGGGCAATTGGGTGGACAATAGTTTCATTTTAGGACTGGTTGGTGTTACATGTTTAAGAACTCTCTTTTTTTTCCTTCCATTTATTTAAAGATGCTGGTAAATATTATTCCTTATTTTATTTTAATAAGATGTAGAGAGGTAATTTTTCCATATACTTGTAACATTTTGATATTCCAGAACAATTTTTGTCCTCTGGCAAAGCAAGTATACCATATCTGACTACTTATTCACATGTTTTTAGTAACTGGTTTGGGAGATATAAGTTATATCTTCCCCATTTATTGTATTTTTCTTAGTCAGAAGCCATTTTTTTTCATCATAAAGCCTACTCCCTGTTTCATATCCAATTGGCTCTGCCCAATAAATAAATATGAAGTAGATCTCTGAGAGCTCCTTTCATTCATCACTTGGCCAAAATTGACCAGCATTTGAAATGTTGCTAGATATA
This sequence comes from Marmota marmota marmota, assembly GCF_001458135.2. Taxonomy (NCBI): domain Eukaryota; kingdom Metazoa; phylum Chordata; class Mammalia; order Rodentia; family Sciuridae; genus Marmota; species Marmota marmota. The sequence continues at coordinate 56,001,525 of NW_025999842.1, read as the reverse complement.
AAAGAATAAGGTTTAGATTCTGAAGGCCAGGGAATACAAAAATAAATTAATAAAACATTGTCCCTGACTGCACAGTTATAAATTTTTATTGTGACTTCCTTAAATGATTGTTTTGCCACAACGCTGTATGTCAGAAATAAAAATGCCTCAAATGCTATTGAATCTCTTTCTCTCCTGCTCCTCTTTCTTCCTCCTATTTAAGACATCTATTTTCAGAATATGTCAATATTGAATATTCATTAATTTTCAAAGTCCTGGGTTTTTGCCAGTTTAGATTTAGTTGATGTTCCATTACACTGTTGAGCATATTTCATGGCTCTCTAATCAAATTAGCTCACTTCTAAACACAAACATTTTTATAAGACACTTTCCCAAAGCAATTGTGACTTAGTTCCCATCTTATTTTTTAAATAAAAAATTGAACAGCGGGTTATTAAGTTCAGCACATCACCTGCTGTGCAAAGAGACTAGCACACAGGAGTCACAGCCAATCTTCCTCCAGCATGTCTCACACACACTGGAGATCAGAGAGTTGTTACACTACTAATATTCAAAGCCCCTTGGATTTCAATTATACTTTATTTATTATCTTAGCTGCTCCACTGTTTGCAATGCATAGTAATCCTCTACACATTCACTGCTTCTACCTTAATGGTTGTGAAGTATCTGCTATGATGCATTTTGTCATTTAATATTAGTTTTACTATGCAAAACACAGCTAAATCTTGACAGGCACCATAAAAACCCATCTTAAATGAACCATTATATTGTATGCTGTCAACGTAGACTAAAAAAAAAAAAAAAATACAGTGCCACTCCACAAAGCTTGCAGAAGCAGCAGAAAATAGTGAGTGATGTAACTTCCAAAAAGGACCCACAACTGCATTTTATGGCTGAGAGAATTTACTGTTATTGTACACAAACAATCTGGATATGGGATGAAGATAACTGGGGAAATTGCAGCAATTAAAATTCAGTCCACAAAAGAATTTTCGCATTTCTAAAAGGGATTAAGTTTTTAACAAGACTACCTTCTTGGATTCTATCTTCTACAAGCTTAGCTAATAGAGAAGAAGAACAACTGGTACATGCTTGACCACAAAGAAGGCAAATTGAGACTCACAATGCAAAGGAAGCATAAGTCCCAGATGATGGCAGTACACGCAGTGGAAGAAATTGCAGGCTCAGGGCCTCTTGATAAGGGTGTGCTCATGATTCCTGGGTCCTTTGATTCTTTTCAAGGTTTCCAAAATATAGGTCTGAGAACCAACTGTGTTGTGATCATGCAGAGCAGTAAGTTCTGGATCTTGGTAACTGACAGGGCCCTGAGTGCAAAGCTGTTTTCCTATTTAGTTTATGTTTCCAAATTGCCATAAGGGTAATAAATAAACAGATTCCGCTGCCCTATCCAGGAACTCTCCTGCTGAAATTTCCAAGCACAGTATGTGTTTTTAGCAAATGTGTTGGGTGAATCAGATGTAGATCCAGGCACTGAAGCCACAACTGTGCCACTTTCCAGATGTTTGGGGCCTTGCCACCTGCCAACCATTTTACTGGTATGGCCTCTGTTCCTTACAATTCCTGACTTAATGAAATGCATCTACTTACCTCTCACCATTTAGCACCCACTTTTCATGTGTGAGCATCAATGTCACTAAAGTATAAAAGCTACATAACTTCTTTAACTCTCTCCCAAACAGGATCCTACCTTCTCCAGGTAATTCAGCACCCAAAACCAAACAGACAACGAACTGCTATATTGAAAATAAATGGCTATTTTTAATGTTAAGAGTTAAAGCACAGAATTTTGACTTGGATTAATTTTATTTCTTATGAAAAGGATTTGGTTCAAAACTATCAATACAGAACATTTTAAAAATATAACACATAATATATTTACATATGATAGACTTGAAGATAGTTTGTTTTCCCTAAAAAACAAAATTAAATCTCAATGAGGTAACCTATGGGAAACCAACAATAGCATCTTGTAGAGAATGACATAATCTTTAATGCCACACATAAAAATGTGAATCAGATGGTAAGACATTTGCACAGAAAGTATATAGCTCTTTTTAGCAACTGGTCTGCTGGGTGGGGATTCTTTAAATTTTATTTGGACTTCAATGACATGAGAATTTCTACTTTGCCATATATTTAATCAATATTCAGACATCAAAGTTGATCCTATGTTCATTATGCACTTGTGTAATATACACAGCTCATGGCTTTTTTTGGGGGGAGGGGGCAGAACTCAGGGTCACTCGACCACTGAGCCACATCTCCAGCCCTATTTTGTATTTTATTTAGAGACAAGGTCTCACTGAGTTGCTTAGCACCTCGCTGTTGCTGAGGCTGGCTTTGAATTTGTGATCCTCCTATTTCAGCCTCCCAAGCCACTGGAATTACAGGTGTACACTACAGCACCCCAGCTCACAGCTCATGGCTTTTAATAGGCTTATTTAGAACTGTAATTATATCCACTTATTTTACATTTCCAGTTTTATTTAGAGCTAAATATTAAAAGCCATCTTGCTTCAAAATACACAGAAATGCTGGGTAAAATAAAAATAAGCTATTTTTAAATATAGAGAAGAAAATAATTCTGATATTTTGTTCAAAAATCAAAGATTTTAAAAGAAAAGGAGGAAAGCTGTACTGAAGTCCTCACAGTCCCGAGGTACTTACTATTATTAATAATCTGGAGTCTTGATTGTTAAAAACAAAGTCTGAGAAAAAGATAAAACATCAGAACCCAAATATAAGGGATTGCCGCAGTCTGGCTGGGCACAAAATCACGAGCCACTCAAGCAGGAACAAAGTTTATTTTTTGAAACTGCCGCCAATGTCCGTTACCGCCGGGGAAGATTTTTTCCACCCACAGGGCCTCCTCTCAGAACCACAGAGAGAGCTCCTCCCCCGGAACTCCCTCCTACTGTACTTCCCCAACCAATGGGAACTCTCCAGGAGTCCCGTAGCAGGCCTAGGTGAACAGCAGGAGTCCAATATCCATATGAATGCAAATCTTAACATAATCATATCATCTCAATGGCTAGCTGGTGTCAACTTTCGACCAAAAATGCCATGCATCATATACTTGGCTCTTAGCAAGGGATGAAATGAATCACTAGAAAAAGGCAGGAATATTGAAAGGACTTAAAACTTAGGGTTCTTGATAGAAAAGTACAATAAAATAGAATAAAAAACTGAACTCTAAGAATATATCTATCAGGCCTACTTTTACATTGATATGGATTTGAATTTTTTATTTTTTAGAAGTAATAAACTCAAGTTAAAATAATTATGTTGTTCATGTATTGATAGACCCCATGACACTGTAAGAAATCATGACAAAGGGTTCTTGAGATGAAACAAAGAGATAAACCCCCCTGGATATAAAAGTATAATATAGAAAGAGCTCTGTCTACATGAGGAATGAGCAGAGAGAACATGTGGCTCATTTAAACAGCTAAGGAGTTTAGATGTTCCCAGATAAAGATCTTGGAATAAGTATGGAATAAGTTTGGATAAGTATCCCCCAAAGATCCATGTGTTCAAATCTTGGTCCCAGATCAAGGTGCCATTGGGATGTGGTGGAGAATTTTAGAGATGAGGCCTACTGTAAGGTCTTTAGGTCAGTAAGAGCAGGCCAAAAGGAGACAGGATAGCCCCCGCTCTTTCTCTTCCCCTCTTTTTTACTTTTAAGCCATGAGATGAGCAATTTTACTTCACGATAAGTTCCCAACAACAAGTGCCACCTTGCCTAAGGCAATGGAGACAACAAATCATGGACTAAAACTCTAAAACTGTGAGAAAAAAAAAAAACATTTTTCTCTTTTTAAATTGAACATCTCAGGAATTTGTTAGAGTAAGGAGACGCTGACTAACACAAGAAATTGGTACGTAAAAGTGGGTTCTTTGCCATTACTATATATTTGATGGTCTGCAAGATTGTTAGGAATTGATTTGTAGTAGTTAGAAAAAAGTTATTATTTTTTACTCAAAATTATTATTTTTGAAATAAATGCATAGCTGTAATACACTCACTTTTAATATTGCTTAGCATTACATTGTATTCATTTGCCAACCTGTTAATACTAGTGTTTTTTTTTTCATTTTAACATTTTAATAGACACAAATTATCATATTCATTTTTAAAATATTTTTATTAGTGCATTGGACTTATACATGCTACTGGGGATGAATTCAACATATTCTTACAAACATAGGATATAATTTGCTCCATTTCAATACCCAGGACCCCTTCCACCTCTGAATCCCTTCCTCCACTCTCCTGGTCTTCTGTTTGTTTTTTTTTTTCTTTTTTTTTTATTCATTAAAACATTACAAAGCTCTTGACATATCATATTTCATACATTAGATTCAAGTGGGTTATGAACTCCCATTTTTACCCCAAATACAGATTGCAGAATCACATCGGTTACACATCCACATTTTTACATAATGCCATATTAGTAACTGTTGTATTCTGCTAACTTTCCTATCCTCTACTATCCCCCCTCCCCTCCNATTCAAAATGGATCAAGGAGCTTGATATCAAATCAGAGACACGCCGTCTAATAGAAGAAAAAGTTGGCTCTGATCTACGTATTGTGGGGTCAGGCTCCAAATTCCTTAATAGGACACCCATAGCACAAGAGTTAATAACAAGAATCAACAAATGGGACTTACTTAAACTAAAAAGTTTTTTTCTCAGCAAGAGAAACAATAAGAGAGGTAAATAGGGAGCCTACATAATGGGAACAAATTTTTACTCCTCACACTTCAGATAGAGCCCTAATATCCAGAGTATACAAAGAACTCAAAAAATTAGACAATAAGATAACAAATAACCCAATCAACAAATGGGCCAAGGACCTGAACAGACACTTCTCAGAGGAGGACATACAATCAATCAACAAGTACATGAAAATATGCTCACCATCTCTAGCAGTCAGAGAAATGCAAATCAAAACCACCCTACGATACCATCTCACTCCAGTAAGATTGGCAGCCATTATGAAGTCAAACAACAACAAGTGCTGGCGAGGATGTGGGGAAAAGGGTACTCTTGTACATTGCTGGTGGGACTGCAAATTGGTGCGGCCAATTTGGAAAGCAGTATGGAGATTCCTGGGAAAGCTGGGAATGGAACCACCATTTGACCCAGCTATCGCCCTTCTCGGACTATTCCCTGAAGACTTTAAGAGAGTGTACTACAGGGATACTGCCACATCGATGTTCATAGCAGCACAATTCACAATAGCTAGACTGTGGAACCAACCCAGATGCCCTTCAATAGATGATTGGATAAAAAAATGTGGCATTTAATACTAGTGTTGACTAACCCAAACAGAATTCCAGGATTAAAAAAAAATAATCCTTAAAAATATTTACTTAGAAATAATATTTAATAACTCAAAATAAATTTAAACTGGAGATTTGACATGTTTTTAAAAGTTGTAAGATTCATCAGAAAGAAAGGGTAAAAGGTCAAAGCCCTACAGTCAGAATGAATAGGTACAGCAATATTGAACCAGATATCTAGGAAGAGAACAGGCATAATGGGGAATTTGTAGAACATCTTCAAGTTTTCATCAAATTTCTTAAAAAGAAAAAAATAGACACTAGTATTGCTGTATGTATATACATGACTGTATAACCAATGTGATTCTGCAACCTGTACACTCAGAAAAATGAGAAATTATACCCCATTTGATTCAAATTTAAAAAATAAAATAAAAAGAAAATATTTAGGATGCACAAAAAATCAAATGGAATATATTATGATTAAAACACATTAAGGAGAACAAATAATGCCAAAAATAAAGCCTTTTCAAAAAAAAATGTGGCTGCAAAATTTTAAAAGGAAAGAAATCAGATAAAGCATCACAAGAGCAGAGACATAAAGCAGGTTATCTGCAAAGAGACACAACTTAGAAGGGCAGATGATGTATAAATAATAATAGGATACATGATATGATAGAACAGTATATTGGTTAGAGAGAAGCAAATCAGAATTTTAACACCAATTAAATAATCTTTCATGTGTGAAGGAAATAAAAATAATTTTAGATAAGCAAACAAGAATCTTACCAACAACAGAATCTTACAAATGGAATTCTAAAAGATATAATTTAGAAACAAAGAGGAAATATCCCAGAGGGAAGCGATAATTATCAAAAAGAAATGTAGAGAAAAGATATTTGTATTAGATAATATAAATAATCATTTAGCATATAAAAATCAATTTTAATATATGAAATAAAGAAAGATTAAAAACCTACACACAATTAACAAGTATGATGTGAAATTATGTTTAGAATTCAAATATTCTCTAATTTTTTATTGTACAGAAAGAGAGTTAAATTTTGTTTAAATATTAAAAGTATATCTTACAAACCAATGTTGGTTTAAGAAAGAGAAATAATAACAACAGTAATAATAGAAGCAACAATAATTAATACAAACAATTTCAGGCAGGGAGAAAGTGAACAAAGTGAACCAAAATATGTAAACAGAGTAGTACAAAAATAATTCAAAATGTATCAGAAATTAGAATAAAAGTAAATTGACTCAGTCAAGCATTAATAAACAAAGACAATCAGACTGTAATTAAAAAGAGAAAAGCCTGTTCTATGCTATTTATAACAGTTATTCCTAAAAACATCATAGGTTTTAAAGTAAAATAATGAAAATGATATACCAGAAAATACAGAACTAGGGAAAGCTGATAAAATGTGGCATCACAGAAACATTGAGTTCCAACGCCTAAAATAAGATCTGTATCCACCAGAAATTAAATAATTTAAAACTTATCTGAAGTAACAACATAGACTTAAAACTAGGTAAAGCAAAAACTGTCAAGATGTAATGAAAATTTAAACAATTTACAGTTTCAGTAATATATTTCAACATTGTAGTGATTAGTATTTGGAACAACGGCAATTACTAACAGTATAATATATTATACAACATAATTAATTAGCTTGGTAAAATACACATACATAGAACCCCAGAAAATTGACATTCAAATTTGGTACTTTATGAAAATTGATAATTTACTATGCATATGGCAAGTTCTATAAAATATGGATGATGGGTTTTGATAAAAGAAGTGAAGTGAAATCAGTATCGTTGATCCTGTAAAAAGCAACTTTGGATATTTTGAAAACTTTTTTCCAAATAACAATAATCAACTGGTAATCATAACAAAAATTTAGAAAGATTTAGAATCCAATGAAAATAAAAATGCTGTGCATGGAAAATTGTTGGATATGGAAAAAAGTAGAATTCAAAAATAAATACAAATTCTAAATGTTTCTGTTAGAAAAAGGAAAGGCTAAAAATATGTAAGTCTTCTTTTACATGGTGTCCCCAATCCACTCTTATGTACAATGTGTTTCCACTTCATAATCTACTAGTTAGACTTATTTTATGCTCATATTATTTCCAACTAACAGGAAATGTTCATCTTTGGGTTTGGCCACACCTCCTCACTAAACTTCACAGCCCAAACTTTATCCAGTTATGTAATCTAAGCTGTAAACTTTACAAAATCTGATACATTCATTTTCCTATTCTTTTCTTTCCAGAAATTTGCATTCATCCTAACCTATCTTGGGCCTTAATAACCTGGCAGCATCTCTAACAGCACTGTAGAAAGGACACGGGTTCCAGTGTACCTTGGTCTATGAAGAGATAAATGGACCTCCTGAGTTTGTATGGACTCATTTTACAGAGATACACTGGATTCTGAGGCTTTTAACTCAGATATTTTCTTTGTGGTGATCAAAAAATTACATCTTTCATAATCTGCAAGAAAAATTAGAAGATCATGCCTAAGATCACTACCTTAGACTAAATTCAGAACCTGAGGGGAAACCTTTCTACATTTTAATCAGCCACCTCTTTGTGCTAACTAATGAACTTTTCCCACTCCACCAATATTGGAAAACAAGCCTCTCCTTGTTCATTCTTTCCCTTCTTCCACCTTCCCTCTTCCCCTTCCTTTCTCATTCTCCTTCATAATTCTCAGAGAAAATAAAGATCATGCACTAAGAAGTCCCAGAAAGTCCTAAGCAACACTCTCCAAGATTAGTTTGAGGAAATATGGCATCTCCTGCTCAAATAAATGTTACCTTGTGTCTCTTATAAAATTGATATAAATTGCTGGTGAGGATGTTTTGATGTGATGTATATCCACTATTTTTTTTTTCCTTTAAGAGGATATGTTAGATATAAACAACAAAGGAGATAGCTCTGAGCAGCTCAAAAAGAATTTCTACATTTAATAACCAGTTCTCATGGTCATGGTCAACAATATGTTGCACTTATCAATTTTGTTTCCTCCCCAAAGTAATTTTATGATATAGATTCTGATATATTATCTTTATTTTACATTTGTGGAAATGGAGACACAGAATGGCTAAGTAATTTACCAAATGAACAGAGAGAGAGGAAAAGTCAAGATTTGGATCCAGACAGTTGGGTTTCAGAGCTCATATTTCACACCTTATTACATATACTTATATTTTGAGTTTCTGTGGATATCCTGATACTTTACACGAAGATATAGGCATTAATGAGCTCTTTATGGTCTACAAAGCCTTCTGAGATATATCCAATATTAGTGTCACCCAACTTGTCCCAACCACTTCCTCCATTACTCAACTAAACCACATTGTGTCTGCCTTTACTGGGGACTTCTTGGTATTGGGAATCTAATTGTTCAGAGTTAAGAGTTGCTATTTTGTAAACCACTGTTTTTTATTAATTAATGATATTCTGAATATCATTAGGAATACAGTCCTGAGCTTTGAAATGAGACTTTTTTAAAGTTCAAACCAGGCCTATATGTTCAAGCACATTAGGGGCATAATAGTCTCACTGACCATCAGTTTCCTCTTTTGTAAAATAACAATATTAGTAGTACTGATTCCACAATTCTGATGATTAAGTTAGAGGTCATGTAAAAAAAAAAAGCTCAATAGATTTTATGTGACTCATTGTATACACTTTAAAAATTGAATACTTCATAGAAGCAATTACTGAATAATTTGCAAAGATTACACAATTACAAGGATTTCAGAAAATAATTCACATGAAAGTGATTTACTGTTTAAATTTATTTTAGGATATTCAAATTAAACCCTTCTATTCACCTACAGTATATTTTTTATAGGAAGCCAGCATGACTCTCCAATTTGTTAAAGTTTGAGACATCATAGTTCAGTGTCTTATACATCTTAATATATTCAGGAAAGCCCAAGAGAAAATGGTGAAAGTTCAAAGAAACCAAATGCAATAAAAGAAAGTGATTCTTATAAAGTGCTAAGGAAAACGGGTTATTGATTCAGCATCACCCTGACTGTGCCCTGTGATTCTAGTGTTGCTTCAATTAAAACATAAAACAATATACTACACAGAAGTTACAAATGCCCTGGGAGAGGAGCAGAACCAAGAAGTACAGGAAACCTTCTGAGGATACTTGAATTTATACAATTTGCCAAACAAATAAATTATCTAAGTACAAGTCAAACTGATCTAATGCTGTTTTCACGATCCTAATGAACACACACTAAGCCAGGGCAAACCTGTGAAATGAGAAAATTATAGGCATCCATTTTGTTGTGAAATAGATTTCCTTTGAAGCAAAAGAATGGCTTAGATATACCCCTAATAAGACATATTTTAACTGAATGTTAATGGCTAATTTCAGAGAAACCAAAGAAAAATAATATTATAGAATAAATTCTAAATACAATAATGAATCTGAACTTTCAGATTAAAAATACAGTTTTTAAACAAACTGATTTTGAATTTTATGGTAGAAGTAGTACAGGAATAACAATCTCTCAGCACTTTCAACAGTTAGATTGTTCCTGAAATATATAATAAAGATTTGTAATCCAAAATGATCCTAAATGCTCACTTTCACATAAGAGTCATGAAAGAGTCAAACATTTGGAGGATACATTGCTTTCCTATATTATTTCCTTTTTTAATATTTATTTTTTAGTTTTTGGTGGACACAACATCTTTATTTTATTTTTATGTGGTGTTGAGGATTGAACCTAGCGCCACGCGCATGCCAGGTGAGCGCACTACCGCTTGAGCCACATCCCCAGCCCTACATTATTTCCTTTTTAAAAAATCTCTAACTTCATATTTGCTTTATTATGTCTTGATCAATATTGATTTATTCTGAGTACTACTATATTAGGATTTCAAGGCTTTTTCTTATAAATTTTTGAGAGCTTAAAATTTACATTCTTTTTTTTTATGATTTGAAGAGTATCCACAGAGGACTTTTTCATGTTTTAGGCATTAATGGAATTAAATAGCTAAACTTTAATATAATTATTAAATTGTAGTTAAAATTTATTCTGTTTAATGTTGTAAATGTTAGCCAAAAGCTTAGAAAAGGGAAAATAATATAGTCTCCATAATTATGGCTTAAATTATTATTCAAACTTTATTAATATTTATAAATATCTAAGACCAATGGGTATAAGGCTCAATAAGGATAAGGTCCTCCTACTATTTGAGCACTATGCTATATAATAATAATTATCAAAATATGTTTTATCATTTATTTGATTGCTCAATTGCATTTATACATAACTGATCAATTTTCATAATCATTATTAATTGTGGAAGTAATGAATATGCATTTAATATACACTAAACTAATAGAATTTTAGCACATAAAGCATATAATGACGCCTTTAAGTTACAGCTAGAATTCTTATCCACACATTGAGATAATAATAAACCTATGATATTCTAACAAAATTTAACAAAAATTCACATGACATGTTCTTATGAGTAGTATTTTTATGCTAGCTAAATGTGATCTAACTTAATTACTTGATCATTGCTCAAAAACAAGTTGAGTGTTGTCAAAAATTATGTCAAAAGTATGCATTTGGTCTTCAGCTTTTCAAATGCTGAGTCTGAGACTAAAACATCTGAACAAATATTTGATAAACTCTGAGTCCAAAGCCAAACTTCTGTACATTCATAGCTGGCAGATAAAATACTGGTAATTATAATTATCTGTATAGTATTTTAAAAAGTGTATTTCAGCTTGCTTTCTTCTTCTTCTTCTTCTTCTTCCTTTTAATTGTGTTTTTTTTTTTAACCTTGCTTTCCTAAAGAAGTTCACCCTAAATCTATCATGTGGTACATAAGAGATAGAGATCTACAGTGGAAGGTAGAAGGTAGAGTTGAAGGAAGGTAGCTACTACAGTGGTCAGAAGCAAGCTATCAGAGACCAAGTAAGGTGAGAAGGATGTCTTATGGAAGACGACCTGGCATAGGGAGTCAGAGTTCAAGAGGATGAGAAGGATGCCCCCAAGGAAAGGCAGCCTGCATGGAGCCTCAGTTTGGGTGCTTAGTTTGGGCATCCATGCAGAAGGACTTAACATAGGATTAGAATGCTGGGTGACATAGTGAACTGGTATGGGGGGTCAAAACCAAAGCAGAGTGACAAGGTATCAAAATCAGGGGCCAAAGATCTCTGGGAGTCAGAGCCCAAGACTGAAGAAGAAGCATCATCTATATGGCAGAGGAGAACAACATAGAATATAAGAGCATGAGATGTATGGAAAGCCTCTTCTCCAGAGGGACCACTCCTGTTTACTTAATATTTGCATATTAAATCTTCCATCTTTTTAGAAATTGTAGTTCTTTGTTCTTGTTTATGCTACAATCTTCCACTGATTTTTTTTTCACAAAAGGCAATTTGAGGAATGGTTAGAGATGATTCAAGGAGGAATCATGAGCTGTCTGCCCTTGTAAGTCATATTTGTTGCATTATTCTAGAAAACTTAGTCTCTGTCTACATTTCCTCATTTATAAAATAGAACTGAATGCTATTTGTTTTTCTTTCCCAGACTATGGAAGTGCTAAGAAGTCAGGATTTCCTTGGAAAGATCTCTGTACTTGATGTATACTACATAGGAATACACGATTTGGGAGGATTTTGCCCACCATACAGAATAGAACCATTTTTTGACTCTGAAATGATGAGGCATTTACACTAAAATCCAGGACTAATCTTCTATCACTGATGTACATTCATAACTTTCATAGTGTTATTGAATGAGCAAAAGAAGATAATTTGGGCCCATAGAAATGGTAACAGATTATGATTTGCACTTTTGTTATACAAGCTATTTTCCTTAAATTGCTTTTCTGATGTAAAATCCAATTCACATGGTATATACAAGCTGCATGAGATTTTTATCTAAAGCAATCATGTAGCAATTGCTTTGTTTTTTCCCTACATTAATAACTTTCCTTTATTAATAATAATTTCTTCTAATTTAAGTTTAAGGGTGGATGAATGTGACTATTATGAATGATTTTTAAGTAAAATGTATAAATAATTTTTTCAGGTCTTGGAATAGAAATGCCCTGAAGTTCCAGTTCCAGCATATCAAAACACTCAGTATAGGATTTGGCAGCTGGAAATTCTTAGGAAAATCTCGGCACTTGTATACATATGCTTTGACAGGCTAACACAATCTTAAAGGAAAACTGGATTGAACTTCTGATACATGAGACATAACCCCTTCAGCTCAGTTGAGACCCAGCTCTACCTGTGTCCTTATCCCAGATCTAATTCATGCATTCATGGATTGGCTTGACTCTAGAAGGTATTAGAGTTTGTTCATGATTTAACACATCCGCCAAAGTGACAAAACTTAATAAACTATAGGAAATTAGGCATGCTGCTAAAATGACTTGAGTAATTTGAAACTATATATTATCCAGCATATCTGTAAGTAGGTGACAATTATGTTCCCTGATTACTGAATCACAAAAGAACAAGTGCAAAAGAAAATAACATGATTGTGTGTTATTCTTGCCAGACCTCTCCATATGAAATTATCAATAATTTTTAGTCAGTAGAATTGTTGTAAGAGAAAAAAGGTTAATCTAGCTGCCCCCAGGTCAAAATTAGAGGCAGATGCTAAGCAACTCATTTCCGATGATATTTTCTAAAAGACATAGAGTTGACACTGTATGGTTTAATTCATAGTCTTAATTACAGGATATAAAATGTTCTGTAAATGAGCCATAATGCATTTTCCACTTTGTTAGTTATTTCAGTAAATAAAACCATTAAAATGAAGCAAATTTTTAGTTAAGCCACAAGTTACATTTCCTTGAAAAATTGCATAATCTAAAGAATAACGCACTGATTTGTGAGTCCCATATTCTGAATCTATTTAGTTCTTTGGATATCCTACATGATTTTATATAAGTTCCTTTCTGCACATTGAGTCTTTGTGGCTTATAAAATGAAGACTAATACCTGCTTCAGAATAATCAACTGACCGTGAAGATTTAAAATACTGATTTGTAATGTACATTGAGCTTTTGGAAGCAAATGAAAAACAAAAATAACCACATGTTTTATTGTTATTGCTACAAATTCTGTTATTACTCTTGTAGCTTATATTTTCCTCAACAATAAATTTATGAAAGAGGTTATTTGGGAAAAAATGTATCCAAGGCAAAACTCTATTCATTTATTAAGTTAGCCACCCTAAAGACACTTCATTTTTTTCTTTAATTTGTACATGCCTTAAGTTCTGTTGAATTACTAAAGAGGACAACTGCTTTTACTTTATGCTTGGTAATATCATTATAAATCCCACTCTACCTTTCAAAGTTAAAAAAGAAAAAAAAAGGAGGGGGTTGAGAAAAAGCTTCCCTGAACTAGGGCATATTCTAAATGAAATTACTTAGGCTATAAACACTCTCCAAAATGTTTTTCATTTTCATTTACTACATGAAATAACACAGCACATGACCCAGTACATTCTGATTCTAAATAATCAGTAGAATGGAAGATGCTATTTTTCACAGAAAAAAAAAAGGTAAGCAAAAGCTTTTAAATCTGATTTATCCAGACAAACAATCTGAATGCAGAAATCGGTGGCTATATTCAAATGCTGGAATGGCATCCGTGATGCTCTCCCTTCACCAAACACCCTGTATTAGCTCTGATCATCAGTGGCTCCAACTACTAAGGCTTGGGAGCTTATTATATTTTCCTTTTGACCTCTTCTCCTTTTTATTGATTTATCATATATGAAAGATAATTAACATTGCTTGTCATAAAAACCCTGAACAACCATAGCTAGAACATTGGCATTAAACACTTTGAGGCATATATTACATTATAAAATACTGAAAATTGTGATATGTTGTAATTCACACCCACAAATGTTTATCTTTAACAATCAGGAAGAAAGCCATTTGATTTCATTGTTGGAAAGTCCTGGATATTTCTTGCCATCATTTGATGTGTACATGTGAATAAATCGTTAAAAGGAAAAGAGCAAGAGCAAATAATTTGGTAGTGATAGACAATGTTAACCAGTTTAGCAAGTGTATCAAGCTGAGTACAAATTTAAAGACTTAAATTTAAAGACTCGTAAGTATTTTGTTTCCTCATTCCTTTTCCTTTCATTCATGGGCAAAGAATAGTCCTCAAAAAATCATCTCATCGAAATCAGTGAGATAATACAATTGAGTTAATTCTAATAATCAGTATTCAATTATGACATCTGTTAGGAAATAAATTCACTGTTTTGACTCATGAAGTGGCTTTTAACACGTCACTTCTAAGAACTTTCATTGTAACACCATAACTTAAGGACACCAGCGCACAGATTCCCTTCCATGGTCATCTTTCTCCTGTCTTTGTTATGGGCTGAGTTTTGTACTACTCCCCAAAAAATCAATAGGTAGAAGTCATTTATATCAGAATATAGCCATAATTGGCAAAGTTAAAAGGTGATTCAAGATGGTAGGCCCCAATAGGACTGGCATCTTTATACAAAGAGGAGACGCTGACATAGTCAGAAAGAGACACCAGAAATTTAAAAAGTAGTATGCACAAAAAGATGGCCATGTGAAGAGCCAGAAAAAGGCATCCATCTACAAGGCGAGCAGAAAGGCCTCAGAAAACAACAAAGCTACTGACATTTTGATCTCAGGCTTTTAGCATCAGAACTGTTATAAAGTCCATTTCTGTTGTGTGAAACACCTCATCAGAGTGTTTTGTTACAGCAGCACTAGCAAACAAATATGAAATATTACAGCCAGTTCTGGATGTTTGTTTGTGTGTGCTTCTCCCACTGATGACATTATTGGGGTGTTTTATTTCAGCCAACAGTCAACAAGATTAAGTAATTCTTTGAAAGGAGTCCTTGGAAATTATACCATCTGATGTCTAACAATAAAAGACAGTACAACTTAGAATGACTCTCCCATGGGTTCCTTCTCAAGCAAATCATGGTAAGAAAAACCCTACACGGTAGGGGAAATCACTCCTAGTTTTTCATACTTTCCTCTTAATGACTAGGTGTCAGGTTCTCTGCATAGTAAGAGACCAAAATCCTGTCTCACTCCCAAGTAACACTGATGACACAGTGGTAGGAAAGAACAAGGCTTCCCTAAAACTTAATAACCCCAGGAAAAGAATGGATAACATTGATAATTTTCGACACCGGGCACAGTAGTGTAGAATAAAGATTCGTTGTTCTCTTGTGAGCAGTGCAAGCTTCTAGGATTGAATATGCCCTGGAATTATTTTATAACTCATAAGAGCAAGGGAAAGTGCCCTAAAATGAGAGACCATGGATCTTCTGTAGATAGAACATATGGATTCTGAAGTGATTCACCAATAAAATATGAGGCCATATTTGAATCTTGTTTTTCTACAATAGGCAGCAACTGATACATAGAGGCTAGTGTTCTTCAAGTCCTCAGACTCAAACTTACAGTCTTAGAATTATTTGCCATACATCCTCCTGCCTGGCTTCTTTCATGGCTCACCTCTCAGTGTACACAAGCACATACTCATACTTAGCAACATCTGTTTTCCAATTCATACTGCATAGTTTTAAATCTGTTTCTCCTTTCCTTTTCTTTTAGACTCACAGAATTCAAGCTCCATCATCTGGATTGCCATAAATATTATTACTGTCCTTTCAATACATCCTTCACACAATTAATTTCTGACAAATATTCATCTGTAAAATATTATTTACTTACATAATTTTGTTGCTTCTTAATCTTTATTTAAACTTTTAAAATCAATGTTAATCTAGCTCCAAATATGCAGGGTCTAAATGGTGGCACTGGCTGAAATTACAATTCTGCTACTTATTGACTGGGAAATTTGGGACAAATTATTGAATTTTAATGATCCTTAGTTTCAACATTATTCTTTTGATAATTATTTATCAACTGCATATATGAACCAAGAAATTTTATAAATATGTAGAACTGGGTAGATAATGAAATACACAAAATTATTTTCAGGAAGCCTGCATTTGGGTGTGAAAAACTTCATCTGAAAATTCACATCTAAAAAGCAAGCTCCCTAGATGAACCTCATAGGATAGTTGTAAACAATGATAAATCATGATTAAAGGCTTTAATATTGTGGCCAGCATCAAGTAACTAATTAATAAAATCCTAATTTGCCTTACATGAGCAATACCTTCTCTTCCTCTGGGAATGACCTTAAGTTGCTACAAGTTATGAGAGTATCACACAAACAGCAGTAGCACAGATGTGGTCCTCTCAGACTTCTAGGAACTAATATTTGTTTCCTGGAAATATTTTAGTGTTGAAGCTAAATCTCTGAAATCACAGTTTGGGGAGGTGGAGCCTATGGTACATAACTAGGTCATGAGGGTGGGAGGCCTCTTGAATGGGACCATACAGGAAGAACATGTATCTTCACATGCTCTCTGTCATGTGAAGATACAATGAGAGACACCATCTGCAAGTTAAAATGTAAGCCTTTGCTGTGTGCAAGGGCACAGGCCTGTATTGCCAGTGGCTAGGGAGGTTGAGACAGGAAGATCATAAGTTCAAAGCAGCCTCAATGGTGAGGTATTTAGCAACTCAGTGAGACCCTGTCTCTACATCCCCCCCCAAAAAAAAATGCAAAATAGGGCTGGGGATTTGGCTCAGTGGTTGAGTGCCCCTGAGTTCAATCTCTGGTATCAAAAAAAGAAAAAAAAAAAGAAGGAGAAGGAGAAGAAGGAGAAGAAGGAGAAGAAGGAGAAGAAGGAGAAGAAGGAGAAGAAGGAGAAGAAGGAGAAGAAG
>NW_025999842.1:55944076-55984358 GCF_001458135.2 Marmota marmota marmota | reverse complement strand
AAGCAATAGAGAAGAAAGAGAGAGAAGAAAGAGAAGAGAGAGAGAGAGAGAGAGAGAGAGAGAGAGAGAGAGAGAGAGAGAGAGAGAGAGAGAAGAAGAAGAAGAAGAAGAAGAAGAAGAAGAAGAAGAAGAAGAAGAAGAAGAAGAAGAAGAAGAAGAAGAAGAAGAAGAAGAAGAAGAAGAAGAAGAAGAAGAAGAGAGAAAAAAATGGTAAGCCTTCACTGGACATTTGGTCTGCATGCAACTCAACTATAGACTTCCTGGCCTCCACAACTGTGTAAAGAAATCCTCAAAGAACCTTCAGAGTCTGCTTTCAAAATAAATGTTCTTAATCCTGACTTGGAATCACATTGCACTGCAAGAATACTCAAAAGATCAAGGGCTGCCAGCACCAAATTTTCCATAGGAAAGAAAGGGATGAAGTCCTCAGTGCTGAGACAAGTAGTATCCTCACTTATCAAATAAAATGAAAAAGAGTGTTTAAAAATCATTATTCAGTGTTTTATTATACAATATATGATACTACACTAGTTAATTAATAGGAACAATTTTTAAGAATGTAGCAAGTTTTATTAGAGTCATTATATAATTATCAGATTGATTATATTTACCAGATTTGACATTTGTAGAAACCTACTGATTACCATTAAGTATAAAAAGCAAAGTAATGATATTCCTTTAAAATCTTTCATAATTTTAAGTATTAAGTAGTGTCAATTTTTCACTCCAATTGGATCTTCCAGTGGGTAAGAATCAATTCTATTTATCTTTATAATTCTCAAGATGGTAAAAGGAAAAATGTGTTGCAATTTCAATATAAAGAATGTGCTACTTGAGGATGAATTTATCAAATAAAGTGATTAGTGTTAGTTACCTTCCTTTGAGCTTCTTAATCTTTGAACAGTACCTCTACACACCATTTTCATTATTTTTTTATATATGTCACTTTAGTACTGGCTTTCTGAGAGAACTAAGTTTGAGATGCACCTCTTCAGTTAGAAAAACCACCCAAACATTAAAAATTTAAATAAAGACAGCTTGGAGAGGATAACATTCTTTTAAAATTAACTTTATGCCAACTGTCCAGAATTTAGAGCTTCTAAGACAAATATTTAGAAACTATGATTCTATTCAATAAATCTCTTTGCCCAGCACGAGGGCAAAAAGTTTTTCCTTTTGATTAAAGATCAAATCATTTTCTATGTTAACATTTTTTGAAAAATAATAGATATATTGACAAATTCCCTTAGATAACTAAATAATTTTTTAAAAATTGTCTCTAGAATTTATCTTTGAATTTTATGGGTAACAATCATGAAGTATAGCTGGTAAAATATTTTCCTGATAAAAATACTATATAACCACAAAAAATACTACTAAAAGTATATATAATTTCTTGCATTAAGTAATACAAAGAAGCCCAAAAGTAACAAGAGATTATGTATAGCATTACTGAACTCTCTCTCTCTCTTTGAACCCAAGTCATAATACTGAATCTGAATGAGCCTCATGATTCACATGAATGTCCACAAATTATCTTTCCTGATTAACAGGAAGTAAATATAGTTTTTAATCAGGTGACTAATGGAGAGGATGGTCTTTCACAGAAGAATATGATACAAAGTACGAAGTTGAATTAAAGGAATGATTTCAATCGTTACATCACTAAGCACTGTCTGATAACCCACCCTGAGCCCTATCTCCAACCTGTAAACAGAGCCATGATATAGAAAATCAACCTCCAAAAATATGCAGGACATGATCCCTCTCACCTGTTCCACACCTTTATGAATATAAAGATACACCCCAAATCTCACATCCTAACTCAGATAAGACAGATGTTAAGAACAAAGGAATAGAATTCAACATAATTTACTTCGTGTAATACCAAGAATGTAGATAAACTACTACTAACCATAGCCCCATGAGAATGACTCTGGGAAACAGAAAATAAAAGTCAAAAGAGAAAAAGAGTCTGAAGGGAAAATAAAGCATGCAAAGCAAAAATAAAAATAAAAATCCCAGGGAATAAAAACAAATATCCCAAAAGAACATCTCACTAGGGAAAATCTTAACAAAAATATATATCTATATTTTTTTTTAATCAGAGAATTAAAAATGGAAAGAAAATAGACCTTTCTTTGAGATAAAAAAAAACTGAAGACAAATCAAAACCATGCCAGAGATAACAAATAAATTATAATAATTTCAAGGAAAGGAAAATAAGCCACTAAACACAATAAATTCAATGATGTAGATGAAATTAAGTAAGCATAATAAATTTAGGGAGGGAAAAAACACAAACACATCGCTGACAACCATACATTTGATTAGACTCTTCACATTACCACATTTCTCACTCAAAGCAAGAATTTTTGCATTGTTAGGTTTTATAAATATTTATATACTTATGTAAAATTGACCAAATAAACAGCATATATTGAGTATAAAAATGTAATAATTTTGATATATGCAAGTATTTTTAACCCATAAACACAATTAATCAATATATACTTTACAGACAAAAGTTCCTCAATGTCGTTGCTTACTTTTCTATACTTCCTTAAACTTTTCCATCCTAACAACCACTAATTTTGTCTTCTTTTAAACACTAAAGATTAGTTTGTATTTTCTACCTGCTCACACAAACACAAATCACACAATATAAATTCATTTTGTTTGTCTTCACTCACTTCACATACTCATTTTTAAATCCATCACTGTTATGTGTATCAATAGTTCATTCTTTCAATGCATAATAGTATCCCATTTTATAGATACACAACATTTTGTTTATATTTTATCTTGCTGATGAACACAAGGATTGTTTCCAGGTTTTGTCTATTACAAATAAGGTTGCTGTTAACATTCATGTAGAAGACTTGATGTGGACACATACTTTCATTTCTATTGGATAAATGATTCAGAGTAGAATGGTGGGGCTGGGGTTATGGCTCAGTGAAAGAACATTTCCCTAGCACGTGTGAGGTACTGGGTTCAATTCTCAGCACCACATATTTCAAGTGAAATAAAAATAAATTGGCAACTAAATAATATTTTTTAAAGAGTAGAATGTTTAGATTATATGCTAAGTATAACTTTTTAAGAAACTATCAAAGTGAATATAGCATTTTACATTCCCACAGCATGAGAGAATTCCACTTTCTCCAAGTTCTTGACAATATTTGGTAGGGGCAATTTTTCTTAATCTTGGCCATTCTAACAGTAGTGTAGTTCTATCTCATTGTAGTTAATGAGATCTCCATTGATTGCATTTCTCTAATGACTATGATGCTTAAAGATTTCTTCATGGTACATGTTTTCTATCTTCTATAGTTAATTGTCTGATTAAATATTTTTCTCATTTTTATTGTTTAAAATAGAATTATTTATATATTTTAGATAATAGCCTTAACTGTAAATGTTTTGGAAATACGTTTTTGTAATATTTTTCTCTTATCTTTCCATTCTCTTAACAGCATCTCTCAAAGAGCATTTTTTTTTTTTTTACAATGGATGAAGTCTAGTTCCTATACTTATTTTCTTCAATGCATCATGCTTTTGATGTCTTATTAAAGAAGTTTTGGAGTTAGGGAGGTAGCTCAATGGTAGAGCACTTACCTAGCATGTGTAAGGCCTTGGGTTTGATTTTCAACACCACAAAATGAAAAAAAAATTCAAAGACCCAACTTTTTGCCAGACCCATGTACACAAAATTTTTCTCCTGTTTCCTTTTGTAAGTTTTATAGTTTTAGGGTTTTTATTTAGATTTATCATCCATTTTAATTTAATTTCAGTTTAGGGTGTTTAGATAGGTAATAAAAGTGGGTTTTATTTGCTTTTTTTGTTGTTGTTTATTTGTATATGAACATACGATTCTTCCAACAGTATTTACTGAGAAAAGTATTATTTCTCCAATGAATTGTCTCTGAAACTGACAAAAATTGGTCATCCACCTGTGATTGTATATTTCAACTTTAAATCCTGTTGATTCCACTAACCAATTTGTCTATCTCTAGCCAACACCTATATTTAATAATATAATTGTGTATTAAGTTTTAAAATTCAGTAGTATTAACTACCATGTTTATTTTTTAAAAAGTCTGTTTTGTCTATGTCCTTTCCATTTTTATATAAATTTTAGAATCTGTCATTTTCTGCAAAATATGTTATTGTGATTTTGATTGAGATTAAATTGAATCTATGTCCTTTAACATCAATTGTGATTTATCTGTTGATCTTTCATAGATATTCTTCATCAGGATGAAGAAATTATTTTCGTAGTTTGCTAAGAGTTTTATCAGCTATAAATTTGGGGTTGCATTAAATGCTTTTTTCTATGCCCATTTTGGTGATAATGTGCCTTCTGTTTTTGGTTTATTGAGTTAGTTATATTGATTGATTTTTAATATAAAACTAATTTTCACTGGGTATGACAGTGCACATTTGTAAAAACAACAACTGGGGAGGCAAGGCAGAAGGATCACAATTAGGGTCCAACCTCAACAACTTAACAAGATCCTAAGCAACTCAGCAAGACCCTTTTTCAAATTAAAAAAAAATTGAAAAGACTGGGGATAGTGCAGTGATGAATCTTCTCTGGGTTCAATGCCCAATACAGAAAAGAAAAAAATCCTAATTTTCAATTCTTGGGACAAACCTGTATGTTTATGTTGGCTTATGCTTTGATATACTACTGTACCTAATTGCTAATTTTTTGTTAAGAATTATTGAATCTATACTCTTGAAAGATATTAGTTTATACTTTCCAGTTATTATAATCTCTCTCTGATTTTTAAGTGAGGTAATTCTGACTCCATAGAATGTGTTGATAAAAATCGATTTATCATAAATTTTCTGGAAGCACTTGTTTAGGTATTATTTCTTCCTCAACTGGTTAGAAGAACTGAACTGGAAAGGGATCTGGGGCTTGGAGTTTCCTTTGTGGAAGGGTTTACAACTACAAATTCAATTTCAAAGATGATAGCACTCTTCAATCTATTTATTAATTTAGAGAAAATCTGATACATTGAATGAGCATTGGGAACTTGTGCCTTTTAGGAAATTTATCCACTTCATCTAAGTTTTAAAGTTTATTGCCATAAAATTGTTCAAATATGTTCTTTTACTATCTTTTTAATACCTCATGGAATTTGTATTGATGTCACTTCTCTCCTTGTGATATTGGCAATTTGTTTTTTATCTCCCTGTGTGGTCTGGCTAGAAGTTTATCAATTGTTTCATAGAACTATTTTTGGTTACATTGATTTTTCTGTATTGTTTTTGTTCTTTCTTAGTCTATTGATTTCTACCCTTATTCTGAATTTGTTTCCCTGATAGAGATCACTTCATTCTTGTAGTTAGAAAAAAACATGAAAAAGAATTAATAATACCAGACGAAATATTCTAAGAAAATACTTAACATATTATATACCAGTTAATTATCATTTTTCCAAAGCATTTTTTTACCTTTATTTTATGTGATGCTGAGGATTGAACCCATTGCCTCACATATACTAACCAAGCACTCTACCACTGAGCTCCAACCCTAACTCCTCAATTATCATTTTTAATATTTGAGCATGAGCACTCATTTGAGAACATTTTCTTTTCTAATATAAGCTTTTAGTGGTTATAACTTCCTTCTGATTATTACATTAGTGCCATGCCATAAACTTCAATGTGTATACATTTTCATTCACTTGAAAACAATTTTCTTTCTTCTTTGATTACCTATAAGGTTAAAGTTTTTTTATTTATCTTATTTCATATATAATCCACAATAGCTTTATCAAAAAAAACATTTTAAGTAATTAATAATACAAGATAAAATAACTTATGAAAACACTTAACACAGTATATACCGCTTAATGATCATTTTTAATATTTGTTTAAAATATGAATGTAGAAACAATTATAGTCATTCATGTAATGTTAGCATAAACAATGTTATAATAATTTTCTCTCTGCTAAATTGTATAATAAGATATGTGTACATAGTTGAAATCATGATTAATCTTCAGATAATGACATTATATTGCATAATGTTTATAAAATAAAACAAGAATCTATAGTCTGTTTGCTTAGATTTATTATAAAAATACAAAAAGAATACAATTGGCATGGTAAACTTCAAAGATATTTTGTTTCAATGATAAATCTCAATATGTCTCAGAATTAAATCTTTATTCTTTCCTCCTCTCTTTTCTAGTTACAGTTGACTAGTTTAAATGGTATCTTTTTAAATGACAAGAAATTAAAATTAATAATAGAATAATAATTTGCAAAATAAAGTGGGTCAGCACATGCCCTGGTGAGGACAGAAACAAATTGTATTAGATAACTTAATTATTTAGAGTTATTTTTCAACATTGGAAAGATTCAAATCTCAAAATCTCAACTAATGGGAAAATTTTTGTTTATTAATTTCCTTTTCCTTATAAACAGAGATCAAGATTTTATTCAAAAGAGGAGACTTACAGCTCCCTGGAGATTGCATATTGAGGAATAAAAGTTACCATTAAGTAACATTTTCTTGAATGCAAAAAGATTCTTGAGAACAGAATAAGAGTTACCATGGGTACAATATTCACAGAAAGAGTATGATAGCTCTCTGGAGATTGCATACAGGGAAATAAACATTGTTATTAAGCAACATTTTGTTGAATGTTTAAGAATTTTTGAGAACAGAATAAGAATTACCATGGGTACAATATTTGGTATACATTCTAACATATTTTACAGCGGAACCTAATAATCACAGAAATGCCTTTAAATATTATTTAGGACCTCTGCTTTCAATCCTGACATGTGAAAGGCTTATAAGTTGTCACTCCCATCCTTGTGAGAATCAAGTTAAACAAAGTAAAATCTTTCAATTCACTCAGGCTCATTGGAAAGAAAGGTGCCAAGGGAAACTAACACCCCAAAATGTGGAGCCTCATGTAAATAGAGTGAATCACAGTACAGCTCAGTTTACATAGAACAAAAACAGATGGAGCTATAAACTGATAATATTTAACTGGTACTTTTGACAAATTACTAGAGGGTGAGTAGGTAATAGTGTGAGAATGAGGAAATTCTTGGGGTTGCAATTCCATAATCTCATAGGTTTCAAAGAACCCTAACAGGTTTGCACAGTGATAAGCATAGAAAATCTTTCCTTGTTTTCCTAATAGGGGAGATAAAGTAACCAATTTAGCATAAGCTTAGTCCTTTCTATAGCATATCCAAGCCTATATTCAAGGGGAACACACATTATCAGAATCCCATCACACCTACAGGATGGACATTCTGAGCTCACCTTATAGAAAATAGGGGCAAAAACAAGAAGCACTTGTGAACATCATAAACCACAGACACAGACCTATTGAAAGATTAAGATTGAATACAATTTTAATTTTAATTATATAATAAGAATTTCTTCCTCTCACCCATACTATGCCTTACATCAATAGGTCTCCAAGAAATCATTGTGGATTACAAGTGAAATGGAAACAAAAGACACACTTTCTGAAGAGGAAAATAAAGGGAAGCTTCAAAAATCAAGAACAAAAACAAAAATAGGAACAACAGACAGTGTGGGTATAGCTCAGTGGGAGAGTGCTCACGTAGCATAAGGTCCTGGGTTCAATTTCCAGCACCACAAAGCAAAACAAATAATAACAATTTTTTTTTTAAGAAATAAGGATATAGAGCTAAAGAGAACATTAAACACAGTCAGACTCCTAGCCATATTAATATAAAACATCACATTAAAACCCTAGTGACCCTAATTCTTATCACCCCATGTACCATGATTTGAGAATATTCCAAAATTCATGACACAAAAAACTACTGACCCAGAAAGTTCAGGTAATATCATGAGGGATAAACAACAACAACAAAAAATCTAAACCTAGGTACAACATATTCAAATTGCTACAAATAAGGACAAAGAGAAAATCTTGAAAGTCAGAAGGAATAAAAACACTTTGCAAAGATTAGAACATATTCAATGATTACAAGATGTAGATAAGTGAAATAAGAGAAATGCTCTACAACCCAAGAAATGATAATTGTTATAAAATAACTATGTGTAAGGCAGAGCAATTGAAAATAGACTCTGATTACTTGTAAGTGTATTTTTTTTAATTCTGGGGAAACCACTAGAAAATTTTAGTAAGAAGCATAATTGATATGCACAGAGAAGAGAAAAGATAGAATTATATAAAATAATCAAGTAACACCAAAGCGGGCAAAAAAAAAAAAAAGAGCAGAAGGAAAACAAATCAGAGCATTAGTGTAGTATAGAACATGACTACAAACCATGTAACTGTTAATTCAACCATATCAATAGTTGTTTCAAATAAAATAGTATAAATACACCAAGTTTTAAAAAGAGATCATCAAAATGGGCAAAATATAAAAGACCCAACAATGTGTTGTTTATCCACTGAAAGGAATAAAGAACCCATTTTAAGTATGAACATAAAAATGTTAAAGAAAAGGAGAAAGATATACCATGCTAATAGTAATAAAAAGAAAATTGGAATAGCAATATTAATGATACTTAAGGAAAGAACCAGAAAAAATTAGTGATAAAGACAAATATGCATAATGATAATGTGGATATTTACAGAAGAAAAAATAATCTTTAACATGTATACACTAACAACAGAACATCAAAATATGTGAAGCAAAAACTAATAGAATTGCAAAGAGAAACAGTTAAATGCATAATGAAGTTGGAGACGTCAAAAACCCTCTTTCAGTAATTGATAGATTGAGACTTTTTTTCTTCCAGGTACAATTTTTAAGCAGGTAAAATTAGCAGTCTCTGAGTTGTCCAGAGTTACTACCAAATACAATCTCAAATGTCCAGTTTTCAACAAATATTTACAAGACTTCAAAGAAGCAAAAAAAATGTGATCTATAAATGAAGAAAAAAAATAGACATCATAAACTGCTTTTAAGGGAGTGAATTTAGCAAAGACCTCTAAGCAGCCATTGTAACTATGTTGAGAAACATAAGAAAAACTATGTTTGCAGAATGAAGAGAATAATGTTTCTTCAAATACAGAATAGAAATACAAATGAGATTACTTTTTAAAATAACCCTAGAATATAAAATTATGATGGAAATGAAAAATTTACCACACAGACTCCACAGAAAATTTGAGTGGACACGAAAAAAGAACTGTCTATCTTGCAGATAAAGATAGATCAATAAAGATAATGCAATCAGAAAATAGAAAAACAATTTTAAAATTAACAGAGCTTTAGAAAAATGAGGGACACCATTAAGTGAATCAAAACACAAACTATGGGAATACCTGAATGAGAGAATAAAGAGAAAGAAGCAGAAAAAATATTTGAGAAAATTGTGACTTAAAACTATTAATTTCATGAAAATCATTAATCTACCAAGATTTATTTCCTAGTAGACTAATTTCAAGAAAAGAAAAGTCAACCCACAGAGTAAGAGGAAATGTTGCAAACAAGCATATCCAAAAAGCGATTTGTATTCAAATTTTTATAAGTATTTGTTGCAATTCAATTATAAAAAATAACCAATCCAATTAATATATAGAAATTTTTTCTCCAAAAGAGACACTCATCTATTCAGTAACCACATGGAGTGAACTAAATATCATTATTCATTACAGAGATAAAATTGAAGGCACAATAAGATAAAATCACACCCACTATATGACTAAAATAAAACAGACAATGAAAGATCTGGTGAAGATTTAGAAAATCTGAAAACCCAAATTAGAATCCTCATACATTACTGTTGAGAATATAAAGTGGTGAAGCCAATTTGGAAAATAGTCTAGAATTTCTGCAAAATTTTAGAAACAGCAAAATGCCTAACAATTCCACCCCTAGGCATATGCTCAAGAGAATGAAAACACACATTCACCCAAAAACTTGTATATGAATATTCATAAAAGTCTTATTTGTAGTATTCAAAATAGAATCAAACTAAATATCCAATGACTGGTGGATGGATATATAAAATATATCACATAAATATGATGGAATAATATTCGTCAATAAAAAAGAACCAAGTACTGAGACATACTACAACATGGTTGAATCTTCAAGGCATTACCGAGTACAAGAAGTTAGTTACAAAGACTATGTCACATTATTCCATTCACAACAAATATCCAGAATAGGCCAACTATAGATGCAGTAAGTACATCTGTGGATGCCTAAGGCTGAGGGTATGAGTAGGAATGGGGAGAAAATTCTAACATCTATGGGTTTTCTTTGTAAAATAATGAAAATATTCTGAAATTCAATTATGGTGGTGGCTACAAACCTCTGAATATACTTAAAATTATTGATGCATATATTTTTAAAATGTGAGTGGTATGATACATGAATTATATATTAATAAAGCTGCTAAAATAATTTTTAAAATAAGAATGCAAAAGAATTATAATACCAATTAGGTAGATGGAAGAACTGACAGAAGTCAGGTGCCTCTGAGTTGCAGTTCAGGTAGCTCCAGCCTCCTCAGCTCCACGTGTGCAGGACTAAAAATTGGTTTGACAGAGTAGACATGCAATGTGATGCTCTTCCTCAAGAACAATCTTTCTTTCCTCATTTTGGCCATACTTCTAGATTCCTCTGAATTTAGCCTGATTCATGTCCATTTTTCTAAGCATTTCTTCCTCCAAGATAACAGGATTACACTTCACATTAAATTTAGTCCTCTTCCTATTAGCACAGTGGCTGTTTGTGTTTCCTGTCATCATTACTATCTTTGAGCTCTATCAATCAGAAACGCGCTGCTTGAAGTATTGATTCAATGCTACAGTATTATTTGAAAGCTCCTTTCTTGATTATTCTAGTTGGCATTCTCTCCTAAGCATTACTTAAAATGATGCTAAGAAAATATCTCAGGAAATTTTAGTTAATCTTGGTATGGTATAGTTTTGTCAAAGATAAAATCCTCTTGTTCAATTTGAGATCCTTGAATTGGCTTGGGGATATCCACCACATTTAAATAATCTTCTGAATTATCACAGACCAGGTATGCTTTCTGAAATTGTTTTAAAATACTTCCATGCATATTGGGACAGTAAAACTAAGTATCTCCATTTATATTTATTTTATACTAATACTTCTATTTAATGTATAATGAATAAAGAATATTGAAAGGGTAAGTTCAGTATCTTATTGATGTCCCATTGACAGCCAATAAAATAAGAAGGCAAAGTTTAAATTTCCCACATATTAATAGATAAAATGAAAGCTAAAAGGCTCTCTCAAAAAAGTCAAATATCTGAAACAACCTGAGCTTCCCCCATATTGGTCACAGGCACTACCACATTCCATACAATATATCTAGTCAACTGAGCTACTATCCTAATTAACCCAACCTGCATAGCCAGCCTGAGATAAGCCCTAAAGCAATAATTGGCTTAAACTTCTTAGTTGTCCTGAGTTACTACTGGGCCTGGACTGTATTTCATGGCCACTAGACACTCAAGCCAGTGCCAGGCACAAGGTCAAGCCATCACTGCTGAAGATACACCAATGTGCTCCACAATTCTGAGGCTACAAGCTCCATTGTTTGAGTGGCCACATAGTGAGTCCTTCCTCCATAAACACACTGCTATCTATATCACCCACCTAGGCTACTATACTAAGCCTTACATCATTTGGACCC
This sequence comes from Marmota marmota marmota, assembly GCF_001458135.2. Classification (NCBI taxonomy): domain Eukaryota; kingdom Metazoa; phylum Chordata; class Mammalia; order Rodentia; family Sciuridae; genus Marmota; species Marmota marmota. Next base: position 55,972,693 of record NW_025999842.1, on the reverse strand, counting down.
TGCTTATGAAGGGCTCTCCCACCCTATCACCATATGTATTGTGACTAAATTCATTGAATACACATACCATACCAAGATTAACATGAAGAAGATATAGGGAGACAATACTATGTTACCCAAAGGGAACCAAAGTCAACATAGCTATGAAACTGAAACCCCCAATATACATCTTCAAGAGAGAACTGATTATTACAAAAGCTATCTTATAAACATGGTAGAGACAATTGATCTACAAGATTTTCAAATTTCAGTGCAAGGATACAAGCAGTTGATAAAAGCAAGGTAGTGTGATGCCTCCAAAGAAACTTAATAAGCCTTCAGCAACAGACCTCAAAGAAAAGGATACTGATTACATTCCTGAAAAACAATTCACAAGAATAATTATAGGGACACTGAATGAAATTCAAGAATAGACAGACATATAATTCAATGAAATTCAGAAAACAATTGATATTTTTGAGATAGTCACCAAAGAGATGGTGATCTGAAAAAGAATCAGTCAGAAATCTTGGAAATGCAGAATTTGACAAGTCAAATACAAAATACAATTGAAAGCTTCAACAGCAGACTAGATCAAGCAGAAGTAAGAATGTCTAAACTTGAATACATGTCTTTTGAAATATACCAGTCAGGCAAAAGATTTTTTTTTAAAAAAAGAAAGAATGAAGAAAATCTCTGAGACATTTGGGACACCATTTAATTAATAAATATTCTCATTTTAAAGTGACCTGAAGTGGAACAAAAAGGGAAAGGCATAGAAAACATATTCAATGAAATAAGAGCTGAAAACTTCTCTAATCATGAGAAAGAATGGACATCCAGGTACAGAGACCCACTGCACACCTAATAGACATGACCAGAAAAAATCTTCACCATAGCACATTATAATCCAATAGTCAAAAGTACAAAACAAAGAAAGAATTTTAAAAACTACAAAAGAAAATTGCCAGGTCACATTTAAGAGAATTTCCATTAAAACAATGACACATTTCTTAAAAGAAGCCTTTCAGGCCATGAGAAAATGGAAAGATATATTCCACATCCTGAAAAAAAAAAAAAAAAAGAGCATCCAACTAAAAATACTATTTCCACCAAGGCTGTCCTTCAGAAATAAAGAAGAGATGAAGGCCTTCCAAGACAAACTAAAATGCAAGGAATCTGTCACCACCAGCTCAGTTTTAAAAGATGCTTAAGAATGTCTTGCATCCAGAAGTAAAAGAAAGATAATCAACATCAATAAGAGTCAAAGTATAAAAAATACTAGAAGAGCAGATACACACAAGAAATAGAAAAGAATCAAACCTCATCAATATAGTAAGGCAGCCTGGGACTGCAAATTGGTGCACTCAATCTTGTAACTGTACGGAGATTCTTTAGCAACTTGGAATGGAACTACAGGTCTTAAAACAAAGGTCTTAAAACCAGCATACTATAGTAATGCAGCCACATCAATGTTTTCAGCCGCTCAAATCACAACAGCTAAACTATGGAACCAACCTAGATGCCCTTCAATAGATGAATGAATATAGAAAATGTGGTATAAATATACAATGGACTATCACTTAGCATTAAAAGAGAATAAAATTATGGCATTTGCAGGTAAATGGATGGATTTGGAGAATATTATACTAAGTGAAGTAAGCCAATCCCCCCCCCCAAAAAAAAAAAAACAAAGCCCAAATGTTCTCTCTGAGAAGTGGATGATGATCCATAAAGTGGTGGTGGGGGGGGCAGACAGGCATGGGAAAAATAGAGGAACTTTGATTGGGCAAAGGAGAGGGACGTGTAGGGGGAGGGTTTGGGTACAGGAAAGATGGTGAAATGAGATGGACATCATGACTTGCTTAGCACCTCACTTTTCCTGGGGCTGGCTTTGAACTCACAATCCTCCTGCCTCAGCCTCTTGAGCAGCTGGTATTACAGGCGTGTGCCACCACATCCTGCTAGTTTTATCAAAAGTTTGAAGAAAAACAAATACCAGTTCTTTTCAAACTTCTCCAAAGAATTCAATGAGAGAGAACCATTTCAAACTCATTCTTTGAGGTCAACCTTATCCTGATGCCAAAACAAGACAAGGACACATATATACACACAAAGAAAACTATAGACCAATGTTCCTGATGAACACAGATACAAATATTTACAACAAAATTCAGACAAATTAAATGCAACTGCACATCAAAAAAATCATTCACCATAATCAAGCTGGAATTATTCCAGGGATGGAAGACTGGTTCAGGATACACAAATCAATAAACTTAAAACAACATATCAACATAATGAATCACAAAAATTATATGATAATCTTGATAGATACAGAATATCATTCAATAAAATTCAACAATCCTTCCTGATAGAACTCTGAATAAATCAAATATCCTACCTCAAGACAATTATTGTGTATCTATTAAGATTATCATATAATAGTCTATATACATATAATAATCATATCTACATGACAAACTTGACTACCAATATCATACTAAATGGAGAAATACTGAAAATATTTCCTCTAAGACCTGGAATACGACCGAAATTTCAGTACTCACTGCTCATAATCAATGTAGTACACTGAGTTTAACTAGAGTGGTTAGGCTAGTTCTATAAACTATAGATAAAAGATAGATAGATAGATAGATAGATAGATAGATAGATAGATAGATAGATAGATAGATCATATATATACTTATTTGAAATAATATTTAAAAAACATTGTTTGATTATCCATAACTACTAGAGTTTTTTCCTTGCATTATATAAAATATGCTGGGGAAATCTGGAAATACATGCTACTTTACTCCCAAAGAACCTCCTTCTTAGAAACATAAGAACATGTAAGAAAGGATAATATATTTTAGAATATACTACAGAATTTTTATGTGAGGACTCTGGACTGCTCAGCATAAGAAGCACTATTGCCATCTCAATAAACATTTTGGCAATGTAATTTTAAGACTTGCACAATTGTCCATCATATTGACTGATGTACCATGATTTGGTAAGCCAATTCCTCATTGATGCTATTTTGGTTGGTTTCCATCTCCAATAGGAAAGCAACTTTTCCATTGTGTGAAGTTTCTGAATTTTAGTACCATTGACATTTGGAGCTAGGTAACCCTTTGTTATGGAAGAATGTTTTACTCATTACAAGAAGTTTAGCAACATCCCTGGCCTCTACCCACTAGATGCCAGTAACACATCCCCAATCTTGCCATGACAAAAGTCTCTCTGGCAATTGCCAAATGTCCCCTAAGTATAAAATCAGCACTGGTTGAGGAATCACTGCTCTATTAAAAGTACATTTTCATTGTCTTTCTAGCTATAAAAATAATAAGAACTTATTGAAAAACATTCATAATACCAAAAAATAAAATAAAGAAAAATTAGAATTATCAGCATTTTATCTTATCCACATATATTGACTTCAAACATCTCAGTACATTTCAGTACATTTTTCATTTGTCTGGTATTAAATTTAAATATTATGATAAAATTAAAATCAAACATCTTCAAATTTTCTTTCAAAATTCTAAATTATCAATTCTACACATTATTAAATATTCCTCTAAAATGTGAATTTGAATGGCCTCTAGTGTCCAATTCCATGACAAGTTTCTTTCTTTCTTTCTTTCTTTCTTTCTTTCTTTCTTTCTTTCTTTCTTTCTTTCTTTCTTTCTTTCTTTCTTTCTTTCTTTCTTTCTTTCTTTCTTTCTTTCTTTCTTTCTTTCTTTCTTTCTTTCTTTCTTTCTTTCTTTCTTTCTTTCTTTCTTTTTTGTTTATGGAAACTATCCTGAACCCAACTCAAGCTACAGGGGAAGATATAATGATTTCTTTGTCTAATAAGAAAATGATCCTGAACAAAGGTCTTTTTATCATTTGTTTAGTAAAGATCATATGGAGTGAACTTATTGTCCGTTAGGGATTCAATACACAGTCTTGCTATCTTCTGATATTGGTAGTATTCTGCTCAGTAAGTTTAAGTAAAAATAATTCAAATCCACAGAATTTAAAGTTTTATTTAACTAATGGAAGAATCTATTCTAACTAAACTATGATTATAAATTTAACATGTCTATGTTTAACTACTGCTCTGGTTGCTAGAGTTATAGATTTATCATATATTTCAACCCCACCCCTTAACGTGTTAAAAGGTGTAAGATATGCATATGGGTAACTACAATGTATTCTGACAGGACCTGAGGACAACATGCAAAATGTAATGGACATTCAACAGTAACAAGTTCAGAGGGAGAGAGCCGATTGGGGCTGGTGGAGGAGCAGTGTCTGTGGTCCCCTTAGAGGAAGGACAGAATTCGGACATGCCATGAAAAGCAAGGAAAGGGAGGAGTGACCGGAACATGGAAGAAGGGCAAATTGGAGAGCACTGGAAATGCCTGGGATTCTACACAGAGGTGTCTGGGAGTGCAGAAGGAGACAGCAGAGAAGCAGAGGGAGGAAGAGGGGAGGAAAGAAGAGGAAGTCAACAAGAACCTACTCAGAGACCAAGACACAGGGCCCTCCAGCTACTAAATGGCAGAAATGGTTGCACCACCAACAAATGGCAAAGACTAGACAAAAGCTGAAGGCCGACACCACTTCCTCTACTACCAAATGCCAAGTATTTTATTAAATCCAAATAAGCCTAAAAATCCTCTTTCTCTTGCCTTGTATTTTCCTGCTAAATCCATCAGTGCTCTTGTGGGCTCTAAACACCCATTTTGTTGTCTCCACCATGAAGTGCTATACTTCTTCATACACATCTACCCACTTTCCTCAACCCACTTCCATAATGTGCTGAGTTTCTTGGGGACCAACAAAGTTATCTCCACCATCTCTGTGGCTTCAATGCCCGTTAAGCGTCCCAAATATTCACTGATTGCATAAAACTGAATCCAAGCATGGACAGTGAGACTAGCATTCCTACCTTCTCTCATATTGTGGTCAATCTGCTTCTTAGTCAGAGAGACTATAAAAATTGAGAAAATTCCTTTATTCAGTTTGTGGATGTATGTTCCTGGTGAATCCAGACTTTTCTGAGATCCTCAAATCAAAGAAAACTTGCTAATAGCATGCTGCATGTGGGAGAGAGGGTGTTAAGTCTGCTTTAAATGTTGGGCTTAAAATTGGATTGATTTTTGTACTAATAGTGCAATTTCCAGGTATTTGTTTTAATAACAAACGGTACATGAAATGACTGCTATTCAGCAGTAAGTTTATAGCTAATTAGAGGAACATCTCACTGATGCAGGCTAATGAGAGGAGAGCTATTACTGATCAGAGTGTGAAAGTTTCAGGATAGCCTCATAAAATGCAGTTTGCTTAGTTCTGTAAATATATGTTGTTTACTTTATTTACAACAGCCCACAGATTACTCAAGTGCATAATATGCTGGTATATTAGGAGAAATAAAATCTCTCTAGCACAAGTTCTCTCTAAAGTGCTCTATCTGCTATTAAACTTTTATTAAGGACTGAGATAAAACAATTCTCTTTGGAGTAGGAATTAAAGAGCCTGCTGATGACCAGTGAAGTGAATGAGGATGAGACAATAAGAGAGACAGCCGTGTTTCCAAGGAAAGCCTGACTGATCAGTGCCCATTGTGCTCTGACCTTGCCCTTCGCATTCCCAGAGGTATTTCAGGTCACTTCACACAAATGGATAACAGAACAGCTAAATGTCCTGGAGTGAGTGCGGCAGTGTGTGAAGATACAAAGGCCACTCTCGGTATGGGTGTCTGAATGTAGGTTTTGTTGTTAGCAGCCTCTGAGCCAGAGAGCCAAGTATAGTGTTCCACAATGAGATGTGAGCTTGAAAGAAAGACATGTGGTCCGCAGCTTCCATGGGGCTGGCAATGGGGTAGACAGACAGTGAGTAAGTAATGGCAAGGACAAGTATATTCAGCAAGAGCCTAAGCTGGACAATCAACTAAAGGAGGAGCTAAAAACTGGAGGCATGAAAGGAATGAGATCTTTTAATAACCAAAATCTCTGGCCATGGCATTAACCAAAACAAAGAGATGATATTCCAGTGGAGTCATTGCTTTCACTTTAGTGGCTCCTTTTCCTTTTCACTGGGAGTGATCTGACTGAATCAGTTAAGTGTTTACGTTTTAGAAAAACATGAAGATATGTTCAACTTTCTCAACAAAACGTTCAGGTTAAAACTTAAAATGTATATAGAATTAGAATGTTTGCTATTGACATGTAATATTCATGTTAAAATATTTCTTACATATCAGAAGTCAAAATCAGCTCAATTGCTGAAAATGTAGTCCATCTAAGAATGTGTCATAATCAGCTCTGCCCCCAAACAATGGCTGGGCCCTGCAGAGTAAAGAGCACAAACCGTGAAGCTGAACAGCCCTGGGCTAAAGATCGCATTGTTGATCTCACAGAAGCAGAGAGTAGAATAGTGATTACAGGAGGCTGAAAAGGGTAGAATGGAAGAGGGAATGAGAGGATGGTTACTGGTTATAGGAGTACAGTTGGATATGAGAAATAACTTTTTACATTACATTCTTACAGAAGGATAATTGGTTAAAAACCATGAAGTATATATTTTAAAACAGGTTTTGAATTTCTGAACACAAAGAAATGACAAATGTTTGAAGCAAAGGATATGTTAATTGTCCTGATTTTATCATTACACCTTGTGCATACGTACATATATATATATACATATATATATATACATGCATGTATATGTACATATATATAAAATCACATTGTAATCCATAAATATGTATAATTATTACAGTTCAAATAAAATGAATATATATATATATGTATATATATATATATATATATATATATATATATATATATATTTGTGTGTGTATATGGCTTGACTTTGTCACCTACAGATTATGTGAATTTAAGCAAATTACAAAGACTCTGTGACCTTCAGATTTCTCATTTGGCATCATAAGAATGTGAAAAACTAGGTGGTCTTATGAGGGTCAAGTGAGATACTACTTGGATGCTTTATATATAAAATATATATTACACGATGCTTTATATAAAGAAGACATTTAATGAATCATATTGATGAATAGAACTATAATTAAGCATTAATTAATATTTATTTACTAAATAGATTACCAAAGAGGATAAATGTTGTATATTATATAGGAATGATCAGTGAAAAACAGAATGTTTTGCTATATAATTGTTTTACTATATAATTTTGCAACATTAATTTGGAAAGACAGAGAAAAGAAGAATCAAATTTCTTTTTATTTAGACTGGATTTTGTTTGTCTGGTTATCGAAAGTGTTGAAAGACCTTCTGTTTTCAGAATGACATCAGTGACCACTCTAATGACAAATTCAGTCTTTTCTTCCCTACTCCCCAAGCCCACTGACCTCAAGTCTTCATACATTTACTCCATAAATAATGATTGAGCACAGTTTTGGCTATAGATATAATCCTGACTAGTGAAGAGAGAGATATTAAGAAAGTGAAAGAGCACTTAAAATACAATTACAAATATTAAGAATTGTTTGGAAATAAAATGTGAGAAATGTGCATGAAGAGAAGGTTGAACCCAGACTGAGTAATAAGGAGAGTGGATGAAAATGATACAAGGTTATAAACATTTCCAGGTAACTCATATATGAGTTTATATGAAACCAATTATTACTGAATTTACCCTTTTTGCAATGGTAACAAATGAGAATATGTCAATTACAGATAGATTTTGAGTTGGAACTTTTCAAATCATGGGCCTGGCTGCTGAGTAGAGAATTCCTTAGTATGAGAAGGAGAAGAAGTGGCTAGAACCTGGGAGAGGTCACTGTTATAATCTGAAGGGTGGCATTGACTAGGACGTGTCAGGTGTATAAGCCTATCAGGTGCATTTTTGGGGCAAATCTGGCAGAAGCTGCTGAAGTATGGCACCTTTTGGGGAAGGCACTCAGAATCAAGACTGAAGCAGGGTCCCCTCTCTGTGTGCCATCAGCTTGGGCACTTTCTTCCTAAACAGTGGCCCAGGCTCCATATTTCCCCATATTTCTCACATATTTCATTATTTTATTCCTTTCTCCAACTGCTGTGCCTATTTAAGCAATTACAAGTACTGCCTCCTTCTTCCAGTAATCTACTGAGATATTCAAGCAATTGGTTAACTGCATTGACATTAAAACAGTGATTTTCTGAGTATTTACCTTCAATTTTAGAAGTAGTTTCCTAAGAGTTCAACTGAAGAAAAAACAAAGGAATTCTAAGGAGCTGAAATATAGGTATTTTAGACCATTAATGCATTTGGAAGCATAAGATAGTACTATAGACATTGAAAACTATAAAAAATAATTTACAGACATATTTCTTAAAACATTAGTGTATACTCATGGGTAAATTCTCTTCCATCTGCTTTCTCCTTAGTGTACAGCAGTCAGTTGCCAGGCCACATTTTTTACCAAAGATTCCTACCTAAAGTTACCTATGTTTTCCTACCATTTCTTTTTGAACATGCAGACAAGGCTACACATTTCTCTCTCAGAAATGCTTCCACTGCAGCCTACAAATTTTAGCAGATTGCATTCTCATTTAGTTCAAAATATTTTTTAAAACTTCTCTTAAGACTTCTTACTTAACCCATGTGTAACTGATAATATATTATTTAATCTGTGATTACTTAAAGAGTTTCCATCTTTCTGTGACTGATTTCTAGTTCAATTTCACTGTGATATGCATGTATACTTTGTATGGTTTCTACGCTCTTAAATTTGTTAAGGTGTGTTTTATTGCCCAGAAAGTGGTTTATCTTCCTGACTATATCATTTGAGCTAGAGAAGAATGTATATTATGCTGTTATTGGATTGAGAATTCCATAAATATCAATTAGATCTGGTTGATTGATAGTGATGATCATCAGAACAACTGTATTTTTAACCTATTTTGTGCCTGCTGGTTCTATTAGTTACTGAAAAAGGGTGATTGCTAATGTTTGGGTACGTGTTCACCAAATACCTGGGTGTTAATGGCTTGGCACCAGTTTTTGGTGCCATTGGGAGATGGCAAAACTCTAAGAGGTGGGGCATAGTAGAAAGAGTTAAGTCATTGCAGGCATGCCCTTGAGGGAGACACTGGGACCCTGACCCCTCTCCCTGTCTCTTCAATTCCTGGCCATCATGAGGTTAACAAGCCTCTTCCACCAAAGACTTCTGCCATGACAGATTGCCTTGCCATAGGACCCAAAACAATACCAATTTGGATTGAAGTAAAAAAATCCTATCTTTTGTTTATCTCAAGTATTTTCCTACAGTGACATAAAACTGACTAATACAGTGGTATAATCTCAACTACAATAATAGATTTAGTTCTCTTGTACCTCTATCAGTTTTTCTCTTATGTATTCTAATACTTTGTTGTTAGGTGCATACATTTTGAGGATGGTTATATCTTCTTAATGAATTGACCCTTTTATTGTTAATGCAATATCCCTCTTTATTACTGATGTATTTCTTGTACCAAAGACAGCTTGGTCTAAAATTAATATAGAAACCCTAGCTTTCCTTTGATTCAATATGATATACATTTTAATATATATTTTAATATGACATATATTTCCTCCATTGATTTACTTTTTTTGCAGGGAATACAAGGGATTGGACTGAAGGTTGCTTAACCACTGAGCAACATATCCAGATCCTTTTTTATGTTTTATTTTTTGTCCTTTTTTAGTAAGACATGGAAGGTCTTACTATGTCCTTAGGGCCTTGCTAAGTTGCTGAGGTTGGTCTTGAACTTGAGATTGGCCTGTCTCAGCCTCTTTTGTCACTGGAATTATAGGTGTGTGCCACCATGCCCAGACCATTTACTTTTTAATCTACTGGAGTGTTTATATTTAAAGAAAATTTCTTGCAGACAACATAGAGTTGAGTTAGTATATTTAGACTATTCACATGTAATATAATTATTGTTATAATGGGACTAATATCCACTAAATTTGTAACTGTCTTCTATTCTTATAATTATTTTTTTCCTTCCACTCTTTTTCTGCCTCCCTCTGGTTTTGAGCATTTTATATGATTCTATCTTATCTTGTCTATCACAAATCACTTACACATGTTCTTAAATATTTTAATGTTTGCCCAAGTTTTTGTAATGTACAGTTGTGATTAATGTACACCCAAGGTCAAAGAACACTATTCCATTTCACATATAGTGCAAAGATCCTCTAATAGAGTAGTCCTCATCTTTCTCCTGCCTTTATGACATTTCTGTCCTTAATTTTACTTATCACCATCACCTAATACATTGTTACTTTTATTACTTTTAATGATGATCTGATTCATTAAGAAAAATTAAAAAATTGATTTTTAACACTACTTATTCTTTCTCTGATTCTCTCCCTTTCTTTACATACACAAAAATTCTGATCATTTAGTTTTTTTTTTTCCTTTTCCCTAACCAACTTCTAGTATATCTTGCAGGGAAGGTTGGCTGTAGTCAAATCCCTCAGATTTTGCCTGAAAAAATCTATTCCTTCTCCATTCTGAAGGCTAATGTCTCTGAATATAGAATTCTAGATTAGAATTCCACAGTTCAGATGATTTGTGTCAGCCTCTTCTTGCTTGCATGGTATCTGATGAGAAGAACCACTGTAATTCTTGCTTTTGTTTCACCATCTGTAAGGTGTTTTTATTTTGTCCCACCTCTGGATTCTTTCAAGATTTTTTTCTGTGTGTTTTGATTTTGTAATTTAATTATGATGTAATTAGATGCAGACTTTTTGATATTTATACTCTATGTTGATCCCTGAGCTTTCCAGGTCCATGGCTTGATGTGTATAATTAATTTTGAAAACTTTTGGAAGCTATTATGTCAAATATTTCTTTCTCCTTTCTCTTTCTCTCTTACTGGCCTTCCAATAATACTATGTTATAACTTTTGAAGTTATCCCACAATTCTTGACTGTTTTGTTCTACTTTTCTGTTTCATTCTTTCTTTCTATTTGAATTTCATTTGAGGAAGTTTATATCTTTAAGTTCTCTGATTCTTTCCTGGGCCATGTCCTATCTACTTATGAGTCAATCAAAGGCTTTCTTCATTTCTGTTATTCTGTTCTTGATTTTTTAACACTTCCCTTTTCATTCTTTCTTAGAATTTTCATCTATTTATAGTACTTAACTATTCTTTCAGCGTATCCTTCTTCTATGAGATTCCTTACCCTATTAGTTAATCATCAATATTATAAATCCCTGTCTGATAATTCTAAAAACTGTGTCTTATCTTACTTTAGTTCTGATGCTTCCTGTCTCTTTAGATTGTGGATATTATTGCTTTATTGTTGGTGGTAGTTTGCCTACTGCATTTTATACCTTATAGCACAAGACAAGTTGTCTTGTAGTTTTTGTTAAAATCCAGACAATGCACTGAATATTAAAACTCAGATAAATTGACCTTTAGTGTAAAGCTTTATGTTAAAGTAGCTAGGAGTTGTGTAGTGCTTAATATTTACTGTACCTGTAGGTGCTAGAATTTCAAATTCCCAGAGGCTCTAGGCCTCTTTTGGAACACTTACTTTTTCCCTCTTTTGCCAGGGTCACGAAGGGATCTTTCTTGGCTCTTTAAGAACCTGGTGATGTTTTAGAGATAACACCTATGCGATATCCCAAGAGCTTCCTACTCTCAGTCTAATTCACATGTAGCCTATTCAACTTGTCAAAATTACCATTTAAGTCTCCCTACCACGTTTATGGCTCCAGTGTGTCTACTCAGAGTAACAGATGTTAGCTTTTACTTTCTACATTCACTTCACTCTCCAGACTCAGAGATGGATATTTGCCCTAAAACCCCAGCCTTACAATAGATCCAAGAAAACTTGATGATTTTCGTTTGTTAAGTCTTTTTCTTGTTGTAAATATGAAGACTTCAAGATCTTTCCATATTGAAACTGAAACCAAGAGTATTTTTCATTCCTTGTTTTATTCAGTAACTTAAGGGCATTTGGCAAATCTGACCACATATCCTTCTGGAAATTCTCTTCTCTCCTGTCTTCCCTGCCATCATTCATTAAGATTTTCTTCTTTTTTCTGCCAGTTCATTCTCAGTATTGTTTTTCGCCTTAGTCTGATTTTTGGTGATGGAATCCCACTTTGCCTTAGTTTCTTTAGCACTGTAAACATGCACAGAATTCCTAACCTCTATCAACATTTCAAATACAACCACATATCATTTTCAATTGTCGATTTGGACTCCTGCTAGTAGCCATACCGAAGACCCTTCAGAATAAGACATCAAAAACTAATAAAAATAATAACTCATAATATTATTCTCATTCTTATTTGCCTTCATTCGTTTCCTATTTTGACAGGGACTACAACCATTCAAAAAACAACCAAATGGGCAAACCTGATGACTTAACCTCTCTCAAGTGATGTTCATATAACTCATATGCATCTCTCCACTATCTCTTGGCATATACTTTCTTCAGTCCTTCATCATTTTCATTATTTCTTATCCATACCATGATAATAAACTTATTATAAATAATGATCCTAAATAATCATTTATTCTAAATAACCTCTCTTGGTCAATTCAGCTTCTATACTTACACTGTGCCAAAAAACATTCAGATTATATGATAACCTGGATGGTATTCCTCTGCTCAAACACACTAGACTTTGGAAACAGTAACATAAAGTGAAAGTCATTAAGCATGGTAATCAAAGCCTTCCTTTATCAAATCATTCTGGTCTAATTCTCCAGTCTTACTTACCTCCTGTCATTTTTCTAAATATGTGGTTTACTCCAAACATTCTGAATCATTGAGAATTCACTGAATTACACTATATTTTAATATGTTTTTCTATTTGTCATTAATGTTCTGCCTCTGTTTTTTGTTGTTGTTGTTGTTTTGGTTTTTGTTGTTGTTGTTGTTGTTGGCTTGGATAATTTCTACCTGAGTATTTAAGATCAAGTGCAAGTATCACCTCTTCAGAAATCAACCTCTATTTCTTCCCGGTGCAGTCATTCCCATATTTAGTAAGCCTTCTCTGTGCGCCTCAAGACTTCCAACATGGCTTGGATTAGATATTGAAACAGAATGAAAAAAAACTTGTAAAATTCAAATAAATTCTAGAGTTTTGTTAATAGCAATGTACCAATGTGCCTTTTGTAGTTTTGACAAATGTATCACAGAAATGTAACATAGGGAGTCTCACACCTAGATGAGAACTCTTCATACTATCTTTGTATTACATAAATGTATTTCCAGATAAAATATTTATTTAACATATTCAAAGAAAAAAATTTGCACTTACTTCTCACATAGCAGTTATAATAGTAATTGAGTGACCTGTGATACAATTCTTATCTCTCTAGCCTCTTTTTTTTTAATAAAATTTGGTTAATTATAGCACTCACCTCTGATACATATTCTGAGATATAAATCAGAGCATCCATGTAAAGAACTTACCACAATATCCTGTACCCAGTAAGCACTAGTTTAGCATTAGCTATCAACATTATTACTGAGGAAATAATTGATTTTTCATATTTGTAAATTCTGTTGGACTTTGAACTTTTTATTTGCATGGTATTTGTCCAGCAGAAAACACTTAGTAAATATTTGTGAAGCAAATATTGAATGAAAGTATAGATTTTAATTTTTTCCTGTTCTCTCCCCAGATATATTTTTTTTCATAATATAACAGAAATAAATTCCCTGCCAGTTGGTTTACTTCAAAGACTGGAATTCACTAGAATATCACCATCGCTTGCTCTCTTACTGAACTCTTTACCACCTCAGACCTTGAAAGAAACTGTGTTTTATCTATCACCTTAGAATTCATGCCCTCTATTTATTCTACTACACAAGAGAAATCTAAACTGCAGAAGTATATATTTTAGCCAACACATCTTTCAAAACTCAAAGCTCTCATTTTTTTTTGAATTTCTAGCTTTATGTGCATTCAGAATTCAATTTGCTCCCGGGTAGATTGTATTCTTTTTAATGGTCAGGCTTCAATTTCAAAATGAATAAGTTGTAGCTGTGAAGTGTCAGGACAATCTGAAGTCATAAAATTTGCAAAGTAGAAAAAAAATTAACCACTGAAGATTAATTTAATAAAGTAACTGAATTTTAAGATAAACACATACTGAAATTACATATAATCTAGATGCTAAATTATTCACTAAGTATTCATTAACTGAGGGCACACAAGTAATGATTCCTTTCAACACCATTGTTTCATTTATTATTCCATACCTCCTGGTATCATAGATGATGGAGTCTATATTGTATTTATTCTATTTCTATTGAGTCTTAAGATTTCATCCTAAGCATCATTTTTCCTGGGTAACATCCTCACTCACACTTGTGGATATGCAGCTGCATGTACACACACATGCACACACACTCACAAATCAGATCTGATGTTCCTGCCGTGTGTTCCCACACATGATGCCTAGTTATTTCACATCAAAGTACTCATTTCAGTGTCATGTATATTGTTTTGTCTGATGTGCTACATTTAAAAACTCATGATAAACCAGTCATCTTCAGGTTCCTAACTATATTTCTAGTTAAAACACAGTAAGAATGGCTTAATTCAAAATATTAATTAATTAATTAATTAATTAAAACAATTTTTAACTCATAGCAAAGCTGAATAGTTGGCCCCAAACATGTATTGCTTTTAAGCTAAATTGAACTTGGTTTTATAAAAGTGGGTGCTTGTGTTTTTCTTCATACGATACATGATCTCAAAGACAAGCATGCATAAATATACCCAAGAATTTACTATTCTGCCCCTATTTCCAACCACTCACAGGTCAATTTATCTTAGGTATTTGGTCCAGATTGTAGGAAAATGTTTGACATAGGCCTTTTCTTTCATTGAGGTAATTCTACAAACTTGTAGGATAAAAGGTGCTATTATTTGACAAATTATTGTGGTGAAAGTTAGCTACTTCCTTTTGCTATTTCTACCCAGTGAACCCAGATGCAAAACTAATTTATTTCTAGAATAAAATTATAGGAAAGTGAATCCATAAAAATTATATGAAAGTGAAGAAGCTATTTCTTTAAGAATCTTCATGATATTAAATTAAATTGCTGGAGGCATCATAAAAGAAATCCTTCCTACTATTCAATAGCAGTGATGACAACAAAAAGCACTAGAGCACCTGTTCATCTTTCCTCCAAACTTAGTAACCTCAGTACCCACAGAGGATGAGCTAGTCTTGAGTTCCCTAGTATTCTAACACATTTCTGTGAGCATTCATCAGATCACAAAGTAATTATCCATAAATGAACTGATTTCTCTTCTGAATTAGAACTTTCTCATGAAGAGTCCATATCTTACCTGATGATGTAGCTCCAGTTCTAGAATAATCCCCCTTAATCACTATATATTATAATTCTAATAATTCCTCCCATTACACTTACTTTATAAGAATATTGTAACTAATTCATCTTTTATTTAACTCTAATCAGCAATACAATATTTATGATCAATTACCTTTCATCTTCCATTTTTGCAGGACTTTCTTCTTAAACAGCCAACTCATCCTGTGTTCTTATTCTCCTGGTATAAGATAATTAGGCATGTAAAACCAGGAATAAATCAGTGGAAAGATAAATCCAGTTTTCTTTATTTGAGTATATATTAAAAATAATTTCAAAATAAAATTTAAATCCTTTCCCACCTAAGTGATACATTTTTTTTCCTGAAATTTCATGAAACTATTGGGAAAAAAATAAGATAGCAAAGGTCATCCAGATGAAAAGATATGAAAACACTAAGTCAATCAAGATATTTTCTTTTCTAATTTTTGAATTAAATTAGAAATTTAATTAAATTTTGAAGAAAACTTATATATTACTTTCTTTTACACATTCTCTCTGACTAGGGGTTTCAGATGTCCTTCTTTATCCTCAGAAAGAAGCAAATGCATTCCTTCTTTCTAAGTGTCCTTGGAATAAATCAGTGAACAACTACAAGAAAATCATAATCCTTGACCTCTTAGAAGTGATATGCTATTGAGGAGAAGCAGATAAGAAAGATCAAACAAAATAATTGGTATGGTAAAAGAACAAGATTGGATTTGGGAAAACCTCAATATTATAAAACTTTGGAAAAAACTAATCAAGGGAAAGAATCAAACTGATGGTCCCTCCTCTTCTGATTCTTATCCTCTTACTGCCTTTCTTGACTAATTTGTTGAAACTATTAGGTAGTACTGAGCAAGGCAAGTGATCAAGCACAGGAGAAGAATGTAGGAGAGCAGTGAGATTAACACCCAAAACCACTGAGCATTTGTAGTGGTTTCCATTATAAGGAATAAGGGCTCTTTAAAAAATTGACTAATGCAAGACTAAGGCAGAAACTTTTTAAAAAAATTATCCTGAAATACTTCATTGTACAAGAAATTAAATAAGTGCTCAAAGAATAATAAAGACTCAGAAAAGATATAAATAAGCCAGTGAAAAGTGGCTCTCACTGGCCAAATATTGAAGAGTTTAAGAACAAAAATAAGTTCTAACAATGTAAGAATATAACCAATTATACAAAAATATAGGAAACTATGAGTCCATATAGTTTAAACAAACAAATTAATAAATTGAAATATTGGTGAAGAATGGGTAATCCCAGTGGCTCCAGAGGCTGAGACAGGAGTGAGGCCCTAAACTACAGTGAGACCCCTGTCTCTACATAAAATACAAAGTAGGGCTGGGAATATGGCTCAGTGTTTGAGTGCCCCTGAGTTCAATCCCTGGTAATCCCCACCCAAAAAAAGAATGAGTATTCAATTATCTTCTGATAAATATCTAATAATTACAAAGAGAAACAACTTTCCAATGAAGGATGCTGGTAGGCTCAAACTTAAATAACCAACAACAATATCATCAATGAGACAAAACACAATTTTATCCATATTATAAGATCTGGTGAAAATAATACCACTATTGTTATATTTCTGCTAAGAACTCTTGATCATAATTTAATTATAAACAAACATTACACAAAACTAAGACTAAGGTCATTCTGCAAAATGAATGGCTTACAATCTTCAAAAGTGTAAAGATCCTAAAGATAAATAATAATAATAATATTTAATTTATAGGAAAATAGTGAGCAACTGTAACATATTAGAGAATGAAGGACACATAACAAATAAACCCATCATATGGGAAAAATTGAGTTAAGTTTAAAGATTAGGCAAATAACAGTGCATTGGTGTTCATTTCCTAGACTGGCTATCGCATACTGACTATGTGAAAGAATGTCATCTAAGGAAATAATATATACTAAAGTACTTGCGAATAATGTACCATTATGTCAGAAATTCAAATGATTCAGGAAAATTTTTTTTTTTGCTCAACGTGGAACTTTCTATATGTTTAGGATCTTTTACATAATTAAAAAAATACAAAATTATGAATGTGAGAATTTAGAAAGTGAAATTAATCAAATATTATCAATAAAATATTATAAGTTTTACAGCTAACCATCTACCCTTTCTCTGTAATGCTTTTTCTTAATGCTTTACTTTCATATTCTTTGCCTCATTGAAATTTTATGTAAGTTTCTACAAGAAAACATAAACATAAATGAATCTTTCTTCTCATAACATTGATCATATTTTTAAAATATTAGAAAAAAGTTTCTTACAGTTTCAAATTTGCTATGGATAATCAGCACCCATTGTAAAATATTAAATACGTTTTTTGTTATGTTTAGTTTTGTTGTTGTTGTTTTCTTTTCTTTTTTACAAGAACTTTATAGTCATACATAATAGTTGGGTTCATCCTGACAATATCACACATGGCTGGAAGTTGGTTTTAGACATGATCCCCACTTTCCCCTTCCCATTACCTTTTCCATTCTACCTCTACTTCCCCATTCTTCTTCCTCTACTCTGCTAGATCTCCTTTTGCTCATCTATTTATTCATTTTTTATTGATTCCTTTGACTTACACATAAAGGTTAAATTCCATGTAGCATATTTATATGTGCACATAACATGCATTTCTTGATAATTCATTTTGCATTGCCTCCCTTTCCCATCCCTGCATTCTGCCTCTCAATCTCCTTCTTCTATACTCCCGATTGTCCCTATATCTTTATATTATCCTATCATTTCCTCCTCCTTTTTTTTTAATGTACCTTCCACATATGAAATCTTTGATCTTGTAGTTTCTGGGTCTGGCTTATTTCACTCAGCATGATGGTCTTCATTTCCATCCATTTACCAGCAAATGCCATAATTTTATTGTTCTTTATGCCTAAGTAGAACTCCATTGTTTATATATTCCACAATTTCGTTATCCATTAATCTAGTGACAGGCACCTGGGTTGGTTCCATAATTTAGCTATTTTGAATTGTGTCTCTATAAACATTTAAGTGACTCTATTGCTATCGAATGCTGATTTTATTTCTTTTAGAAAAATACCAAGAAGTGGTATAGTTAGGTCATATGGTAGATATCCATCTTCAGGTTTTTGTTTTGTTTTAACGTATTTTAATATCTTTTTAAAATTCTTACTGATAGATGCCTTTATTTTGAAAATGGGTCACTTTATACATGTTTCTCTTTAATATCTATAGTAGTCTACATTCCCACAAGTTATGTAGGAAGATGTCAATTTCCTCCATACTCCTAACAACCCTATTTACTGATTGATATTCAAGTTCATTTCCTTATAGGATAAAAACTAACATAATTGTTATGGTTTAATGTCAGGAGTCTCTCTGGACAGAAGCTATGTACACACCTTTAAGTCTTGAGTAAAGAGGTACTGACCATCACAATGCAATTGGAATTTACCTTGGATCGGATAAGAGAGGTGCAGCTCCATGAGTGGGTGTCACCCCATGGGGTTTGATTACACCCACTTGTTTATTGTAACAATAAAACCTGGGCCTGAGACATGTTCCTCCTCTTTCTTGCCTGTCTTGCCCACCTTGTGGGAATTGTGGCTGAGGAGTGGTCACTGAACCCAAAGAAAAGGTATTTTCTGTGTCTGTGTCTGTCTTTAGTTCGCCAAAATTCACTTGAAGTGACCCTAACCAGTTTAGTTGTGTGATGCGACAATTTAAATATGAAGTGTCCCACAAAAGCTCATGTGTGAGACAATGCAAGAAAGCTTAGAGGTGAAATGATTGAGTTATGAGAGTCTTAACCTAATCTTTGTGTTAATCCACTCATAGGGATTAACTAGATGGTAACTGCAGGCTGGTAGAGTGTGGCTGGAGGAGGTGGATCCCCGGGGACCAGGCCTTTGGGGGATATATTTTGTCTGTGTTGAGCAGAGCTCTCTCTCTGCTTCCTGGTTCCATGTGCTGGGCTGCCTTCCTCCACCCCTCTTCCACCATGATGTTTTGCCTCACCGTGAGCCCCATGGAATGGAACTGGCCATCTATGGAGTGAAATCTCTGAAACCATGAGCTCCAAAGTAAACTATTCCTCCTCCTCTAAAAATTGTTCTTGTCAGATTTTTCAGTCATGACTCAAAAAAAATCTGACTAAAATAGTTATCAATTTCCAAAATGCACAGTGATGTCATATGACTTCTTGCTAAAATAAAACCATTATTGAAGGGGCCTACAAAGAAATTCCCATTCCTAGTTTTTTGAGGACTCTCCATACTGCTTTCCAGAGTGGTTGTACTAGTCTGCAGTCCCACCAAAAATGTACAAGTATACCATTCCCCCAACATCCTTGCCAGCAATTATTATTGATAATTACCATTCTAAGATGAAATCTTAGTGTAGTTTTGATTTGCATTTACTCAAATGCTATAGCTGTTGAACTTTTTTTAATATATTCTTGGCCATTTTTGTTTCCTCTTTTGAGAAGTTTCTGTTTAATTCATTTACCAACTTATTGGTTGGATTATTTATTTATTTTTATTGTTAATTTTATATATATATATATATATATATTCATTCTGGATCTAAATCCCCTATCAGAGGAGTAGCTAGCAAAGATGTTCTCCCATTCTGTAGGCTTTCTCTTCATGCTCTTAATCATTTCCTTTGCCGTGCAGAAGCTTGTTAATTTAATCACATCCACTTATTGATTTTCAGTTTATTTCTTGCATTTTCAGGATCTTATTAAATAAGTTGGTGACAGACCAATATAATGGAGTGTTGACTTCATGCTTTCTAGTACCAGTTGTAATGTTTCTGGTCTATTTCCTACATCTTTTATACATTTTGATGTGACTTGTATGCAAGGTGGGAGATAAGGTTCTTGTTTAATTTTTCTACAGATAGCTCTTCAGTTTTCCCAATACTTTTATTAAAAGGCTGTCTTTTCTCCAAAATATATTTTTTGCATCATTGCCAAGTATCAGATGGCTGTGAGTATGTGGGTTTTTCTCTGCATCTTCTAATCTCTTTCAGTGGTCTTCATGTCTACATTAATGTCAATACCATGCTATTTTTGTTACAATAGCTCTGTAGGGTAATTTCAGATTAGGTATTATGAAACCTGCATCACTTTTTTGCTCAGTATTGCTTTGGATATTCTGGGTCTCTAATTCTTCCAAATATATTTAAGAACTGTTTTCTAATTCCGTGAAGAATGTCATTGGTATTTTGATAAAGATTGCATTGGAATCTATATATTGCTTTTGGTAGTATTGTATTTTGACAATATTAATTCTGCCTATGCAAGAACATGGAAGTTCTTCCATCTTCTTCAATTTCTTCCTTCAGCATTCTATAACTTTCTTTTTTTTAATTGGTGGTTCAAAACATTACAAAGCTCATGACATATCATCTTTCATACATTTGATTCAAGTGGGTTATGAACTCCCATTTTTACCCCAAATACAAGTTGCAGAATCACATCGGTTACACATCCACATTTTTACATAATGCCATATTAGTGACTGTTGTATTCTGCTACCTTTCCTATCCCCTACTATCCCCCCTCCCCTTCCCTCCCATCTTCCCTCTCTACCCCATCTGCTGTTATTCAATTCTCTCCCTTGTTTTTTTTCCCCTTTCCCCTCACAAACTCTTATATGTAATTTTGTGTAACAATGAGGGTCTCCTTTCATTTCCATACAGTTTCCTTTCTCTCTCCCTTTCTGTCCCCCCACTCGTCTCTGTTTAATGTTAATCTTTTCCTCATGCTCTTCCTCCCTGTTCTGATAACTTTCATTGTAGAGCTCTTTTACCTCCTCTTGTTCTTCTTCTTTTTATTTTTATTTGTTTATTTATTTGTTTGTTTGTTTGTTTGAGGTTGTTGAGAATAGGATGGTTTTCCTAATTTCTTCCTTGGCTGAATCACTCTTGGAGTAAAGGAAAGGTACTGATTTATGGGTGTTAATCGTGTATCCTACTAGTTTGCTGACCTCATTTATAAGCTCTTAAAGTCTTCCAATGGAATTTTTTTTGGATTTTCTTCATATAGGATCATTCCATCAGCAAACAGATAGTTTGACTTATTTTCCAGTCTGAATCATATTGATTTCTTTCTCTTCCCTGATCATTCTGGCTAATGTTTTGAGGACTATATCAAATAGGACTGGTGAGAGTGAACAGTCTTGTCTTGTTTCTGCTTTTACAGGAAATGCTTTTAGTTTTTCTATATTAAGTATAATGTTGGCTTTGGGTTTGTGGTAAATAGACTTTATGATGTTCAGGTAAGTTTCTCCATCTCCAATGTCTCCAGTATTTTCACTATGAATGAGTGCTAGATTTTATCAAAGGACTTCTCTGCATCATATGATTCTTGTCCTTAATGTTAAGTGGTGAATTACACTTACATTGATTTGCATATGTTGAATCAACCTTCAGTCCCTAAAATGAAACCCATTTGATCATAGTTTATTATCTTCTTGATGTGCTTTTGAATGTAGCTTGTTAATATTTAACTAAGGATTTTTGCATCTATGTTCATTAGGAATATAGGTCTGTATTTTTCTTTCCTTGATGTATTTTTGCCTGGTTTTGGTTTCAGGGTTATCGTGGCTTCATAGAATATATTTGGGTGTGTTTCCTCCCTTTCAATGTCATGGAATTATATGAGAAAGATTGGTTTCAGTTCTTTTGCAAAGGTCTGGTGGAACTCAGCTGAGAATCTATCTCATCCTGGGTTTTTCTCTTTGGAAGGTTTTTAATTTCTGCTTCAATTTTATTACTTGATATTGGTCTGTCTAGGTTTTCTCTGTCTTCCTTGTACAATTTAGGAAGGTTATATGTGTTTAGAAATTGGTTAATATCATCCAGATTTTCCAGCTTATTAGAGTATAAATTTTTAAAATGGTTTCTGGTGATTCTCTGGATTTGATAAGGGTGTGGTGCTTCTTCTTTTTCATTTGTCATTTTATTGATTTTGGTCTTTTTTTTTTTTTTGTCAGTTTGGCTACTAGTCTATCAATCAATTATCCCTTTTCCAAAAACCAACTCTTAATTTCATTGATCCTCTTTATTGTTTCCTTATTCTCAATTTCATTAATTTTGGGTCTGATTTAATTATTTACTGTCTTCTTACTATGGAACTAGTTTGTTCTTTCTTTTATAAGACCTTGAAGTGTAACACAAGCATATTTATTTTTGATCTCCATTTTTTTAACATAGACACTCAGTGCTATAAAATTTTCTCTTAAAACTGATTTCATACTGTTCAGAGATTTTGATATATTCTTCTTCTCTTCTCATTCATTTAAAACAATTTCTTTATTTCTATGCTTATTTCATCTTAGATGCATTCTTCATTTAAAAGACAATAATCTCCATGTGCTCATGTGGTTTCTCTCTTTCTTATTTTATTTTTTGTACCAGGGATTGAACCCTGGAGCACTTAACCACTGAATCACATCTCCATATATATATATATATTTTTTTTAATGGGGTCTTACCAAGATTTCTACTGCCTTGCAAAGTTGCTGAGGCTGCCTTTTGAACTTGCAATCCTCCTGCCTCAGGCTCACAATCTGCTGGTATTACAGACATGGTTTATCACATGCAATTCTATTCTTTTTCTTGCTGTTGATTTTGAGTTTTATTCCATTATTATGTAATAGGATGAAGGGGATTACACCATCATTTGTATTAGCTAAGATTTACTTTGTGACCTAGAATATGATCTATTTTGTAAAAAGTTTCAGGAGCTGCTAAGAAGAAGGTAAACTCAGCTATTTAGTGGTAATATATGCTATGGATGTCTGTTAGGTCCATTTGAGTTATTGTTTTATTTAGTTGGAAAATATCTTCATTTATTTTATCTTTTGATGACTTGTCTGTTGTGATAAGTAGACATTGATCTCACCCAGTGTTATTGTGTTGGCATCTATCTAAGATTTAATTTCATGGAGGTTTTTGTTTTGGTTTGGTTTTTGTAATCAGGTGCGCTGACATTTGGAATATAGTACATACTATCATTATATCTTCTTGTTGAATTGTTTCCTTTATGAGATTTAGTGGCCTTCTTTGTCTCTTACAATTGATTTCTGCTTGAAAGCTGCTCCATCGATATGAAGATATCTGTCCCTGCTGGTTTGGGGGCCCATTTGTGTGGAATTTCCAGACACACCCATCCTTTTACCTTCAGCTTGTGGGTGTCTTTCCCTATGAGTCTCTTGTAAAGAGCATATGGTTGGATCTTAGTTTTTGATCCATTGTGCTAATCATGCCTTTTAATTGGGGAGTTGAGAAAATTAATATTAAGTATTAGTATGGATATGTCTGGTTTCCTGCCATTTTAATTTTTTGCTATATTTAATATTGTCTTGATTAGCATTTAGTAAATTACTCTTCTATTGATCTTCTCAATTTGGAAGATTTGGGGTTTGTTTATAAGTTCCTCTGTGCACAGTATATCTTTGAGTATTGTTTTTAGTATTGGCTTAGTGGTCATGAATTCTTGCTGTGTAAAGGTTTACCTCCCCCTCAAACTCAAAACTGAAGAGCTTACCATGCTCCGTGAAGTTTCCTTCATTGCACAGAGCTTATGAAGCTAAACGCTGCAGGTTCCCCATCTACCAGTGTGGCTGCCTACCATTAATGAGCCACTTGCCACAACTGCCAGATCTCCCAATGCATCCACCTCAATCTTGGGACACCACAGTTGCCACCATAGCAACCTCCACATGGTAGCCATCACCATTGGGCACCAGGCAGCGCCTGGAGGCAGACTATTCATTAAAATAATATCAGAAAATTTCCAAAAACTAAAGAATGAAATGAAAAATAAAATACAAGAGGCTTACAGGACACCAAATGTACAAAATTACAAAAGACCCACACCAAGACACCTTATAATGAAAATGCCTACCATACAGAATAAGGATAGAATCAATTGTAAAGGTCAAGAGGGAAAAGTATCGGATTACATATATGGGTTAACCAATTTGAATTTCAGCAGATTTCTCAACCCAAACCCTCAAAGCTAGAAAATCCTGGAACATACACCAACCTCTAAAAAAAAAAAAAATGAATGCCAACCAAGAATCTTATATCCAACAAAATTAAGCTTCAGATTTGACGATGAAATAAAAATATTACATGATAAACAAAAGAATATACAACTAGAAAGCCTGCACTACAATACATTCTCAGCAAAATATTCCATAGGGAGGAAATTTAAAAATACAATGATAATCAGCAAAGGGAGGAACTACACTAAAGGAAAAGCCAATCAAAGGAGAAACCAAGTCAAGTTAAAAACCAAAAATTAAACTTGAAACTGAAATTTGTTGGTTATAGTAAACTTGGATGGCAGTTGTGTTCTTTTAGAGCTGGAATATCTGCAATATCATTGCAGGCCTTCCTTGATTTTAGGGTCTGAATTGAGAAATCAAATGTGAGTCTTATTGGTTTGCTTCTAAATGTAACCTGATATTTCCCTCTTGCAGCTTTGAATATCCTTTTTTTATTTCTATGCTAGGCATGTTGATTATAATGTGTCTTAAAGCCTGGCATGGTGGTGCACACCTGTAATCCCAGCAGTTTGGGAGGCTGACACAGGAGAATTGCAATTTCAAAGCCAGCCCCAGCAAAAGTGAGGCACTAAGCAATTCAGTGAGACCCTGGCTCTAATAAAAAATACAAAAAAGGGCTGGGGATGTGGCTCCGTGGTCGAGTGTCCCTGAGTTCAATCCCTGGCACCAAATAGTTAATAATAATAATAATAATAATAATAATAATAATAATAATAAATCTTAAAGAATTTCTCATTTGATTAGGTCTATTTGGAGTTATGTATATCTCCTGTATGTGGATGTTTATCTCATTTCTAATAGGGCAAATGTTTT
Source organism: Marmota marmota marmota (assembly GCF_001458135.2). NCBI lineage: Eukaryota > Metazoa > Chordata > Mammalia > Rodentia > Sciuridae > Marmota > Marmota marmota. The sequence continues at coordinate 55,947,471 of NW_025999842.1, read as the reverse complement.
TTGTAACTATTTGAATGAAAATATTCTTACACATTTAGTATGTATATCCATGTTTCCTTCTATCCCAGTGACACTCAGGATAAGTATTTTGATATTGTCTAAGGGACCTTGTATATTCTGATCGTGTCCTGTCACTTCCTTTTATGGCATTCTGTGTATCCAAGTTAACATGCCTGGTCTTCAAGGCCTGAAGTCCTGTCTTGAAGGGCTAAAGTTCTAATTTCTACATAATATAATTAGTAACACTTTCAAGTGAATTTTTAATTTGATTGTGTCTTTTGTATCTAGGAGTTCTAATTGATTTCTTTTCAAGGTTTCTACTTCTTTCTTGAAGTGATCTTGAATGTGCTGTATTTGCTCTCTTAATTAATTCCTTATGTCTTTTTCTAGTTCATTTAACATTTTAATATTCAGTTTTTTATATTTCTCTGGAATTTCATCAACTTCAATATCAGTAGTATCCTTTGTTGGAAGATTATGAATTTTGGGGGAAGATTTCTTTGCCTGTTTCTTCATGTTTTCAGAGATCTTGGACTTGGGCATCAAAGGAGATGTGTTCCCTTCTTCTTTTTTTTTAACATGTTCCCTTTTGTGTGTAATTATATCTTATTTGTTCAGGAACTTCTCTCCGTTTTTGATATATGCATACATGCCAAAGGGTGGGACCTGAGATCCTTCTCTGATTGTTCCTCCTTGGGTCCTGGTTGGTGGTTTGGGGGTTTTGTCTCCTTGATTTGTTGAGTTGTAATGTTAAGGGCTCAAGTGTTGCTAGATGTGGGTGGGGTAAGATTCACTGTTGCTTGGATGAGATGTATTTCTCAGCAGTGAGGATCTTCACATTGTGATCTTGAAATGTCCAAATTTCTTTTCAGCTCCCTTAGAGGGAAGGGAGAACCAGGAATTGCACTAATGTCAGCAACACATGTACAGCATTAAGATAAATATTTAGTGTATACTTTGACATTTAGTATATACTTTGACTAATTGCCATCTATACAGAAATGGTGAGGTCAGTATTCAACAACAGTATCAAAATTTTAAACACTTGAACTAGATCAGGCATTTGACAGTAGGTGTTTCCTCCACTGTCCACTGTATTAATAATCACAACAATTTGAGATAGGAATTACATAATCCATATAATTTATATTATTTGGTGTGATTACATTTCTTAAGAGAAAATAAGGTAGGAAGTCAAGAAAATATTTGAAGTATTTGAAAAGTGATCAGAGGAGAGACAGTAGCTAGGGAGCAGGTTTTAGCTTTAATATGTTAATTGAAATAATGGGGGAAAAAGAAAAAAAAAGGAAGAAGAAACATTTTGGTTGCTACTGGGGGAAAAAAGGAGAAGAAGGGGAATTAGGAGGGCCCATAATCTAGTGTAAATGAACCAGCAAATGTAAGATCAAAACAACTCTAACCCTTGTGTAGTTGTTTCCCACCTAAATCGAACCTAAGCAAAATAATTGAAGGAGAGAGATTTTAATGTATAAGTTATAGGAAAAAACAAACAAACAAAAAATATATATATATATATATGTGTGTGTGTGTGTGCGCGCGCGCGTGCGTGCATGTGTGTGTACATTCAAACATATCTTTGCAGTGAGAGCATGTACAACCACACACACACATAAACACAAAATCATAGCAAAAATCATTTTAAAAAGTGAATAATAATACTGTAAAAAAATGTTGTTTGAATAACCCTAAAAAAAGTTTAATTTTAAAAGTTAAAAAATAAGAATATGGAGGGGAAAAAGAAATGAAAGAAAAATTTTAAAAATCTTAATGTTCATGCCTAGCTGCCAGCTGGATATAGTATTTCTTGGCCTCCAATCTCCCCATATTGGCTGGGTAAACCTGGGGAGTGGTTGAGGAATTGTGTAATCCTGTAGTGGGGATGATACAAAGTTCTAGATTAGAGTTTCTGGTTGTTGAGGTTTGGACTTCCATAGGTTTTGGAATTCTGTTGGTGAGTATTTGAGATTTGGTCCACTGCCCCTATTGGTATGGAGCTTCCTATCTCTGCTGGGCTTCTGGATCTCTGGGGCTTAAGAACTAATCCACTTTCATGGCACGGGTTTCACCTTCATCACTATGGATGTATATTACCAGATATGTGCCCTGGAGTACAGATGTGGTTTTGAGGCCTCAGTAAGCCTCTTTGCAATAGCTCTTATGGTGCACCAGCTATTATGGGATTTTTTATCCCTTGGGATTCAGAAGCTGAATGCTTTAGGTTAAAGTGTTCTCTGTGCCTGTTTCAGTCTCTCTGGCTCAGGCACTCGCTGGGAAATATTTTTGTCACCTGCTGGTAACTTCCTTTATTAGGTCCCAGTTTGCCCCATCGCTGTTTAGGACTTTGCAAGCTGTGGGAGGGGTGTGGCTTTCACCACAGGAAGTCATTTTCCTCACCTGCCCACATGTTCTGAGCTCAGAGGGCTTTGCAGCAAGGATCAGGACAGTTGTCCACCCTGGAAGAATGCTTACCCCATGCACCACCATGGACTTATTTGCACTGAGAAGCTTATCCTCCCGATTCATGCACTAAAATCAGCCTTCCTCTGTAAACCAAAGGCTTCCCTAAGTCTTTCTTATGTTTTAAAATTTCTTTATCCGTCTCTTCTCTGCACCCTGCTCTGCTCTAACAGCAGCAGGAACTGGTGTGTCTCTAAGGTATAATTTCTTATGCTCAAGTTATCCACTTTCAAAAACTCCATTTTTTTTCTTTTTGAAGCTTAGTGTTGCTTCAGTGAGGTTATTTTGTTACCTCACTGAGGAGCAGGTGCTAAAGAACTTCTTTCTTCTCTCCACCATCTTTCTTCTCTCTTGTCTTATTTATTTATTTGTCTGTTTGTTTGTTTGTTTGTTTATTTATTTATTTTATTGGTTGTTCAAAACATTACAAAGCTCATGACATATCATCTTTCATGCATTTGATTCAAGTGGGTTATGAACTCCCATTTTTACCCCAAATACAAGTTGCAGAATCACATCGGTTACACATCCACATTTTTACATAATGCCATATTAGTGACTGTTGTATTCTGCTACCTTTCCTATCCCCTACTATCTTCCCTCCCCTTCCCTCTCATCTTCACTCTCTACCCCATCTGCTGTTATTCAGTTCTCTCCCTTGTTTTTTTTCCCCTTTCCCCTTACAAACTCTTATATGTAATTTTGTGTAACAATGAGGATCTCCTTCCATTTCCATACAGTTTCCCTTCTCTCTCCCTTTCTCTCCCCCCACTCGTCTCTGTTTAATGTTAATCTTTTCCTCATGCTCTTCCTCCCTGTTCTGTTCTTAGTTGCTCTCTTTATATCAAAGAAGACATTTGGCATTTGTTTTTTAGGGATTGGCTAGCTTCACTTAGCATAATCTGCTCTAATGCCAT